>NC_140167.1:14895289-14992789 GCF_963971535.1 Notolepis coatsorum | reverse complement strand
AAAAATCGTGCTCGCGCGCTACGCGCGCTCGGTTAATATATACACACAAGTGTAGTGCCCTTTTCAGCCTTTGAGCACCTGCCCCTCTAAAGTCCTGTGCACGTCCCTGGCACGGAGCATAATGTATAATGTTATTTCGCGGCGTTTGTAACGTCATAACATCAGTGGAGGACGCAGGCTGCTGACTGATTATGAAATGAATGAATGAAGCACGGAGCATAATGTATAATGTTATTTCGCGGCGTAGGCTGCTGACTGATTATGGAATGAATGAATGAAGCACGGAGCATAATGTATAATGTTATTTCGCGGCGTAGGCTGCTGACTGATTATGAAATGAATGAATGAAGCACGGAGCATAATGTATAATGTTATTTCGCGGCGTTTGTAACGTCATAACATCAGTGGAGGATGCAGGCTGCTGACTGATTATGAAATGAATGAATGAAGCACGGAGCATAATGTATAATGTTATTTTGCGGCGTAGGCTGCTGACTGATTATGGAATGAATGAATGAAGCACGGAGCATAATGTATAATGTTATTTCGCGGCGTAGGCTGCTGACTGATTATGAAATGAATGAATGAAGCACGGAGCATAATGTATAATGTTATTTCGCTGCGTTTGTAACGTCATAACATCAGTGGAGGACGCAGGCTGCTGACTGATTATGAAATGAATGAATGAAGCGCGGAGCATAATGTATAATTGAAGCGCGGAGCATAATGTATAATGTTATTTCGTAACGTCATAACATCAGTGGAGGCTGCTGACTGAACTAGAAACTGTACGCTGTAACGTTATTATGTTATTTCGCGTTTTTAACAACCAACTACCAGATTCACTCGTCACTGTACATCACTTCTGAAGTATAAACAAACTATACTGCTGTGACGATCTCAGAGCACCTGGGGGAGCCTCATGTGCATGCGCGGCCGCGGTCACTCTCTGCCGCGTCTCTCAGCGCGGATAAGGGCGTGTGCTAGGGAGGTCACGTGGCCGTGTGGCCAATCAGAGAAACGCTGAACGAAAAGCTGAACACAAGTTGGTTGCCTTTAATATTCACGCTTCAGGGACAGCCTTACCATACCTATATTATTCAAATATACTCAAACATGTTCCGTTGTAATGTCACAGTATGATGTCATAATGAACATTCTAGAACATTTGTGATGTAACAGTATGATGTCATAATAGCACATTCTAGAACATGTCGGAAATTCTAAAGAAGAAGAAGAAGATCTCATTGTGCATCTTGAGACATATAGACTGTCTATGCTACAACACATAGACTGAAACCTGCATTTCTCAACCAAGGTGCCTTGCCTATACCGTTTTGCTGTGAAAGGTGAGTGTCCACAACGGCTAGCTAGCTGTTCTACTTGAATACTGAATGTTAATATTGAATCAGACAATATTGAATACTGAATGTTAATATCAGACCATATTGAATACTGAATGTTAATTCAGGTTGACAGTTGACATCATTCGACAGTTGACAGGGGGCTGGAAAGTTGATTTAAAGGGGACATGCATTATAAATGCCTTTTTTCTGTGTTTAGCATGGTTTTATAGTAATACAGGTTAGTATCAATGGGTCTGTGTCTCTAATTACCATATTGACTCATCAGTCTAGTCTCGAGTTCACAAGATCTTCCCTCACTCAACTAAACTGTTCTGATTTGACGGTTTCTGTGACGTCGACATAGCATTGATCTGCAGTAACGCCTCCTCAATGTTTTTAGTGCAGTGTAACCCGACACTTCCTCAAACGGGTTTTCACAGGCAGAGAACGAGCGAGAGGGAGAGGGAGATAGAGAGAGAGAGAGGGACGGTGGGAGGGACTGCAGAAGTGTGTGTAATGTGTGCGCCATCTGTCCCTCGTCGGGGACACACACATACACAAACTTGACTGCGTGTGTGTCGGGATGTAGGCATAGTGTAACCCGACACTTCCTCAAACGGGGGTTGACAGGCAGAGAACTAGCGAGGAGAGAGAGGGAAAGAGGGAGAGAGATAGATAGAGAGAGAGAGAGAGAGAGAGAGAGAGAGAGAGAGAGAGAGAGAGAGAGAGAGAGGGACGGCGGGAGGGACTGCAGAAGTGTGTGTAATGTCAACTGAGCTATAATTTATACGTATAGCTACTGTCCATCAATGTCTTCCTTTTGAATGAAATAGGTTCAGGAGAGAGAGATGTAGAGAGGGAGAGAGAGCAAGACACACACACAGATAGACACAGATATTCTCAGCCCCCCTTTCCTCTGAGCGTTCCCAGTGATGGCTTACTATGCGTGTGTGTGTGCGTGTGCAAACGGGACACACATCTGTGCAATAGCACACACCACCAAAGTCACTGGCTGGCCCACAGTGTGCGTGTATGTGCGTGTGCTAACTTCTCTAATGTTATCCGCCTCAGTAACATTAGCTGCCTCGCCGGATTCCTCTTTCTCCTTGTCTCTCTTTTGCTCAAAATAAAAATGAATGGGCTTCATGGCTGGCTGAATTCTTTGCGTTGTCTGATTCTGAATGTATAACTTGCCTATGCCGGTACCGTGACTTTGTTTTCCAGCGCGTACTGTGTTCTCATTTCCTTTCACTCGCATGAAACCAGCCGCGTCACTGCAGGAAACTCTACTGTGATTGGACGTTTATGCGCCTTGTGGAATGTGGGACTTGCAGTTTCTGAACTATTAACCCTTTCCCCGCCAATAACGTCGTACAACGGGTTTCAAGTTCATGCGAATTCTGCCAATAACGGCGTACGACGTGATTCTGATCATAATTTCATATTTAAAATCCAATTGATGGTAAGCATGGAGTGCTGTGATGATGAGAAATGTAAAGGTAGAATCTGTAATGTCGTCAAACGGCGACCATTAACTTGAGGCTAGTCTCATGAATGCTGTATACAGACAAGGGTTTTGCATCTAGGTCGCACCTTGGGACGACACATTTAATTCAAAGGAAGACTTGGGCTGCTTTGAGTGACACCTCGTCTGGTCTCCCTTAAAAACCTTTTTACTTCCTCCTTGCTTTTTTAAGCTCTGTAGATTAAAAGTTTTGACTGGGAAACTTTGATTTCTGGCAAAAATGCGACGTTAATGAGCTGGAAAAATGATATCTCTGTAATGATATCTTCCTCCTGGCTTTTTTAAGCTCTGTAGATTCAACTGCAGAGTAACCTAGGGGCGGTAATAGAGCCTGACCGTGTGTTCTGTCCACTCCTTTCAGAGCCAGACGAGCACCGACATGGACAGCAGCGTTGTGTCCTCAAGCCTCGGTGGCCCGGAGCTGCTGCCTCTCCCAGAGTGTCTCTCCCAGCCTCTTCCCCAGTCTCTCTCCCAGCCTCTCCACCAGCAGCAGCCTCTCCCCCCGCAGCAGCCTCTCCCCCAGCCGGACCAGACCTTCACCGCTCCCAGGGCTGCAGGGGACTGCCTGTCCCACCAGCTGCAGCCTCTCTCCCAGCCGGCCCAGACCTTCACAGCTCCCAGGGCTGCAGAGGACTGCCTGTCCCACCAGCTGCAGCCTCTCCCCCAGCCGGCCCAGACCTTCACCGCTCCCAGGGCTGCAGGGGACTGCCTGTCCCACCAGCTGCAGCCTCTCCCCCAGCCGGCCCAGACCTTCACAGCTCCCAGGGCCGTGGAGGATCACCTGTCCCACCAGCCGCTGCCTCTCCCCCAGTCTCTCTCCCAGCCTCTCCACCAGCCGCAGCCTCTCCCCCAGTCTTTATATTTTATTCCATATCATTCAGACCCACCAGCATCTATTGACCTACCTCAAACCCTGCCCTCTTTCCTTGATTCTCCAATCACAGCCGGTCGCTTCCCTTCGACAGGCAACAGTTGTGATTCGGAGGATGGAGGAAAAGAGGGCGGGTTTGAAAAGAGAGCTCATGTTGAACCTGCAGAGTGGATCAAGCTGAAGGTGTCGGGGCGGCAGTGTGAGCCTCTGGAGTTGGATCTTGAAGACAGAAAGAGGATCGAGGAGATCAAGAGGGAGCGGCTACTACTCACAGACCACTTAAAGGTACCGTATTCAAGAAACTCACCAAACACGTCGTCATTACAATTCAAGTACCAGACGTTTTCTCTTGTGTTGCATAGTTAAAGCAGGTGCTTGTAAGTGGTATTTATTTACTTTGTTAAAATAAGTGGTCTACATGTTCAAATAATAGCTCTTGTAACTGAGGGGTACAATTCCCTGACTGTATTGTTAAGTATGGTAATATTAAACCACTACCTCTTGTACTTTAACTTCTGGCCATCCAGTACATGATATAAATATGATGAACACTTTCCCACCTGATGAAACGAAGTCCACACAAATGTACAAATCGAATATTTAATATAGCAAAAGGTATATACAACGTTCACTTGTTTACACTTATGATTTGAAATGCACTTGTATGTATGGCAAATGAGTATTCGTAGGTAAATCAACATTGAATGTCCAATCTCTGGTTACGCAGGGAGTAAGTATACAACCCGGTTCTCTAGGAAACTATAGCGATGGTACTTAAATGATTATAGCTGGATACACTAAGGGGGGGGGGGGGGTCCCGCTGGTTGTAAGACAGTAGGAGGGGGGGGGTTAGAGAAGCCGCTGGCGGTATCCCATCTGGCCGACGATTTCTTGGGAGAATTCAAAGTCTTGAACACGGTGCCCACAGAACCTCGGTCCGCAGACGAATACAGCTGGACCCTTTGGTGGACGGTAGCTGCCGGTCCACAATGGAGAGACGTGAGGCGACCTCACTGGTGTAGAGCGCCGTCTCACCTGGAGTCCTCTCCGGGGGGTAGTTCCAACACTCTGCAGTGTTGGCCGTTATCCATGGAATAATCAAAGCACCCAAAGCATAATCCAAGCCGTGGAAGGCTCGCCGTCGTCCGGGTAGAGTAATCCAATGTACAGGTCCAGTCGCCCTGGCCCGGAGCTCCTCGGATGCAAGCACCACTAGTGGTCTGCCCAGCCTGGTTAAGACTCCAGATAACGTCAGGAACGATGGGGGTACTGATAACTTTATAACTCTAACCGAACGATGCACCATACATAAATAGACTATTATTAGCTTAATAGAAATACGTCCAACTCGACGGTATAGTGCCAAACTATGACAATTCAACTATTAATCCACACGATATCTCAATGCCTATTCTGAGGCCAAGTAGGCCTTACTACACCACACGTGCGTCGTGGGTGAGGCTTCGCGTCTGTTACTCGGTTGGAGGGTAAAGAACTAATGGACTAAAAGAAAGTTCTACTTTACTTGCGCCATATATATATGCGCTGTGAACAAATAGTACCATTCGTATTTCGCCAGACGTATTCCTACGCGGAACCGGGCTTGCCACGACATGTTGGGCGGCACGATTGAACTTGAACCTAGGGGTATGGCTGCTGGCGCCAGGTTCTCGTCCAATGGTAGAATGAAACTATTATGGGCTGTTTAGTAGACTAAAGGGATATTCAGTGCATATTGTACAAGGAATATACAGGGGATATCAAACGATATACAAATACTATTTAAATATATATATATAAATAAATATATATATTCGGTTTAATCTGATCCTTCACAACAGCTCTACATTCTGACAGCCATCACTGATAGTGTTTGGTCAGTAAATGTGGGTCTCCCCAGTCCCTCCTCACATTTTCTTGTATCCCGTTCCCACTTTATCCAATGGACTCCACACTGCAAAAATGGTCTGACGAAAATAAGAATAAAAACTAGTTTTAAGCAAATATGTGCTTGAAACAAGTAAAATAATCTGCCATAAAATCTGTCTTGGCAAGATTCTTGAAATAAGTAAAAATATCTAGGGTTCTTTCTCCTGAATAGATGAAGTAGGAACAGGATGCCAGAAGATGCATTTCCTGTTTACTGCAAAGCGGAGGGACTGGGAGACCCAGGTTACTGACCGAACCCTATAATATCAGCGATTGATGGCTGTCAGAATGTAGAGCTATTTAACACCTATTTCAACTAAATAAATATCGCTCACAGCACCGCTAACACATTGGTCGCCATAAACGAGTTACGCCGTTTTTGGCCGCCATGCGTTGACCGCCAACAACGGCGTAAGCCGTTTTTTAAATCAATATTTAATTTTTTCGCCATGGCATTCATAATTCACCCAGCCGACCTCCGACCCTGCATCGGGACCCTGAATGAGATTGCAACGCCTCCTGGTGGATGGTCGGGCGAGTTACACTCTCAAAACCGGAAGTTGTGATCGGTGTGTCGAGGAAATCCCTCCGGCAGTAATATATTGCTACGGGACTACAGACAAACACTAGCGTGCATTTGGATCGCTTCCATAACGTAATAATCGATATGATTTCGCCGTTTATTGCGCCATACAAACCGGAAATGGATCTAGGCGATCAGCGTCAAATAATTGGGATATTTTTCTTCCAGTCTCATCGGCGAACGGTAAGAGGACAGTAACGTTATTTTCAGCCCCGATTGTGCATTTCTTTGTTTGCAAACAGTCTGATCAATATATCAACCCATACTACATAAAGCCGTTACTGACGATAAAGGAATTATAGACGACCCCCGCCCCCCCTTTCCTCCACGCATGATGAAGCATAATGTATACCGATCATATACATTTGAATTTTTTTATATAGCGTGTATAGGAAAGAAACGGCAATCGATAATCTATCATACGTTTGGGCCTATAACTAGCGTTTTTGGAATTACAGCAGAAAAGCTTATAAACATACTTATATTCAAGACGGTATTAACACAACAATGTATGAATGAAAAAATATAACGTTCCCACATCCGGAACGATAGATAATCGATGTTGAATGGGCCATAGTAATGCAGATATAGCAATAACATTTTAAAGGTTATAGCCCTGCAAAGAAGGTAAACATCTCCATAGGCTTTCAACGGTGGCAGACTGGCTATATTGATGGATATAACCCATGGATTTTCTTTTTTAAAAGTATCTCAATTGTTTATTTGAGATGCTGGGTTCGAGCCCAGCTCTCGGCATTGCTACCAGCTTGGCTGGTCGTTCATACTAACGCAATTGGCAGTGTTAGGGGTGGGAAGCTGGTGGGTGGGGATTGGACGTTGTGGACAGCGACTCCTACAGGTCAGTTTGTGCGCCTGCGGGAAGCAACGGGGGCGGCGTGACCCTCCCACGCAGACCCTCGCCGCTGAGAGATCGCGCTGTGCAGGTGAAAAAATGCAACGGCTGCCTCCTCGTGTACCGGAGGGGACACGTGATGCAAGGCTTCGTCCACATTGCAGCCGGCCTGTGGGAGGCATGGCCTAACAGCGTTCGAGACAGGGGAGGGTAGAATTGGACAAATACGAAATTGGGATGGGAGAAAAATAGAAAATGGGAGAAAAAGTAGATAAAAAAAATTTAAATTATTTATTTTATTTTGACGTCTGCCTCCAATCTCTGGACCGTAGAGGTCTGGTGCTTAAGGTAAGTATCGTGCTGAATAAAGGGCATGGTGTGTCAAGATGTGGTTTTAAAATCCAGTTGATGGTAAGCATGGAGTGCTGTGATGATGAGAAATTTAAAGGTAGAATCTGTAATGTCGTCAAACAGCGACCTTTAACTTGAGGCTAGTCTCGTGTATGCTGTATACAGACAAGGGTTTCGCATCTAGGTCGCACCTTGGGATGTCAAATTTAATTCAAAGGAAGACTTGGGCTTCTTTGAGTGACACCTCGCCTGGTCTCCCTTAAAAACTATTTTACTTCCTCCTTGCTTTTTTAAGCTCTGTAGATTAAAAGCTTTGACTGGGAAACTTTGATTTCTGGCAAAAATGCGACGTTAATGAGCTGGAAAAATGATATCTCTTGCAGAACACCAGTGGTTCCAGCTGTTTCAAGTGTTGCTGTGTTTTAAACACTGCAAAGGCAGAGTAACCTAGGGGCGGTAATAGAGCCTGACCGTGTTCTGTCCACTCCTTTCAGAGCCAGACGAGCACCGACATGGACAGCAGCGTTGTGTCCTCAAGCCTCGGTGGCCCGGAGCTGCTGCCTCTCCCCGAGTTTCTCTCCCAGCCTCTTCCCCAGTCTCTCTCCCAGCCTCTCCACCAGCAGCAGCCTCTCCCCCAGCCGGCCCAGACCTTCACCGCTCCCAGGGCTGCAGAGGACCGCCTGTCCCACCAGCCGCAGCCTCTCTCCCAGCCGGCCCAAACCAGGACCACAGAGGACCGCCTGTCCCATCAGTCTCTGACCACGGAACCCTGGGATTGGAACGCGTGGCAGCTCCTGAGCCTGGGTCTGGAGGCTCGCATTCAGGAGTTCGCCGTCAGAGAGGGGGTGACCCTCCCCAGGGCCAAGCACTCGAGCCCCACCTCCATCACCATCGCCACCTGCAGGCGCCCCTCCTCTCCCTCTCCCTCCCCCTCTCCCACTCCTCCTCTCAGTCCAGCCCCGGAGTCTCTCCGTCTGGATCGGCTCCCCACAGCTAGCAGACCGTTTCCCGACACTGTGGATGAGGAGGATAGCGACGCCTCTACATCCAGAGACCCGGGATCAACATCTGAACCTGACGGTAGTCTGAATGCCAGAGACCAGAACCCGTTTGATCCCCAGTCGGAGCCCGAGGGGAGACGGGACGCTTTAGGAGGCCACCAGGACCAGCCGAGTCTTTCCTCACTGACCCGAGAGAGAGAGGCCGTGAACGCGGGAGACGATAACACGCATGCATCATGGAGGAGCTTTCTGCAGGACACCAGCACGGCCTTCAGAGGAGACGACCAGGCGGCCAGGCGGTACAGCGGCGGCGCGGGTCAGGGGGTATACGCCCGGGCCACGGGCTCGTCACCCAGTTGGTACAGCGGCAGCGCGGGTCAGGGGGTAGACGCCCGGGCCACGGGCTCGTCACCCAGTCGGTACAGCGGCGGCGCGGGTCAGGGGGTAGACGCCCGGGCCAGGGGCTCGTCACCCAGTCGGTACAGCGGCGGCGCGGGTCAGGGGGTAGACGCCCGGGCCACGGGCTCGTCTCCCGTCGACCTCCCGAACAGGACGGGTCACATCTCTCAGCTCCATCTCACCCTGACCCCTAAAGCCGGCGGGCAGCCCCCGGCCACCGGTGTCCAGTCCGGGCTGCAGTCCACAGAGTTTGCCCCGCTCAAACACAGCAGTCCGGACGAGGGCATCGTGCTGTCCAGTCCCTCCGGGTCTCACAGGACCAGAGAGCCGACAGGAGCGGTGCCCGAGAGAGCCGACACGTCCACGCTGTTCAAAGCCATCTTGCCGAGGGGACTGCTGTTCACACAGACCCTCCTGCCACCTCAGACGTTTGCTGCTTTCTGTTGGAGCGAGGAGCTGTTGGCCTCCACTATCAGGTCTTACAGCACCATGGAGGAGCTGTTGGCCTCCACTATCAGGTCTTACAGCACCATGGAGGAGCTGTTGGCCTCCACTATCAGGTCCATGGAGAGCTCCCACCCAGGTACACCTGACACCATGCAGCTTATATATATATATATATCTATATCATCTTGATACTTTGCTTATATCAACATATTGGATGATAACAACATTTCCTGTTTTACGACGGTTTAATAAAAAATTTAATAAAAAGAAGAAGAAATAATCATCTCCCACCCAGGTAGGGGTGTAACGATACACACATTTTCAGATTCAATGCTAATTTCGATTGTGAGGTCGCGACCCGATTCACTTGTAGATGTTCAAATATATTCATTTAGAAAATATAGGGCCGCGACAGTGGCTCCGGAGGTAGAGTGGTTGTCTGGTAATCAGAAGGGTTTGATTCCCGCTCCTCCCGGGGCAGCGTGTAGAAGTGTCCTTGAGCAAGACACTTAACCCCTAATTGCTCCCGATGAGCAGGTCGGCACCTTGCACGGTCGCCTCCACCGTTGCTGTGTGAATGGGTGAATGTGAGGGACAAAATTGGAAAGCGTTTTTGGATAAAAGTGCTATATAAATGCACCATTATTATATACACTACACAGCTTGGTTTGGCTCAAATATGAATTTTATTTTCGAAAATGAAAATGAGCCTTACATATTATGCTAATAGCAGTAGCCCCACCATACCACCAGTTAAACTGGGATGGGAGACCCGGGGAGGAGAAGGAGTGTTGGGTTCTGTATAAGATGGTCAGCTACACCTCAGTACACCTGCCACTCAACACACAACTCATCTATAATGCATCTCAGGAAGGAGAGAAGCCACACAGCTGTTTCTGACACGTTGTGTTCATGTTGTCCCTTTTTAAATGGTGCATTTATATAGCAGCTTTTATCCAAAGCGCTTTACAATTTGTTCCTAACATTTTACCCATTCACTCACACCGACAACCTGCACATCGGAAGCAATTAGGGGTTAAGTGTCTTGCTCAAGGACACTTCGACATGCTGCCCAGGAGGAGCGGGAATCTAAATGGGAACCTCCGGATTACCAGACGACTGCTCTACCTCCTGAGCCACTGTCGCCCATTTTATAAACGTTCAATTTAAACTAGGCCTGGGGAATGTACAGTGCATACCGTCGTGGATCCATGCAAAAGTATGGATTTTTGCAATATATAGGCCCTACTGTTAAAAAAAAAGAATTGTATTGTATTTTTATTATAATCAGTTTAATCATATTATCATATGATCATATTATCATATGATCATATTATAAAACAGTATTGGAAAGTTAAATAAAATATACCATTTTAAACCAAATAGCACACATATGACAATAAGTATTGCAAGATAAAGACACAATATTTTTCACATCACAATATTCTTTTTAGTTTTGACTGTGTATTTGACAGTAGGTTTCCAGTACAAATTACAATGTGATATGACGTCTGTTTCATATCTATATCTTGTAATACAATTGTCATGGCCCTATTTAATTGAAAATGGTCTATTTTATTTCACTTTTTTTTCCGCAAGCAATATTTTTTTTATTAACACAAAAATATACAGTATGTGTATTTATTTTACGATATGTATATATCGTGGATGGCAGTATAGTAAAAATCCATACCTTTGCATGGACCTTCATATTTGGTATACCTTCTTCCAGCCCTATCCCGCCCACACACTATCTTATTACTTGCAGTCACTTTATTGACTTAACAAACAGCATTTATATACCTTCATCAGGTATCACTGAGGCGTTGAAACTGTCTCTGTAGGTCAATTTGTCTTTGGAGAGTTCCTTCCAGTGAGTCAGCCCTCTCAACACAACTGACTCATTAAAAAAAGAAATGCCACGATGCAACTAATTTCATTCAATTCGTTCAATTTCAATTTCATTAGAGAGAGAGAGGCTGGGCTGCAGGCAGGCAGCGGTGAACCTCTCGGAGGGAGAGGAGGTAGAGTGGGATGATCTCTCTCAGGGTAACCAGACCATCTCCATAACAGACTGAAACGCACTTTGACCAGGCGGGACCAGGCTACGCGGCCGCTCTCCTCAGAGCGAGGATGGTTTCAAGTTTCAAGTTTCAAGTTTCTTTAATAGTTGTCATACAGAAGTACAGAATACTTTCATACAAAATGCTTCTTACTGTTACGCTCCAGAGACTGTGCAAGACAAGATAGTATCAAATAACATAGTATAGCATGTAAATTAGAAGTAGAAAATGAGGTCACAGTGTTCAGTATAGACATATGTACAATGTTCGATGCAGAGTAGACGTAACTGAGTTACCATATAATATACAATACTATGCAGTGTACTAATGTACAATACTATATAGTGCAGAGCAGAAATGGGATGAGGTACAATGTAGGTACAATTTACAGTAAGGTGTACGAGTTGTAGTGCAATCCTTCATCAATAAATATAAAGTGTGGCGAGTGGGTGCTACAGTGTGTTTGTTTAAAGTGAGTGTGTGCTATAAAGTGTGGGGAGTGGGTGCTACAGTGTGTTTGTTTAAAGTGAGTGTGTGCGTGTGGATGTGTGTGCTATGTGCGATTGTGCGTTTGATGGTTGTGTAGTGTTCATTGTTCGTTAAGCAGCCTGATGGCCTGGGGATAGAAGCTTCTTCTGAGTCTTTCTGTGCTCGCCTTGAGACTCCGGTATCGCTTGCCTGACCGCAGCAGTTCAAAGAGGCAGTTGTTTGGGTGACTAGAGTCTTTAATGATTCTCTTAGCCTTGCCCCTGCACCGCTTGTTGTAAATGTTCTGGAGGGTGGGGAGCCCCCCTCCAATTGTGCGTTCGGCTGAACGTGTCACTCTTTGTAGTCTGCTACGGTCTTGTGCGGTGCTATTCCCAAACCAGGAGGTGATGTTGCCAGTCAGGATGCTCTCTATTGTACATGAGTAGAAGTTCTTAAGGATCTTCTGACTGACTTGGAACTTCCTTAGGCGCCTTAGGTTTTGGGTCGGTAGTAGCAGACGGATGACATCTCCGTTCCTCCCGTTGCTCCTCTAGGCTCGGGCGACGCCGTGCCCCCGCGCTTCAGCAGCGAGGTGCTGGGGAGCCGTGACCCCGGCCTGGCCTGGGGGTTCACCGGCAAACACGTTGAGGGCATCTACAGCGAGAGGCGGAAGGCCGACATGCAGCCGCCCGGACACAGAGGTCAGCTGGATACCACCTGAAGGGTTTTTGATTTTCAAACATGGCACACGTGCGCAGGAGACATGCAGAGAGTGACTGTCTATACTTTCCTCAAATGTGTTGGTTTCCGTTTGGACAAAAAAGAAGCAAACGAAAAAGGAAGTCACTTGTGCGTAAGGGTGACAGTTTATTAAATGCTCCACAGGTGCAGGTCAAAAATGTATCTGCATCAAAGGCAAAAAAAATACACAAGAGAAAAAAGGGCTATATTACATGCCGCATCTGCCCAGGAACAGCTTTCAGCTTGAAATGTAATATATCCCTTTATTGTGTTTGTTTTTTGCCTTTGAATAGTGTAAATGTTTGACCTGCGCCTGTTGGAGCATTTAATAAACATTTGCATTCAAGTGCCTTCCAACTTCCATTTTGTTATTATTATTATAGTTTGCATTCTTTAGACATGCATTTGATTCTCTGGAACACGTTTCCAAGTTATTTACATTCTTACGTGTCACCCTCCCTATAGGTTCCTCTCAAACAAGCGCAAGTCAAGCTCCACAACCTTCCTCTCAGTCGTGGGGCGCCTCCGTCACCAGAGGGCCTCTGTCGAGTGCTCAGGGGCCTCTGTCGAGCGCTCAGGGGCCGCCGGGCTCCAGGAGAGATCAGCGCACCAACCCAGTCCAGTTCCTCAGCTACGACCGAGCTGAGGAGAGCCAGGGGTTTCGACCGGTGCACGCGGGGGAGAGGGGCAGCAGCCGACACTCCGGTACCCACTTCATCCAAAGGTCGGTCCCCCCGGCGGGAAGGGAGCGTGAACAAGCGAGCGCGTCCCGGCATACCTGCGACGCTGTGAAGCAGATGTGGCGCCTGTACAGTGAGAGGGCGAGCCTGGAGGAAGGCCACCCGAGCAACGTGAAGGAGGCGCTGCTGCGGGAGCGACTGGAGCCCCCGTCCCGCCGCCACATCCACGGCATCCAGGGGGTCGCGTCGGAACCGGAGGACGGCGGCGAGCGACGACGACGACGACATCCTCACACCTCGGAACCGGAGCCCAGAGGGAGGAGGGAGGAGGATGTGCTGAAGAGGAGAGAAAGGAAAGAGAATATGACGGCGAAAAGCCCAGGGGGGGAGGAGAGGCGAGGGAGAGCAGGCCGGAAGGCGGGTGGAGGAGGTAGAGAGGTCGAAGGTGAACCCGCCGTTCCTCGCCAGGCGTTGACGCAGGAGACCCAGGTGCGAGCGGAGGAGGACAGCCCCGCCTCCCACAGCTCCGGCCCCTCCCGCGTCTCTAGCCCCGCGCACAGCTCCTCTCCTGCGGAGAGGGACGAGTCGGACGTCTCCATGTCCACCGTGGACACGCGGCTCATCCAGGCCTTCGGTGCCGGCAGGGTCCGATGCCTGAAGACGGGGGCCAGCCTCAGTAAGCTGTACAGCGCCATCGACAAGCAGCGGGAGGGCAAGGAGCAGAGGAGCAGGAGGAGCAAAACCAAAGACGCCGCTCCCACCCTGGCCACCCCCCCAGAGACCGCCGGCAGCGATGACTCCGTATGTGATTATTTAACGCATTTCTATTCTGTAATGGAGCTGCTGATGTTGATTTACAGATTATTCACCTCTTTATATTATGTTGCTTATTAACTGACGCGGCATGACCAGTCACCAACCAAATGCCAGTACATTTTGGCAGTGGCTCCTCCTCTCTACTAGCCACTCCGGCAGGTAGCTAACCTGTGTGTGTTCAATTCGGATTTTTTTCTGATCTAAAAACTACTTTGATAGTTGATGAATTAACAGGGTATCTGCGGGGTATTAAAAAGTATTAAATTCATAATTCTCAATTTAAGGCCTTAAAAGGTATTATTATTATTATTATTAAGTCTTTTATAATACACATAACATATTATTTGCACAGGCATTACATTTTGGTGTGTCTGGCGAGAGCTTGTATGGGACGCGCAAGAATTAAAATTGGTGCGAAAATCTGCCTAAAAATACATACAAGTAAATGGAGGATTGTTCCACTTCTACAAGGTCCATTTGCATGTTCTTGGTATTTAGGGACATCTATGGATCTCAGGTAATGTATTCCCAGTCTCAGAAATATTGTTTCTGTTACTAGGCTTGAGTAAATTGTAATGAACCAAAGGAGAATATCAATTTAATTCTATTTATAATTTTTTTTGATCCACTTTTTCTCCTCCTTTTTCTGTGTTTTTCTCCCATCCCAATTTAGTCATGCCAATTCCCCCCTCCCCTGTCTTGATTGTTGCTCGCATGTGCCCCCCACTGGTCGGTCGTAGGGAGGGTTGATAGATACTATCGCATGTCCCCTCCGATACATGCAGAGTCAGCCAGCCACATCTTTTCACCTGCCAGCGCGGACTCTCATTGGTGAGGTGTAACGTGTGGGAGGCTCACACTACCCTCGCCATCTTCTGTCCTTGCTGTGCAGGCGCCCTGACCGACCAGTAGGAGTAGCTGTTTACAACGACCAGATTACCACCCATCGACTCCCCTCCCGCTGACTCTGCCAATTGAGTCAGTATGGCGGCCGGCCCAAGCCGGAGGCAGCGCTGACAGCCCGGATTCGATACCGGTGTCTCTCGCGTTGGTGACGAGCGCTTAGACCGCTGCGCCACCCAGCCGCCCAATTCGATTTATTATTATTATTATAATTTTTTTCATCTTTGGCAGTGAATAACACCATGCTAAAAATGATCATACATGAAAAACTGCCGCTGAGATCACATGTAAAAAAAATCAAAGCAAATGAATAAAGGGAACATGATTAAACAAGGTTTTGTAGATACAGTACTGAATTCTGCCATCCGGACACATTTGCTATTTGAAATATTATTATAGAATATAGAATATCGGGCCTATAAATTACCTTATTATAGCCAAGTCGCACATCTATGGATCTGGCCAAATCAATGGCAGAGTTCAATCTGGATTTAATATCACCAGGCGTGCAGCAAGAACCATGAATGAAATCTACTGTAAGTACAGTTACTTTTTTATTATGTACTGTAGATTCCTCCGCCATTTTCATCAGATTGCAATGCCGTTTTTTTTTCTAGACCTTCACAGAAAGGTAGCAAAACAAACTGCATTCTAATTTATGCCAATAACGTTCAGGTTTGTGGTAGATAATCCCCCAAAAATACGATAAATAAAAAAGTTAATCCACAAGTCATTTGATTGACAGAGGCTGGCTTGAGCTGGGTAGTGTAGTTTTTCGAAATTCCAATGCCATTCGAAAGCCCTGTGTCTCCTCTCCTCATACTGTATGACTACAAACGAAATGGTGGCGCGTATTTCCTTCCGTCGATATTCGCTAGTTTCTGAATAAATTTCCAAAGCTCATATTTCACTAATAACACTTTAACCTATTGGTAAACAAACGTATTGCTGAAAATATACACTATGCCTGCTGTTTTGACAGGGTTAGGGTCTTTACTCTTGGCTACATTTGAAAAGAAAACGCAACATTAATTCATACAGTCTGTAGAGATGGATTTATGGCGTGATGTCATTTTGGGTCTTGTACCGTACCTGTCGGGCTAAAGAGGTTAAAAATGTCTTAAAAATTCTTAAATTGAACTTGTTGAAACTTGCAGACACCCTGATTAAACTGTGCTGGTGAAATTCCAAATCCACTACCTAAATGTGGCTGGTGGGGGGGGGGGGATGTTTTCTGAAATTGAATATATACACTGAAGTGTACTGTAAACACGTTGATCATCATTTAGATTAACATTGTGTTGCTCTGCAGGTGCAGGTCCTTTCTGACTCGTCGACCAGCACCTACACGCTGCCCTCCAAGAAGAGGGTCAAGCAGGTCAGCAGAGGCATCCAGGCAGGTCAGTGGAAACCAGGACACAGTGGACTCAGGGCCTGGGAGGTACACCTAGTTATGAAGGCACACCATCATGGATCCATGCAAATGTATGGATTTTTACCATGCCGTCGTCCACAATGTTTACATATTTATAAAGAAATGTATATTATAATATATTTAGCATTTTATTTAGCATTTTTTGATTATATATTAGATTAGATTTGAGTTTATTAGATGATATATATATATGGTAACTATATTTATTGTAGGGTAAATATAATTAGAGTGGGCATACATACCCTCATCTTGCACCTTGACCTTTTTACACTGCCTACTTGCCCTTATGCGCATGTCCAGAGTAAATTATATTGTTATATTGTTTTACACTGCCTATTTATTATTCTATTTTTATTTTTACTTCTCCACTGTACGATAATTTTTACGACCTGTATGTATCATGTCTTTAAATTTTTTTTACTTTGTCTCATTCTAAAAATGAGAAAAGAAAAAAGGGTGACATGGGTCCTTCGGTCCATTCTATTTTTACATTGTTTATTTACATTTCCATTTATTTTCTTGTTTCCTTTTCATTCTTCTGTGATGTCGTTCCTTTTCTTCCTATATTCCTCCCACTTTTCCCATTTTGACTACAATTTCTCCTCTTGCAGCCTCAGCATATGTGTGATTCTCTCCATTTCCTGTATCCCCTCTATTATCTCTGTCCATTGTTCCTTCGTCGGTGCTTCTACCCTGTACCACAGTTTAGTCAATGCTTTCTTGGCTGCTACTAATAGTATCTTAATCAAATATTTGTCTTCTCCCTGAATGTCTTTCTGTGACAAGTTCCCTAGGTATAGTACTAGACCTGTCTGGGGTATTTCATATCCTACTATTTCATTTATTATCTCTCCTATATCTCTTCCCAATAGTTTCTTATTTTCTGACATTCCCAGAATATGTGTGTGGTTCGCTACTTCTTGCCCACATTTTCTCCAACATGGCTTTTGTGTTGGCATGTAATTGCCCTGTATTTCTGGTGTTCTAAAGAATCTAATTATGTTTTTCCACCCAAATTCCCTCCATATCCTTGATCCTGTGGTTGATTGTTGTATCTTACATGTGTTATACCATTCCTCCTCTGTTATCTCTATTTCTAATTCTTTCTCCCACTTTTCTTTTATATACAAGGTTGTAATTTCCTTACTTTCCATTATTGCCTGATATAGTGCTGATATAACCCTCCCCTTCCTTCCTTCATATGATTTTACCATTATCTTAATTACCCCATTCTGTTCTTTGTCTGTCTTGTTTTATTTCTTTGTTATAGTAATCTCTAATCTGCAAATATCTAAAGTGGTCTCTATTCTCTAGTCCGAATCTTTCTTTAAATTTTTGTAGAGTCTGCATCTCCCCTCCTATCATTGTACATATTGCTGTTATTTTTTTCCTCAAACTTCTATACCCCATAATGACTAAATGAAAAAAGATTTTTAGAATTTTTGCAAATGTATAAAAAATAAAAAGATTTAATATCACATGTACATAAGTATTCACACCCTTTGCTATGACACAACAAATTTAGCTCAGGTCCATCCTGTTTCCTCTGATCATCCTTGAGATGTTTCTACAACGTGATTGGAGTCCACCTGTGGTAAATTCAATTGATTGGGCATGATTTGTAAAGGCACACAACCCATCTATACAAGGTCCCACAGTTGACGGTGCATGTCAGAGCACAAACCAAGCCATGAAGTCCAAGGAATGGTCTGTAGACCTCAGAGACAGGATTGTATCGCGGCACATATCTGGGGAAGGGTACAAAAATTATTCTGCAGCATTGAAAGTGCCAACGAGCACAGTCGTCTCCATCATTCGTAAATGGAGGACGTTTGGAACCACCAGGACTCTTCCTAGAGCTGGCCACTCGGCCAAACTGAGCCAGCGGGGGAGAAGGGCCTTGGTCAGGGAGGTGACCAAGAACCTGATGGTCACTCTGACAGAGCTCCAGTGTTCCTCTGTGGAGATGGGAGAACCTTCCAGAAGGACAACCATCTCTGCAGCACTCCACCAATGGCACTCCTTTATGGTAGAGTGGCCAGACGGAAGCCACTAAAAGGAACATGACAGCCCGCATGGAGTTTGCCAAAAGGCATGACCTAAAGGACTCTCAGACCATGAGAAACAATATTGTCTGGTCTGATGAAACCAAGATTTAACTCTTTGGCCCGAATGCCAAGCGCCATGTTTGGAGGAAATCAGGCACCGCTTATCACCTGGTCAATACCATCCCTACAGTGAAGCATGGTGGTGGCAGCATCATGCTGTGGGGATATTTTTCAGTGGCAGGAACTGGGAGACTAGTCAGGATCAAGGGAAAGATGAATGCAGCAATGTAGAGAGAGATCCTTGATGAAAACCTGCTCCAGAGCGCTCTGCACCTCAGACTGGGGTGAAGGTTCACCTTCCAACAGGACAACGACCCTAAGCACACAGCCAGGATAACAAAGGAAAGGAGTGGCTTCAGGACACGTCTGTGAATGTCCTTGAGTGTCCCAGCCAGAGGCCAGACTTGAACCTGATTGAACATCTCTGGACAGTATTAGGGGGTGGGAAAGCCGGTGGGTGGGGATCGGACGTTGTGGACAGCGACTCCTACAGATCGGTTGGTGCGCCTGTACAGCAGAATCAGGAAGCAACGGGGGCAGCGTGAGCCTCCCACACGTTACTCCTCGCCGCTGAGAGATCGCGCTGTACAGGTGAAAAGATGCTTGTGTACCGGAGGGGACACGTGATGCAAGGCTTGGTCCACATTGCAGCCGACCAGTGGGAGGCATGGTCTAACAACGTTCGAGACAGGGGAGGGTAGAATTGGATAATACGAAATTGGGATGGGAGAAAAATAGAAAATGGGGAGAAAAAGTAGAAAAAAAAGGTATTGAGTAAAGGGTGTGAATACTTATGTACTTATTCGTTTATTCTTAATTCTAAAATTTGCTAAAAATTCTAAAAAACCTTTTTCACTTTGTCATTATTGGGTATTGTGTGTAGAATCTTTTAGGGAATTTTTTTTTATCCATTTTGGAATACGGCTGTAACATAACAAAATGTGGAAAAAGTGAAGGGGTATGAATACTTTCCGGATGCACTGTAATATATACGTTGTACATACTGTACTGTATATTTTTTTATTAGTCAAAACATTTGAAAATAAATGAAAAGAAAATAGATCATTTTGAATGGAATGGCACCATGACAATTGTATTACACAATATCAAGTATTGATGTTACACCTTGGGCTCTGTCAGTTCTGGATACATTCTCAGTATAATAACTTACTCTTAACCCAAACATCAGACCAAAACAAAAAAATATATATAAACAAGTGCAATACCAAGCAGGGCTCTTTTGCCTAGAGGTTGCTGTTTGATGACATTACAGACGCCACCTTTAACCAGGATATGAAAAGGAACTTGCTGATGGTTCCCATCTCTCTGCTCAGGTGACCTGGAGTTCGTCAGCAACGCGACGCGACACAACACCCGCGACGTCGGGACCATCTTCCCCTCCCCGGGCCTGGCCAGGGGCTCCAGGAGGCGCTCCAGATCCCAGAGGAAGAGGAAGAGCAAGAGCAAGAGCAAGAGAGGCCAGTCCAAATACTTTATTTGAACCTACGACCCCTGACTAGGGATGGGCATTTTTAAGAAAAATCCAGATCGATTGATCGTATGCTATACTTGAGTGATCGTGTATTACTCGAAAAGGAAAAGAATATATAATAATAAAAAAAAATAAAAGATTTGAATACATTTAATTTTAAAATTTAAAATGTGTACTTAATTTTGTTCATTCACATATATGTATAAGGAAACAAACAAACAGTTATAATCTTACACACACATGTGAAACAAATATGTAAAAAAAATAAAAATAAAAATATTTAAATATCTTTTTTTTCCATAAGATTTATTAATAAATTAAGATCGATTTTTCTCATAGCTACGAGTAATCGATTAATCCATTACTCACGCCCATCCCTACCCCTGACCAGTGTTAAACCTGCTATTTGTAATATTTTTGATAGTTTGTAATGAAGACTGTGTAGACATGGTTCAGTAAGAAGAACGTCCAGCCGGCCATCGGAATGGGCCCAAGCTGTTCCCCTAGCAACAGACTTCTTCTGAAAAGGTCTATCAGGGTATCTGCAGGTATCAACAAGTTACATTTCAGACTTTTAAAGATATTTTTTATACCACTTAGAGTAAAATTGTATACCAATTTCACGACCATACTAGCAAAAAAAATCTAAATAACACATAACTAGCGACACTGAACTGGCGGCTGCACTTGCACACCAATTAAAATTCTCACACATTCCAAACAAGCTCTGACCAGACGCACCAAGCTCCCAGTAGCCCCGCAAAAAACAACGACTTGGATAAAAAAATGTTTTATGTATTTGATTGATTGATTGATTGAAAATTGTATTAACAGATTGCAGAATGGGTACAATACAGTACAGCTCAATACACACAATTGTTAAGGGGATGCAGACCAGAGAAAGACTTTCGTCTTGTTTACATCAGGGTCCCCCATTTTCAATTCATAACATATATGACATACATGACATACAGATAGATAGACAGTGCTGCTACATCTATACATTTATGACATACCAGATTTACAAATACAGTACTGTTTTTGATACAAGAAGAGTCTAAAAAAAGAGAGTATATACATTTGACGAAGAAACTTTAAATTGGTTGAACATTTTTATATTGGTTCATCTCCCGACAGCTGGGCTGCCCCCCCCCCCCCCCCCCCAAAAAAGAGCCTTGAATTGATAATTATGAATTTAATACTTTTAAAAATGTTTGAATACCCTGCCAGATACCCTATTTTTCTTCAACGTACACTATTGAAAGTCTTTTCAAACCTCACCATTACTCCCCTCCAGGCGTGACGTGGTTCGTCCCTCTAGAGGAGCTGAGGACAACAGAGGCCCGGAAGGAGAACCAGCCAGAGGAGGACTGTGATCCAAAGCCCACCAGCTCCTTCTGGTTTGAGCTCTACAGGAGGACCCACCCCCAGAGAGAGCCCCTCAGACAGAGACCGGTGCAGGAAGACGCACTGCCCAGCGACAGGCCTCAGACCTGCAGACGTGGTCTGGTCCACGTCTCCCTCCAGGTGGGTTGAGTCTTCAGACACTCCCACAATTTGACCAGTAGTAATGAAATAATAACACATCGACACCTTCTCAAAATAATGGCTTAAATCACTTTGTGAGGAAAATTGTGTTTTCATCTCTTCATGATGCTGGCCACCTCTGGTAAAATGGCCTACATCCTTAATTGAAAAGATCATGCTGTTCCTACCCAGTTGTGAAATGATTAATAAATATCATACTGTATATTCTATATTTGGTTCAGTTTATTCCGTTTTTTCAAAACTTGAAAAGATGACTGAAGACATTATTTCAAGAAGGTGACGATATTATAAAATACTATATCGCTTTTAGTTAGTATAGTGGGCGGCACAGTGGTTAGCACCGCTGCCTCACAGCACAAAAGTCCTGGGTTTGAACCCCAGCAGGGGGCCTTTCTGTGTGGAGTTTGCATGTTCTCCCTGTGTTCACATGGGTTTCCTCTGGGTACTCCAGTGATACGATGGGAGTAGGTGAAACACAGTTTGCAGCAAGAGAACGGAATGGAAGAGGCAGAGACGGCAGGATACGTGTAAACAGACTTTACTGACACGACAGTACGTTACCAACGAGAACATAAACGGTAAGCCGAGCAGGCGCAAGAGGACGACAGAGTTGTAAAACAAGGAAAATAAACAATAACAAAACAAAAGACAAAACAAAAAGACAAGCGCAAATTACAAACAGCAAGGCACGGGGGAACACAGGAGAGACGGCGAGCAGGATGACACTGAGGACTAGGAGGATACTGAGACAATGACGCCACAAGGAAGTCAGTAACAAGCAGACCTTAAATACTACCACTGATTGTAACGACTGACAGCTGGCGAGACCAGGCAATAATGCAAACAGACAACATCTGGTAAACACACTAGGAATACACCAACTAGACACAGAAAACATAATCAAACATAACAACCAGACAGAGAGACGACATCACACACACACAGGGATGGCCCAAGATAACAAATAGTTAGATATTAGTTCTATTACTTGGAACCAAAACAAGATGGCCGCCTGTACCATCAGGCTAGTCTGGCCACTAGAGGGTAGGAGACCAATGTTAGGCAGAGAGCCAATGTTGGATGGAGGGCATTGCCCAAAGTTAGGTGGAGAGCACTGCCCAATGTTCCCATCCTGCCCCGTCCCGCCAGGACCGGGCCTAGGATCGTGACAGTACCCCCCCCTCAACGGGGGGCTTCCAGACCCCCGAGAACAACGTCCATAACCAGGTGAGGGAGGAAGCTGGAACCCTGGAGAGGACCCAGGGGGAGGACCCGAAGACCAGGGCCCGGGAGGCCGAGCGAAAACCCCAGGAGGGGCATAGCAGCCAGGGGGGCTGAAAACGGGTGCAGATACCCGAAGAGGGGGGGTGAGGACGGGAACAGAGACCCGGAGAGGAGGAGCGGGGAAGGGAACAGAGCCCCGGCGAGGGGGGGTGGGAACGGGCGCCGAGACCCGGGGAGGGGAGCAGAACCTGAGAACAGAGGTCCGGCGAGGAGGGGTGGGGACGGGCACCGAGGCCCGGGGAGGGGGGGTGGGGACAGGTGTAGAAGCCCGGAAAGGGGAGCTGGACCCCGGAGCCGGATCCCGGACGAGAGGCCCTCCAGCCGCCGGACTAGGGACCGGTTCGGGAGAGCCGGAACGGAGGTGCGGCGGCGACGACCCCCGGAGCAGGATCCCACGCAGACCACGGCGATGACCACGGCGAGGACCAGGACGCCGGTCACGGCGCAGAGCTGGACCAGACACGGAGCCAGGGTCAGTCGGGGAGCCGGGAGCCGGCACGGCAGCCGGACCAGATGTAGAGGCCGGGCAGGGCGCGGAGACCGGACCGGTCTCGGCGGCGAGGCGTGGTGTAGGATCCGGGGATGAGGAGTCTGGACTCACTGTGGGGGAAGGGTTAGTAGGTTGCCCCTGACTAGCTACAGAGCCTAAGCTAGTAGTGGGCACTGTGCTAGCTGGGGAGGCCTGATTAGCTGCCGATCCTAAGCTAGCAGTGGGAACTGTGCTAACTGGGGAGGCCTGATTAGCTGCAGAGCCTAAGCTAGCAGTGGGAACTGTGCTAGCTGGGGAGGCCTGATTAGCTGCAGAGCCTAAGCTAGCAGTGGGCACTGTGCTAGCTGGGGAGGCCTGATTAGCTGCAGAGCCTAAGCTAGCAGTGGGAGCTGTGTTAACTGGGGAGGCCTGATTAGCTGCAGAGCCTAAGCTAGCAGTGGGAACTGTGCTAGCTGGGGAGGCCTGATTAGCTGCAGAGGCTAAGCTAGCAGTGGGCACTGTGCTAGCTGGGGAGGCCTGCCTAGCTACAGAACCTAAGCTAGCAGTGGGCACTGTGCTAGCTGGAGAGGCCTGATTAGCTGCAGAGCCTAAGCTAGCAGTGGGAGCTAGGCTAGCTTTCGGGGTAATGCTAGCTGTGGAGACCCGGCCAGCCTCAGGAGCCAGGCTCACCGTGAGGGTAATGCTGGTCGGCAGGGCCTGGCCAACCGTAGGGGCTAAGCCAGCTGTTGGGGAAAGCCTAGCAGCTCCTGACGGGATACTTTTTTTTGTTTTGTTTACTAGCCCTCTGAGGCTTGCTAGCTGTACCTTCTACACTAGCCATGGGGATGGTAATGGCAGTAAGAGCCTTAGTGGAAGGCACTGAGGCGCTAGCAGCGGGGGCTACTCCAGCTGTGGAGGGTGGAGCTGTGCTGGCTGTGGACGTCAGGTTAGCTCTAGACATCTGAACAGCCTCAACGGCAGTGGGAGGCTCTAGGCTGACCGTGAGCCCGATACTAGTCAGCAAGCTAGCTACCTTAGCCTCCGACTTATACTCCTCCATCATGGCAGCAACACGTTCGGCCATCTCCCACATCGCTGGCTGCAGTGTTGGATTCTCCGTGGCGACCTGGTCGATCTTTCGGAGCAGGAACCCCCACTTGGCCAGTGAGTAGTGCTTCATGTCACCAGCCATCAGGGTCTGGACGATCCTTATGGTATCGCTGGCCTTTGCTGCTGTGTTTCTTAATGGTGGCGTCATTCTGATACGATGGGAGTAGGTGAAACACAGTTTGCAGCAAGAGAACGGAATGGAAGAGGCAGAGACGGCAGGATACGTGTAAACAGACTTTACTGACACGACTACGTTACCAACGAGAACATAAACGGCTCCCAGTCCCACTTAGAATAGACTTCAAAATCCTCCTCCTCACCTTTAAGGCACTATCGGGTGCAGCACCCCTATACATCACCGAGCTCATCACCCCCTACGCAGCACCCAGGTCACTAAGATCTTCCAACCAGGCTCGGCTGGTCCCCCCCCGCACCAGACTCAAAAAGAGAGGCGATCGCTCCTTCAAGGCTGTGGCCCCCAAGCTATGGAACCAGCTTCCCCTGGAGATCCGATCTGCCCCCTCGCTGGAAACATTTAAGGCCCGTTTAAAAACCCACTTCTATTCCCTGGCCTTCAATAAACCCTGATTCTCCCACACCCTAACTCACACACTCCCATGTAATTTTATCCTGCCCCCTCCCTCTTGTATCTCTTCTTATGCTCCTCTGTCCCCTGTGTGCTACTGTACTTTGTGTTCCCCTATCCGTGTGTTGTCCTACTGTCCTATTCTCTGAATGTACTGTCTTGTCCTGCTGTGCCTTTTTGTATTTGTGTATTTTATATTAGGACATTGATTTTAAGCTTTGATTGTACAGCACTTTGGTTGGCTCTTGTGCTTTTAAATGTGCTATATAAATAAATTACTTGACTTGACTTGACTTGACTTGGTAAGCCGAGCAGGCGCAAGAGGACGACAGAGTTGTAAAACAAGGAAAATAAACAATAACAAAACAAAAGACTAAGTACTCACAAGCGCAAATTACAAACAGCAAGGCACGGGGGAACACAGGAGAGACGGCGAGCAGGATGACACTGAGGACTAGGAGGATACTGAGACAATGACGCCACAAGGAAGTCAGTAACAAGCAGACCTTAAATACTACCACTGATTGTAACGACTGACAGCTGGCGAGACCAGGCAATAATGCAAACAGACAACATCTGGTAAACACACTAGGAATACACCAACTAGACACAGAAAACATAATCAAACATAACAACCAGACAGGGAGACGACATCACACACACACAGAGATGGCCCAAGATAACAAATAGTTAGATATTAGTTCTATTACTTGGAACCAAAACAAGATGGCCGCCTGTACCATCAGGCTAGTCTGGCCACTAGAGGGTAGGAGACCAATGTTAGGCAGAGAGCCAATGTTGGATGGAGGGCATTGCCCAAAGTTAGGTGGAGAGCACTGCCCAATGTTCCCATCCTGCCCCGTCCCGCCAGGACCGGGCCTAGGATCGTGACACTCCAGGGGACTCTGGTTTCCTCCCACACCATAAAGACATGCATGTTAGGCAGGGACTCTGGTTTCCTCCCACACCATAAAGACATGCATGGTAGGCAGGGACTCTGGTTTCCTCCCACACCATAAAGACATGCATGGTAGGCAGGGACTCTGGTTTCCTCCCACACCATAAAGACATGCATGGTAGGCAGGGACGCGTCTATACTTCCCACAAGTGGGTTGTCCTTCCGCGTTGCTTGACCTACAGTTCGTGCGTTTTGCGAATCTGATTGGCCACTGACGTTTCTGGTCATGTGACATGTGCGCCCAATCGCATGACGAGCAGTGTCTTAGCCCATTTCCGCGTCGAACAGCCTGCAAACGACCTAACGCCTAGTTTATCACTGGTTAAGCTTAGGCGACTCTTTCGCAGTTGGTTAAGGTTAGAGTTTGGAATCAGGGCTAGCGTTCTATCGCCATGCTCTGAGACAAGCTCTAACCTTAACCAACTTCGAAAGAGCGCCTAAGCTTAACCGTCCAAAAACTTGCCGTCACACGATTGGGCGCACATGTCACATGACCAGAAACGTGCGTGGCCAATCAGAGCAACGCGGAAGGACAACCCACTTGTGGGAAGTATAGAGGCGGCAGGGACTACGGATGAAAACTAGCTCATTAGCTAACTCTGGCACATTTACATTGATGTGGAAACTGAAGATGTTGATTAATGTGCACTTTACTATCGACTTTTACTTTTAAACCGACATTGTACAATTTTACACTTACTGTATATTTCTGTATATTTTTTGTGTATATTTTATATTAGAATGTAACATAGGAAATGTATATCCCGTACCGTATTTTATTCTTAGGCTTATTTTTATTCTTATTAGTGACTTTTGTCTTTGTCTACCTAAATGTTTACTGTGAGCGATTTGTAGTGCCAAATTTCCCTCGGAATGAATAAAGTATTTATATTCTATTCTATTTGTGTGATTTGTGCGTGACAAATAAAGTGATGTTGAACTTCACTAAAGTCCCCGGCTCCTCTCTCCCTCCTGCAGAAGGCCTTGGAGCTGCGGCGGCCAGAGTTCATCTCCCAGTCCATTCAGAGGCTGAAGTGCCTGGCCCCACAGGTGGAGCAAGAGGAGCTCTTCAACCACCATGGAGGCCATTGGAGGCTGCCTCAGCCCGCAGGTACACAGCCACACACACGGAGGAGAGACTGGAGGTCTAGAGTACAGTTAAGACGTGGAATGTACAGTAGGTGATAGGGATGTAACGGTACGTTACACCAGTCGCACATGCAGGCACTCGCAAGGTCCGTGCGAGAACAGCGCGCGTGGCCGGGCACACCGAGTCCGACTTCAGAGCGGGCGAAAGTGCACGGAGAAAGGCACATTTACATTGGAACAGTTACAGTTTTCTTTCGTTTTCTTGTTCGCCCAATAATGTTAACCAAATGAAACCAATGGAAAGAAACACACCAACAAACACACCAATATTCTTCCCCGCCGGACTCGAGTAGGGTAAATCTGCAGTGCCGCAGCCCCATACATTGCCGGACTCACAGGCACAGCTGATCAAATAAAAAAAATAAACATGCTTTTCCTATAGAAAATTATTCTATTTAATAATAATTATAATAATTATCATAAATATAATATATACATAATTTTTTTTTAAATAATAATAATAACTAGACAATTCCGCGCAGGGGAAATTGTGAAAGTGTGGGTGACTCCTGTGCACCGCCGGCCAACGGGAGAGGGTCTCTTGCGAGTCTATAACAAACGGTTCAAAAGTTTAAAAAAGGGGGCGCGGCCTAGGAATCGGGGGAGTTGTCAACATAGACCAATGAAAGAGGATATCCCTACTGAGTACAATGGCACAACCCGCAAGTCTCTACGACAAACGGTTCAAAAGATAAACAAAGGGGGCGTGGCCTAATGATAGGGGGAGTGGTCAACATAGACCAATGAAAGAGGATATCCCTACTGAGTACAATGCCACAACCCGCAAGTCTCTATGACAAACAGTTAAAAAGATACAAAAAGGGGGTGTGGTCTAATGATCGGGGGAGTGGTCAACATAGACCAATGAAAGAGGATATCCCTATTGAGTACAATGACACAACCCGCAAGTCTCTACGACAAACGGTTCAAGAGATACACAATGGGTGTGTGGCCTAAGGGGGTGTGGTCTAAGGATCGGGGAAGTGGTCAACAGACCAATGAAAGAGGACCTCCCTACTGTGTACAATGACACAACCCGCAAGTCTCTACGACAAACGGGTCAAGAGATACACAAAGGGGGTGTGGCCTAAGGGGGTGTGGTCTAAGGATCAGGGGAGTGGTCAACATAGACCAATGAAAGAGGACATCCCTACTGAGTACAATGCCACAACCTGCAAGTCTCTACGACAAACGGTTCAAAAGATACAAAAAGGGGCCATCAAGGGTTAACTCCCTGAGAGGTCATTGCCAGGTCAGCAGTACTGAGTTGATTGACAGCTCCCTCTGAGGCATGCACACCTGCTCCCCCTAATTGATTCTAATCCTAATTGACACAATGACTCTGCACTTTGGACCCAATGTATTTCAATGAGGGCTGACGCATCCTTCAGTCTCACGATGATTAAAAGAAAACGATAAGCACTTGAAGGGTTATGTGAAAAAATCAGTTTTTTGCTAGAGTGAGGAACCCATTCGTGTCTATGTGGACCATCACTTTCAAACAAATGGTCATAAGTTGAGATAGAAATGTCCAATTCCATTTATTTTTTATTTTTATCTTTTGTGAGCGAAGGCACAGCCGTGTCATCATTTTGATGTGTTGTTTTTATATCTACGTCCAAAATTGAGATCACTGTCGCAATTTATAAAAGGTGATGGTAAAAAAAGAATTGCAGCTTCTACACTCTAGTTCGCCATTCATTCCCTATGGACCGAAATCTTCCCGTTTAAAGTCGATTTGTAGCCAAACGGTGTGGTGAAACATTCCGAAAAGTAATAGCAACTCGAGTTGGAGCGAGCTGGTCGTTTTGATACCTTTCACGTGTATGTGGTGCGAAAGCCCTGGGAGGAGTTAGCGGACAAAAATTGGCGGAATAATAAATAAATAGTATACATTTCAATATACTAATAATAATTAATATTATATTAATAATAATTATTATAAATATTTTTTTTTCTGTTGTACCGAACTCGTACCGAAGTGTGACCCCAATACCGAGGTACGTACCGAACCGTGGCTTCTGTGTACCGTTACACCCCTAGTAGGTGATGATGATGATGATGATGATGATGATACAGTAGGGCTGGAATACAGAGTGTGAAGGTATACCGTCATGGATCCATACAAAGGTATGGATTTTTACTATACCGTCATCCTCAATATATCAATATAGTTAAAAGGTGTATATATATATATATATATACAGTACACATGCATGCTGTATATTTTGGAACATGCCCAACATTATGGGAAATGCGCTTACCATCTTCTCCAGAGTCAGAGTAGAAGATAGATACCAATTTCTGTGTGTCCTCTCTGTGTGTTCAGTAGAAAGCTGTCCGGCTGCAATCTAGCCTAGCTTAGCACAAATGAATGGAAGCGGATCAGCTAGCCTAGCTGTAGGCCCAAAACACCTCTCCCGGAGTTTTAAGCAAGGCTAGTGGTCCATACTTCCATACATTTATGCTAAGATAGCTTTCTACTCAACAGGAAATTGGTATCTTATCTTTTTGTGTGACTCTGGAGAAGACTCTAAGCATCCCATAATGTTAGCGTGTTTCTTTAAGTTCATCAAAAAAGATTCATTGCAGCAGTATTAAAAAGTAAAAGAAAATATACCATTTTGAATGAAATAGGAGTAGGACCATGATTATTTTACAAGATGATAAAAAGATGTCATAACCTTGAAGTGTCACGATTTTGCCATTGTCTCTCAATAGCATAATAATTAGAATAATAAAGCATGCAATGAAGACGTAATTAATAATAATAACAGCAGGTTTGAAGAAGGTACACTGGAACAACTGGAACTAATTATTTTGTACTTTCTCTCTCAAGGCGTGTCCAGGAGGGCCGTCCCAAGGAAGGAGATGGTTCAGAGGTCAAAACAGTACGTTTGATGAATGTTGTTTTCTTTTTCACTAGCATTTGTGTTTTGCTTCTTTAGGGATGCTTTTGAATAAATAATTAAGGACACGTAAATAATGAAGACAATATGGCAGCGATACCCGGGAGGATATTATTTACTGTGATTATAGGCTAGGTATTAGGCCAAGCACCCAAATCACAATAGGAAAAAAATATATATATATATTTATTATTAATATATATTATTATTTATAACTACCAATACATGTACTGAGAAAACTAACAAGATGGTTTGTATTACCGCAAGTTGGCTTATCAACCAATCCATTAACACATTGGTCGCCAAAAACGGCTTACGACGTGTTTGCCTGCCATGCGTTGAACGGCAAGAACGGCGTAAGCCGTTTTTTAAATCAATATTTCATTTTTTCGCCATGGCATTCATAATTCATCCACCCAACCTCCGGGACTGCAGCGGGACCCTGAATGAGATTGCAACGCCTCAATACCGCCGCCTGGTGGATGGTCGGGCGAGTTACACTCTCAAAATCGGAAGTTGTGATCGGTGCGTCGAGGAAATTCCTCCGGCAGTAATATCTTGCTACGGGACTACAGACAAACACTAGCGTGCATTTGGATCGCTTCCATAACGCAATAATCTATATGATTTCGGCGTTTATTGCGCCATACAAACCGGAAATGGATCTAGGCGATCAGCGTCAAATAATTGGGATCTTTTTCTTCCAGTCTCATCGGCGAACGGTAAGAGGACAGTAACGTTATTTTCAGCCCGATTGTGCGTTTCTTTGTTTGCAAAGTCTGATCAATATATCAACCCATACTACATAAAGCCGTTACTGACGATAAAGGAATTATAGACGACCCAAACAAACAAACTAGCGTTTTTGGAATTACAGCAGAAAAGCTTATAAACATACTTATATTCAAGACGGTATTAACACAACAATGTATGAATGAAAAAATATAACGTTCCCACATCCGGAACGATAGATAATCGATGTTGAATGGGCCATAGTAATGTCAATATAGCAATACAATTTTAAAAGTTATAGCCCTACAAAGAAGGTAAACATCTCCATAGGCTTTCAACGGTGGCAGACTGGGTACTTTGATGGGTACAATGGCTGGCAGTCAATGTGTTAAGCTAGATGTACTTTAGGTTTTAGATTAGAACACCTGTCTGATGGTTTGGTTTGCTGTGTTGGAGCTCAGCCAACATGGAACAGAAGATGGGAGGAGTTCAGCTGTTTTCCTTTGTGAGGAAACTCAACATCTCTCTGCTTTCATTGGGGCATGAAGCTTTTAATATTATGTTGCTTAACACCTACCCAACCCCAATCCCCCCCACCCCACCTACCCAACCTCCTCCAATGTACAGTTTCTTCCCCCTCAAATGTATATACTCTTTTTGTACTCATAAACAGTACTGTATATTTGTAGATCTGGTATGTCATGAATGTCTAAATGTAACAGTACTGTATGTCATATATGTTATGATGAATTGAAAATGGGGGACCCTGATGTAAACAAGACGAAAGTCTTTCTCTGGTCTGCATCCCCTTAACACATTCAGTGCCAGAGCTATATGGCGAATATAGGTCTAGATGGCCACCGCTTTAATCAATGGGAGGATGTGGAGATTTGCGAGTGCTTAAAATATATCTTAAATTATGGCTATGGGTCTAATACACCCACCGCTTATCAATGAGTTGCTTGCAGTCAACATGTACAAAACAGATTGTGTTTTCATCGGTACATTTCCGCTTTATACCGTTTTGAATACGAGTATAGTTTTGGTGATTTCTAGTAATTCCAGAGAAAGACACGATAATAGCCCTTTAGTGGAATACACAAAACACGTTGTAATTTTTCGGCTGATTTATGAATAGTTTTCAAATAAACGCTAGATTATCGATAGTACTGTATGTGTCCTCATGCACGATACAGAAGCGGGCTGAAAAATCTCTTGTCCGTGCCTTGGCCGGCGCCAACGGCACGCACACACACAGACACGTTGTGATCTCTGTGAAAGAAACATCTGATTAACCCAAGATTGGTAACATAGAGTCCTTACCTCACATCTGATGTCCTGCAAAAAGATGAATCCAATTCCTGATCGCAATTCCAAATATTGATCGCGTTTATTGATCCAACGTTATATATCCAAAACACATAATCCACGCTGCTCAGAGTGTCCCCAGTCAATGTGGTATAACGATACTGCATGCCCGAGAAGGAAAACCTGGACCGGACTTTTTTTTTTTATGCACAGTCCCAGCCAATCCAATGATGTGCAATACCATCCGGGAGACGATTAGGCGGCGGTATTTGCCCTTTTGCGAGCTCAGACACATTCCCAACGATAACATCAGGTTGGATGGATGAAAATGAATGGATATCGCTAATAAAAGAAATAACGATTAAAACCCGACTATACTCGTGATTGGCGCTCAAGCGGCGGCGAGTTAACCCAACTATACTCTGGTCTGGCGTCCAATGTGTTAACAATTGTGTGTATTGAGCTACTGTATTGTACCCATTCTGCAATCTGTTAATACAATTTTCAATCAATCAATCAACTCTTTGAGCGCCACAAGCTTTTCCCCTCTGCACTGGCTAGGGCCAGCGTTATTGCCAATTTTAGCGATGTTTGCAGACCCATCGTGTGTTCTGTATTATAGCTATGGAGACAATAGTATGGCTCATTTGACAGGCATTGTTCATAATCCATTACTGACTAATTAGTTCATTTCTACACACCGTAGCTTGTTACGTGCAGCGGACTAAGCGTCTGTCTACCACCACAGAGACAGTGGGATCGAATCCAGCTGTGGTGCTTCCGGGTTGGCCGACCGTCCATACTAACACAATTGGCAGTGTTAGCGGGTGGGAAACCCGGCGAGGGTGGGTCCTGGTCGTTGTAAACAGCGACTCCTACAGTTCGGTCGGGGCGCCTGCACAGCAAGGGAAGGATCTAGGAGAGGTAGTGTGACCTTCCACACGTTACACTCTCCCAGTGAGAGTCCGCGCTGCCAGGTGAAAAGAAGCGGTGGGCTGGGTCGGAGGAAGCATGTGATAGTCTCCGCCCTCCCGGACCGACGGTAGGGGGTAGAGTGCGCAACGACCAGGAAGGGGATTGGGAATTGGCATGACAACTAACATTGGGATGGGAGAAAAAACGGAAAAAAGAAGGGGGGAAAAGATCATAAAAAAAAAAAAAAAAAAATACATACATTTATAAACTACTGATAAAGAACACAACAAACCATGAATTTCAAATGTATATGAAATGTATTTATTTAATTATAAAAGTACATCACAGCAATAATCAGAGTGTAATGTTAAGTTGCTCACCACCTCATAACATAATTCGCTGCTGCTGGGACAAAACCTCATAACTCAATTTTTTTATTTATTTTTTTATTATATAAATCAACCCCGTAGATCATCCTCCATATGTGTGTGTGGGTTTTACAAAGTTTAAACAATGGGAAAGCATTAAACCGATCATCTGTCTAAACCTCCTAACTCTATTCACCCTCAAATCTGTGTTAGTTTTTTTCATCTGCTGAAAAGTTGGGTTTTTGGAGTTATGAGGTTTTGTCCCGACAGCAGCGAATGTACATACAATTTTGTAACACTTTTAAAAACAAACATGTTCTACTCTCCTTTCTATTTCTCACCCCTTTTTCAACTCTCCATTTCTTACCCCCTACCTCCGTCCCTCAACCTTAAACCCCAACATTGAGCAACATTCTGATTAATTTGTACTGACTTATTTAAAAATTCTACTGACCTGACATGCTAGAAGGGGTATAATATTTCATCTATGGCACAATTAAATCTAATGAGAGGTATGTGGCTGGTTGAAGATTTCAACCAGCAGATCTATTCTGGGCTTGGTTTTTGAAAGTGCTATTATGAGGTCATGCTGAGCATTTAGTCTGTTTCTGTATTTGTTTTTCAGGTATGCTAGAGTAGAAAACCCAGATTCACATAAGTATGTGGTGCCAAACTGAATCAACACATCTACAGCTTAAAAAAAGAAAAAAAAAATTGGCGACCCAATAAAAACGGGTCCACGACCCATTTTGGGTTGCGACCCAGAGTTTGGGAAACGTGGCACCCCTGTTGAGAACCGCTGTTGAGAATCTAGTGGCTGAATGTTATCCATAGCACCTTTAACAATATTCACGCTTCATGCCCTCTTAACGACTTCCACTTCCACGCTTAGCAAGATGCTAACAAATACTAATATTCATGGGCGGCTACGTGGCGTAGTGGGCAAGGCACTCGCCATGAAATGCTGGAGACGCTGGGCTCGTCAGTTCGAGCCCAGCGCTCCACATTTGCTTTCAGTTTAGCTGGTCGTCCGTACTAATACACATTGGCCGTATTAGGGGGTGGGAAACTGATGGGTGGGGATCGGGCGTTGTGGACAGCGACTCCTACAGGTCGGTTGGTGCGCCTGCACGTAGAATCAGGAAGTGTCGGGGGCAGCGTGAGCCTCCCACGCGTTACTCCTCGCCACTGAGAGATCGAGCTGCGCAGGTGAAAAGATGCGACTGCTGTTACCTCAAGTACCGGAGGGGACTTGTGCTATGTATGACTTAGTCCACATTGCAGCCGGCTTGTGGGAGGCAAGAAACTGCGTCCGTGACAGGGGAGGGTTGAATTGGATGATACGAAATTGGGATGGGAGAAAATATAGAAAAATGGGAGAAAAAGTGGATAAAAAAATAAAATAATAATACTAATATTCATGAATGTACTCTTTGCCACGACTAACCCCCCCCCCCCCCCCCCCACACCCACACCCACACACACAGGCGGTCAGGTCAGAGAGGTGAATGTAGCGCTTGTAGGATGATAGAAAACAAGACCAGACTGAAGGGGTAGGTGACGAGGTGTGCCGTGTGCAGAATATGATTTCCAAGGTTACATGAAAACACGCCAGCTCCCGTCAGTATCTATCCGTGTCCTCTTTCAGGATCTACGAGCAGCTGCCTGAGATGCAGAGGAAGCGAGAGGAGGAGAGGAGGAAAGAAGAGTACTGCTCTTACAGACTCAACGCTCAGCTCTACAATAAGGTAGGTAGCACACACTGTGGCTAACATATACCTTGTATTGTACAGTTTGTTGTATATTGAATATACGTTGTGTATTATCTTTAGTCTATAGTTAATAGTTTATTTATACAGTTAGTATAGTATAATTTGTATAGATAGAATATACGTTGTGTATTATGTTTAGTTTATAGGGGGCGACAGTGGCTCAGGAGGTAGAGCAGTCGTCTGGTAATCCGGAGGTTCCCGGATCGATTCCCGCTCCTCCCGGGCAGCGTGTCGAAGTGTCCTTGAGCAAGACACTTAACCCCTAATTGCTCCCGATGAGCAGGTTGGCACCTTGCATGGTCGCCTCCGCCGTCGGTGTGTGAATGTGTAAAATGTGAAGAAGAAATTGTAAAGCGCTTTGGATAAAAGCTGCTATATAAATGCAGCCATTTACCATTTTAGTTTATAGCTTATTTGTAGTTTATAGTTATGGTTTACATTTATAGTTATAAGCATCTCGTTTTTTTCTGAATGTATGTACATTTAAAAAAGCTGTGACAATAAAATTATCTGAGGTACCTGCTAGTTCCTTTGGTTGCGAGGAATCTCTAGGTCCCACGGCAGATGAGACTAATTACTCGACACCCCCTCTCTGTTTTTCCAGATAATCACCAATCGTGTGCTTGGCAGATGCCAATCAGCTGGGGAGGGCAGTAATACGCCATGTTGCGTCTACACTGCCGGAAATTCAAAAGAAGAAGAAGAAGATGCCAATCAATGCTGATCACACAGACCCTGTGAAGCCGCAAAACTGTACATCACAATGTGAAAGCCTTAAACCTGTGGGTTCTTTAAAACATGTTGTTTCTCAACATTACAATTTTTTGTCTATCGTGAGACAGCTTTGATTTTGTGGCAATTTTTAAAGCATTGGTCCCGTTCCTTCATTAGTTTCTTGACCAAATCGTTCGCCCCGGCGGAGAGTCTGTTTCTTATTTTTGCGTTTTATCCTAATTGAAAATGTATTGATTGTAGATTGTCATTTTTCCGTGAAAACTTGACTAGTTGTTTCTAGGTCATTTTCAAGCAGTAGATCGTTCCAGTTTAAGTTTTGTATGGCTAATCTAAACTTCTCTTGCTTGCGTTTTGGAATGCCAAAGGATTCACTTTTCCCAGCATTTGTATTGAACCGCTTAGTTTTCTTGATATCAGCACCATAATTATGGTCTTGACAGCCCTGTTATCATATTGTGTGTTTTTGTAATTCTTTCGGGTCTATTTGTGAATATTAAGTCAATCTGAGTACTGGTGCTGTTTGTTATTCACGTTGGGCCTTTAACCATTTGAGTTAAGTTAAAACTGTCAGTAATTAGCTTGAGCTTCTTCCTTGTTGCCTTGTCTTCCCAGTTCAAATTTAAGTCACCCATTATAATGACCTCTCTCTTAAAATCACATTGACTTAGTACATTCTTAAATGTATCATAAAAGCTCATGTTGGAGGAAGGTGGTGGATAAATGACTATAAGTGTAAAGGACATCTGAGGCGACAGGATCATATTCAGACCTATACATTCTAGACCTATACATACTCTGTTACTCGGTGATCAGCGTTCCCAGTACCAGCCTTACTCCCTGGCTTACACACATGTCTGGTTCTACACAAAACCGTGGTGTCAGCCAGGTCCAAAGAAAAAAAAAACATACACCAAAGTAACACGGCAGTCAGACTGTATGTATAATGTTCTGTTCAATGGTTCATGGGCTGCATCCAAACTATGAGGAGAAAGAAGAGTGTTTTTTAAACAAATGGTGCTTAAGTGATATTTTTAAAGTATACTTGTGGACCAATGTTTTAGTGTTTTTCATTTAAGAATAAACCACATTTCTGTGAATTTCTTACTCCTTTAAATTGTCTTCTTTTCTACATTTATATTTAGCAATTTTTTTTGCACAATTTAGCACAAGTTCTGTACAACAAGTCAGCAGGAAGGGTACAACTCTTACAGCTAAGGGTAAGTAACATTGTTCGTCAAACAGTGTCGAACTTGAGTGCTACAGACTTGCATATTAGCATAGGTTACAGACTTTTGGGGACAGAGCCTTCAGCGTGGCGTCCCCTACCCTCTGGAACTCTCAACCCCCCCCCCCCCCGAAATCCGCAACGCCCCAACCCTGGACACCTTCAAATCCGCTCTAAAAACACACCTCTTCACCAAGGCTTTTCCCCATCAGTTAGTTTAGATTAGATTAGGTCCATTATCCCTTACCTTCCCTCATCCCCCCTTTCCCCCCCCCCCTATTTTCCTTGCCCTATTTTTTGTCCTGATTGTGAAGCGACCTTGGGTTCTATGAAAGGCGCTATATACATTTGATCTATTATTATTATTATTATAGTAGGTAATAATATAGGCACGGTAGATTCCTTTGTAGCAGAGTGCATACTAAGCTTTTTCACATAGTAGCAGAGTGCATACTAAGACCTTTTTCACAAATATCCATATGTAACGGAGGTACCGCATGTCTATCCACAGTCACGAGGGACTTGTATAGTGAAGTGACTGTGGACGTTAAGCGGTACTGCAAGTAAAACTCACTCCCCAGAGGCATCCAGAGTCCAGACCCAGTAGCAAGAAGTGAATTCACCTCTTGGTACAGTGGTCTGTGATGCCGCCCGCGGCACGGGAGACCAGGGTTCAACTCCCACTCAGGGCGAGTAGTCTTTAAGCTACCTCCACGCACTCACCTAGGGCCAACTTTCTTTAGGCAACTAAACTGGCTTCCGGTCAATAAAAGGGTAATTCACATCAAATTAGGTCTCACACACAGCCATGTTTTAGATACCCCCTACCAGAGTTATAACAAAACAGCCATGTTTTAGATACCCCCTACCGGAGGTAGAACAAAACACAGCCATGTTTTAGATACCCCCTACCGGAGGTAGAACAAAACACAGCCATGTTTTAGATACCCCCTACCGGAGGTAGAACAAAACACAGCCATGTTTTAGAGACCCCCTACCGGAGTTATAACAAAACACAGCCATGTTTTAGAGACCCCTACCGGAGGTAGAACAAAACACAGCCATGTTTTAGAGACCCCTACCGGACGTAGAACAAAACACAGCCATGTTTTAGATACCCCCTACCGGACGTAGAACAAAACACAGCCATGTTTTAGATACCCCCTACCGGAGTTATAACAAAACACAGCCATGTTTTAGAGACTCCTACCGGACGTAGAACAAAACACAGCCATGTTTTAGAGACCCCTACCGGACGTAGAACAAAACACAGCCATGTTTTAGATACCCCTTTTTTATATTTTGCATTGATGTGTGGGTCGGCGTTTTAACAACTTCTTATACTGTGACTTTCTCCAGACCTCTCTTGGCAGAGAGAATTATTTAAAAAGTTGACGATTGACAAAGAAACACTGGCATTCATGTCTTTATTGATCCGTTGGTTACAGTGGTGAGAGCAGGAAGCAACACTGGGACTGATCTGGGAAACCGGTAATGTTTGGAACGTACTGTAGAAGGACAGCAGCGCTCCCTGCAGGTCCTGAAGCAGAGCTGACCCCTCTTAGCCCACTGATCCATTGGCCTTAGCCGAAACACAATTGTACAGATTTGTCGATTTAAATCGATTTGTCTACAAAATCCTGACTATTAAAGGTGCTGTAAGTGGTATTTTCTTGTTTAAATAAGTGTTAAATTGCTCTACAGTTCTCTCTCCTGATTGGATAAAGTAGGAACAGCATTCCAGAAAATCTATTTTGTGTTTACTGCAGAGCGGAGGGACTGGAAGACCCATGTTACTGACCAGACGATCTATATCAGTGATGGCTGTCAGAATGTAGAGCTATTATTTTAACATGTACTGTAGTGTGTAGACAACTTATTTTAACTTTATTAAAATGTTCACTTGCAACACCTTTAATCTTAATCGGCCCAGGACGGCCCTAGGGACGCTTGGAAAAACATACGGGTCTCCCCAGATTCCACTGGGACAGGTTACACAGGCTGCAGGTTTCCATCACCAAGTTGTTCCCTTTTGGGAAGCACAGAGATAGTGTCCAAATAATGACTGACAATCGGAAAAAACATGTCTATAATTTCCCCTCCAAGATAGTTACCCTGTAGATGCACTATGCCCATCAATGAAAGAATAAAAAAAGAAAAAACATGTCATGCTACTACAGTAGATAAATACTGTGTAATAACTATAAATAAATAGTCTTAACAATGCAGTAAATAAGACATTTAAGCATGGATTATTAAAACCAAGCCTTTCCGAACGAAGCGATGGCAAATGTGATGAAGTAAGGAGTCTTTTGGCAAAGATGTAGTTTTGCTGTAATTAATCGAGGTTTGGTTCTGAAGACGAATGGAAAAGAAGGCCGGTGGCCAGTCTGTACTCTGTAGACCACAAGGCTCTCTGCAGTTTAAGGCTATAGGGATTAAGGTTAAATCTACACGGCAAAACAAGTCTCACCTCACCAATGTAGCACAAGTCCGTAGGATAGTTGAGGTTTTCTAATCAGTTTACATTACTTACGTTATATATACCGAGCGTGTAAGATAATAAGACCGTATAACAAAGTGCAATAAATACTAAATAATTTAAACCATATAATGCTTCATACGACAAACAACTTTCAAAGTAACGCTGGGTTTGAAATTGTCTTATTTTTTTTTGTAAATAAACATGATTAAAATCTGTTAAAAAGCGAAACATTTCACCAACATTTCATAGATCCCTTTGTTTGCTATTCTTGTCCCGTGCGGTCTGCGACGGCCGACGCCTCGCTGGGTTTTCCGTTCCAACCGAACCGCCGTGAAATGCCCACTACTATCGTTTCGCAGTGAAACGTCATCGTCGCTTCCCTTTTTAAGACGAGTCGAGTGACAAAACGGAGCGACGCCAGGTAACGTCGGGTTATATAATATAAGACACGGTCACGAGCGCTTTGCATGTGGTGGCATCGGCAGCAGCGACGATATATATAACATACTGTAACATATGCAACGGTATAAGATATGAACACGTGGACGAACATCCAATGTCTTGGCCTACTATGCCGTGTTTGACCTAAGGAACACACACCAGGATTTATTTGTAAAAACAACTGACGTCGCCCAGCTCACCTGTTTCTTTCAACAACAAAGTGCCAAAGGAAATGCCAGCCTTTGGATGTGGCTTTAAGTAGGGCTTGTCAAAAAATGTAAGCAAAAAGAAACATACTTTCTTCAATAAGACACCGTCACCCAGATGACGAATCATCTCTTTTAACAACGATGTGCCGAAGGAATTTGAGTGGTATAAGTTGGGCAGCCATGTTTGGCCCTGAGGTGGACACAGCGACCACTGGGGTGAGGGTCTGGGTCTGGGGGGGGTGGGTTGGGTGGGTTCTGAGTGGGGTGGTGCGGAGGCAGGATCGACAGGGGGGGGCAGGCGGCCGGCGTCTAGGTCAGCAGGAGGCGATGCACCTTCTGGAGCTCGGTCTGCGACAGGACGAGGCGGTGGACCTGCTCCTGACCCCGGGAGCACGGGATCATGACCCGACCCACCAGCACCGTCTCGCCCCTCTTCTCCTCCTTGGCCTGGGGGGTAGGAGGAGGAGGTACAACGTGTTAGGTTGTTGTCTGTGTTCATTTAGTAAACATAGTTTTATTGTTAGCCCTTTCACTGCCACACGACAGAAGGTTAACCCTTTACTAGTATCACACAACCTTCTGTCGTGTGGCAGTGAAAGGGTTAACCTGTGGATTGTCGACAGGGAAAGGGTTAAGACAGCTTTTTCTTATTCAGTTATGAAAAGGTACAACTTTAACCGGTGTCTTGGACTCGACCTAAACTACCGCCCCTACGCTCCCCTATGAGAAGCTACTCTGAAAAGCTGTTTTACAAGCTACCAACGGGCCGGCTACGGCAAACCCTGCCCTCTTTTCTTGATCCTCTACACACATCACAACTGTTGCCTCCCGGGGAAGGAGAAATATAGTTGGTTAACTAAAGTTGATTGGAAAAAGTAGTTCAAGCTTTTATTTAGTTTAGTTTATAAAAGGTACATCTTTAATGTAACACAAAATTATTATATATATAACGTAAAATTAAGTGACATGGATGCTCGATATTGGCTTTTTTACCAATACCGATATACCAATATTGTCCAACTCTTAATTTCCGATACCGATATCAACCGATACCGATATATGCAGGGTTCCCCCCCCCCCCCCCCCCAAACATTTAATAATTTCAGGTAATTAACATTACATATCTCTTGTTGTGGAATTAACACAACATTATGCATACTTTTGACAATAAATCAAATCTGAATTTGTTCTTACTTGCTTGCCTGGGTAAATAAAGGTTATAGAAATGTAAAAAAAAAAATCCGATATCACATTTTAATGCCGATATCGGCCGATAATATCGGACATCCCATGATTGTATAAGAATGCTACTCAAATAAAAACTACACCTCAAAATAAAAAATTTTAAGTTATTGAGTCACTATGCCAATTTTTATTTAGTTGAACTACTAGCAAGCTACTGCAAAATGTAAGTATCCTAGTGGTGCTCTTACCTTTACAAAAGAGTTCGAGGGAAACGTGGCGAAATCGGACGAGACTCGAGCTCCAGGCTGTTGGTTGACGACATGTTCTGCCACTTCATCCTGGAAGAGGTGATAGATGAGTGAGAGGTGGGATCTTGTGAAAAAGAGTATCATGGTGTTTATCTTTCTCATATTTTTATATTCAGATAACATTTGATCACCTATATTTATGTCTTTCTACTATTACCCTGCCCATCCCCATGCTGCTATGACTCCCGAATCATTTATACAATTACTCAATCAACCCACCATGATACTTTTAAACAAGTCTTAAACTTCTCTTTTATATTTCGATATTTCTAAACATGTTTCGACATCCCCCTCTTGAATGTTCATGGTGAGCAGGGGTGTAATGATTGTGTTGTTGCTTTGCTACTGTATAACCATTAACATGTGTTCATTGGTTCAAGTATTGCAAGAATGTAATGGCGGCTGGGTGGCGCAGCGGACATTGCGCTCGTCACCAACGCATGAGACACCGCTATCGAATCCGGCTGTCGGCATTGCCTCCGGCTTGGACCGGCCGTCATACTAACTCAATTGGCAGAGTTAGCGGGTGGGAAGTCGATGGATGGTAATCTGGACGTTGTAAACAGCGACTCCTACAGGTCGGTTGGGGCGCCTGCACAGCAGAGACAGGAAAATGGCGGGGGCAGTGTGAGCCTCCTACACGTTACTCCTCGCCAAATGAGAGTCCGCGCTGGCAGGTGAAAGGATGCGACTGGCTGCCTACACATGTATCGGAGGGGACATGCGATGGGCTTCTATCCTCCCTACAACCGGCCAGTGGGGGGGCACATGCGAGCAACGATCAAGACAGGGGAGGGGAGAATTGGCACGGCTAAATTGGGATGGGAGAAAAATTGAAAAAGAGGAGAAAAAGTGGATACAAAAAAAAGTATTGCAAGAATGTGTTTGTGTGTCTGTCTGTACCTTCAGTCTGTCCAGGGTGTCACTCAGGGACTGTAGTCTAGCCGTCTGCTCCAGAAGCTGTGCGGCAGGGGTTGCTGCAAGACAAATAACCAGAGAATGAGTGATCAAGTGTGAACACATTTGGTTGTGTGTGTTTCTGACTAAGGCCTGAAACACAGCACCATCAAAGCGCCACAAAACGGACATTTGTAGCCTGGTTGTTCACACCAGCAGCGATACCCCCACGCACCTGTCTGCTCCGCTGCTCTTAACTCTTTGGACGCCAGACCCGATGATAGTCGGGTTATGTCGCCGACCGTTCAGAGCCTGACCCGAGTATAGTCGGGTTTTCATCGTTATTTCTTTTATTAGATATTTCCATTAATTACAGGAACACGGACTCGGGGTTAACATGGGGAATCATCCTGAGAATGCCAAAGTGCAATACCGGCCACATCCACCCAGGTGGCAGTATCGAGCACCCTTTGAAACATTATATCTTGGCCTGTGCGTCGATCTTGGCCAAATGTCTCCGGGCCCACTTTTCTTTGTCGGGCGAGGCGGGCGGGTATCCCGATCCCATTGAGAAGCGTCAAATGCCTCCGATGCATCTGTTGTGGTGGATTATGTTGGCGACACGATGGACACCAGTACTTGGACTCGCGATCAGACAATTGGAATATTCTTTTTGGGGTACCTCTTAGTGAAGGTAAGGATTAAATGATATCAATCCTGCTTTGATCCAACCATGATTTCACCTCGATCGCAACGCGTGTCTGTAACGTTACTCCACAACGTATGCCGTTGGTGACGATCAAAGCATAAAAAAACGCACCCCCCCCCCCCCCCTTTCATGCATTCATGATGAAACATAATACCTATTTTATATATTTGATTTGGAAATAGTAGAGTGTCCAGGCGAGAAATGGCAACACTTTTAGTGAAAATCACATTTTACTGTATATCGTCGTTTTCTGGGATTAGACAGGTTCACTCTAAAACTATATTCATATTCACCACGGTATAACACGCAAACGTATTGACGAAAAAAATTATTCTTTTTCATATATTGAACGATAGATAGGTGATGTCAAATGGGCCATAGTATTGTATCCATAGCTATAATATAAAATATATATATATAGCCCTGCAAACACCGCCACTTATTCCTATCCTTCAGAGCGTTGGCGTGGTAGGAACAACTATGCTCCAGGCTTCCGGCGCTGATTGAGTTAATAATCACAGGTAGAGCAGATTTTTTTTTTTTTTATCCACTTTTTCTCCCATTTTTCTATATTTTCTCCCATCCCAATTTTCGTATCATCCAATTCAACCCTCCCCTGTCACGGACGCTGTTTCTTGCCTCCCACAAGCCGGCTGCAATGTGGACTAAGGGCCCGCGTCCACCTAGCGCATATTTCTCCGTGAAACATGCTGGGAGTGCGCCGGCAGAGCTGGCTTGACGCGCATCTTTTAGATGACAGAAAGAAATCTACAGCCATGCCGCGGTTTTGCACATATTATAGCATATTTGAATAACTTTATTGTATATTAATTATATATATAGTTATTGCCTGACACCACAGTTCGCCCTTTGCTTTTTATTAGCTTTTTAGTAGTGTATTCGTGTAGTTATTATTATTAGTTTTGTCGCGGATCTCAATGGTCTGTGTGGAGACAGCCAGACAGGCAGGCAGCTCCGGTGTCAGGTTACAAGCAGAGTGGTAGATGACTGGCTGTGATTGGTTGTTTGAATATGCGCTCGGCGCACCGCTCTAGAAAAGTTCAGCCAGTTTCAACTCTCTGGCTTGTGCGGCCGCATAAAGGCGCTGAAAAAAGAAGCCGACGGCAGCGCACTTCCTAGAGGCGGCCGCATGGGGCCGCATGCGCTCCCTCCCCATTGTAATACATTGAAAACAGACGCGTGCGGTCCTAAATATGCGCTAGGTGGACGCGGGCCCTAAGTCATACATAGCACAAGTCCCCTCCGGTACTTGAGGTAACAGCAGTCGCATCTTTTCACCTGCGCAGCTCGATCTCTCAGTGGCGAGGAGTAACGCGTGGGAGGCTCACGCTGCCCCCGACACTTCCTGATTCTACTGCGCAGACGCACCAACCGACCTGTAGGAGTCGCTGTCCACAACGCCCGATCCCCACCCATCAGTTTCCCACCCCCTAATACGGCCAATGTGTATTAGTACGGACGACCAGCTAAACTGAAAGCAAATGTGGAGCGCTGGGCTCGAACAGGCGAGCCCAGCGTCTCCAGCATTTCGTGGCAAGCGCCTTGCCCACTACGCCACGTAGCCGCCAGGTAGAGCTGATCTTTATCTTTTCTACTTAATAGCGAATGTGAGATAATCCAACAAGCAAGCTAGCTGGCTACCCAGGTCCCTAGATGTCCCTAGATACCAAGAACATGCAAATTGACCTTGTAGAAGTGGAGCAATGTTCCATTTACTTGGGCATGTTGTACCTGTAGGCGAAATTTCTGAAAATAGGGCTACAGCTTTAATTGATGAGTCTCGTCTGCTAAAGTGCCCGGGGTGTAAGCGTCACGGTACCTGGAGACTTCCCGGTGATGTCCACCACCTTGACGTTGGCGCTCATCTGCAGGAGCGTCTCCAGGAGCTGGTCTGTCTTGCGATAGAGGGCGCTAGAGAGCACCTCCGGGCGACCTCCGTCTCTGGAGGGCAGCTTGGCCACACGGAGGGGGGGCAGAGACGCCAGCTGGGCGCGCATCTTCTCCGCCTGGGGAGGGGAGAGACGGGAAGACGTACGGCAGGGGAATATTTACAGTTAATTTCACATGCCCCGCCGCTGTTACCACGGTAACTGGTGATGATGAAACGAATGTTCCACGAGGAATAAAGATGATTTAAGTGAGTAATTGAGCAGCTGTGAACATCACGGACTGGCAACTTGAAGACAAAGTCAATATTGGTTCTTTCAGTGTGGTTTTCATTCCATGGCTCTTAACTCAAACTGTTGCCAAGATAGTTGTGGATAAACACACCCAAAACAAACACAGATATGAAGAACAGGATAAATGTCTGTGTACGCAGGACATGGCACGACGAGTCATAACCCCTTTTGGAGATACATGGTTTTCTCCCCCCCCCCCCGCCCAATACTCAGTAGTACACTAATTCATATATTAGATACCCAGTTTAATCACCTGTACATTGTATATTACTATTGCACTTTACTGTTACATTTGCACTCTAGGTTAGGATGCCAATGTAATGACAATACATTATTTTTTTTTACCTACTTTTTTCTCCCCATTTTTCTATTTTCTTCCATCCCAATTTCGTATTATTCAATTCTCCCCTCCCCTGTCTCGAAAGTTGCTAGACCATGCCTCCCACTGGTCGGCTGCAATGTGGACGAAGCCTTGCATCACGTGTCTCTCAGTGGCGAGGGTCTGCGTGGGAGGGACACGCCGCCCCCGATACTTCCTGATTCTGCTGTACAGGCGCACCAACCGACCTGTAGGAGTCGCTGTCCACGACGTCCGATCCCCACCCACCAGCTTCCCACCCCCTAACACTGCCAATTGTATTAGTATGAACGACCAGCCAAGCCGGAAGCAACGGCGAGAGCTGGGCTCGAACCCAGCATCTCCTGCGTTAGTGGCGAGCGCCTTGCCCACTGCGCCACTTAGCCGCCCCAATGACGATACATTTGAATCTAATCTACGAGACGGCAGACGGAGAGACGCACCTTCAGCCAGTTGTTCTCGTTCTTCAGGTGTTTTATGCTGAGTCGCTGCACTTCGATCTGCTGAGTCAGCAGCGGGGAGTCGATCACCTGGACGCCTGATCCAGGACCCACGCCGGACACCATGCTCGCTGCCGGGGACAATAACATACACAACCTATATTAGATACACACGCTAGGTACAAATAATCAAAACGCATGTACTGGTATGTATATTAAAAAAAAAAAAAAAAAAAAACATGTTTTGATTTTTGATGTCAATCAAACGGATGAGGACAAAAATCACACATCTAGAACTAGAAGAATCGAAGAAAGAAGAATTCAAAATATAAATCACACAAATCAAACTTAGTGAATGGTTTGGTTAGTGTTCTCGACACAGCGGACACACGAAACAGCATGCAGGGTCAAAGACAAGTCACTACGAGCGCGCCTGTACCTTTTTGCTCCTCTGTAGGTTATAGGTCAAAGGGAAGCGACATAGAGAGAGATAGAGAACAGGGGAGAGAGAGAGTATTAGGGTCAGGAGAGGAAATGTATGAGCCGTGTGGGGCTGAAGATTCACCAGATATTTACAAGTATGAACATACAGTAGCTGAGAAATCCATATGATGTAGGAGTCCCACTGTAATACCACAGCCCCATCGCCAAGAGGAACCGTTTGGTAAATTGTTGTTCATTTAGGTGTCATGACTTGTTGTGACAGTGTTGTGACTTGTTGTGACAGTGTCATGACTTGTTGTGACAGTGTTGTGACTTGTGACAGTGTTGTGACTTGTTGTGACAGTGTCATGACTTGTTGTGACAGTGTCGTGACTTGTTGTGACATAAGGTGACTTGTTGTGACAGTGTCGTGACTTGTTGTGACAGTGTCGTGACTTGTTGTGACTTGTTGTGACAGTGACGTGACTTGTTGTGACAGTGTCGTGACTTGTTGTGACTTGTTGTGACAGTGACGTGACTTGTTGTGACAGTGTCGTGACTTGTTGTGACAGTGTCGTGACTTGTCGTGACTTTTTGTGACATGAATTGCACTGGCATCTGTTTCTGTATGAAGCCATTATTGGTGATCTCCCCACCCTACATCACTTCATTATTGGTGATCTCCCCACCCTACATCACTTCATTATTGGTGATCTCCCCACCCTACATCACTTCATTATTGGTGATCTCCCCACCCTACATCACTTCATTATTGGTGATCTCCCCACCCTACATCACTTCATTATTGGTGATCTCCCCACCCTACATCACTTCATTATTGGTGATCTCCCCACCCTACATCACTTCATTATTGGTGATCTCCCCACCCTACATCACTTCATTATTGGTGATCTCCCACCCTACATCACTTCATTATTGGTGATCTCCCCACCCTACATCACTTCATTATTGGTGATCTCCCCACCCTACATCACTTCATTATTGGTGATCTCCCCACTCTACATCACTTCATTATTGGTGATCTCCCCACCCTACATCACTTCATTATTGGTGATCTCCTCACCCTACATCACTTCATTATTGGTGATCTCCCCACCCTACATCACTTCATTATTGGTGATCTCCCCACTCTACATCACTTCATTATTGGTGATCTCCCCACTCTACATCACTTCATTATTGGTGATCTCCCCACCCTACATCACTTCATTATTGGTGATCTCCTCACCCTACATCACTTCATTAGTGGTGATCTCCCAGCCTACATCACTTCCTCGCTGGACTGGAGCTCTGGACCTTATTATCACACCAGAGTTTGCACTGAATTAGGAAAATCTGCTTTTAGCTTCTGTGCCCCCAACACATGGAAAGGTTTTGCGTCGCACTTTAAAACTCAATTCATTAGTATCCCTTGATCAGTTTAAATCATTAATACTAGCAAACCACTTCACCACAACACTGCTGTTGTTTTTAATTATTTTAAATGTTTAATTCATTGACTTTCTGTTTCTACACTGTTTTTGGATTTATCATGTGTTGTATTTCTCCACGTCATTGTAAATGAGATCTTGCTCTCAATGATCTTTCGAGATTAAATAAAGATTGAACGTCTGTTCAAGTCGATAGACTGCAGCTGCTGCAGAACTAATGCAGGACAGATGATGCAGCATGGGGGACCGCTGTCATGGATACCACTGCACACGCATGTGTATGTTCATTCATATGCAGTTATGGCCGATTTATTGCTAGGGAGCTCGACACGTTTGACAACTGTCAATCAACGGAAGTAAAGGTGTCGCGCGACGTTTGGCGTTTACGTTTTGCAGACGGTTTCTGTTGTCTCTATGGTAACGAAAGGCATCAAACTCCAAACTGTTGTGTTTTATCTGCTCTGTCAGTCTTTCCTCTGTCACCTAAGATAAGATTTTCCTTTATTGATCCCCTTGGGGGAAATTCAGGCGTCATAGCAGGGAGGGGGGAGGGGGGGGGGGGGGTGCCGGTATGGGCAGGGTAATAGTAGAAAGACATAACTATACGTAATAAAATGTAATCTGAATATAAAGATATGAGAAAAAATAAACGTAACAATATAACTAACTGCATATAGAATATGAGAAGAATTATGCAGATGAGGGTCTGTATGCCCTATCGGTTATATTATACATTTCAATAAATATAGGCAATAAAGAATTTGAATATATACTATGAGTAAAAGTAACAGTATACACAGGCGGTACCCTAATTGGCACCCTAACCTGGATGATAAATGCTAGCTGCAGCTAAAACCATAGTGAAACCACAAGTATAGCAACAGTCTGCCTCACTGAGCACAGAGTAAATCCTGTATATCTTCCTGTACATTTACATTTTACTATAGGTATACCTTCCTGGACATTTACTTTTGACATTTGACTGTATATTACTGTATATCTTCGGACTGTATATTTTAGAATGTATATCTCTGACTGTATTTTTATATTTATTCTCATTCCTATTCTTATTTTAGATTTTTGACTAACTGAATGTTCATTGTGAGCGATCTGTGGTGCGGAATATCCCTCGGGATCAGTAAAGTACTTCTATTCTATTCACTATTCTATGGTCTGGAAGAGCCTCTCGCGTGGTTTCTCCCACTCACCCCCAGTCATCCCTGTCATCATGGAGGCGATGCCCGAGGGGGAGGTGCCTCGCAGCCCGTCGATGGTCATCTTTGATTGGCTGCTGATTCGCTGCTTCAGCTCCGCCTTCTCCGACTCCAGCTGGTCGATGTCGGCCTGCAGGGCGTCCATGGTCTCCTCGAACTCCCTGGAGAGAGGACCGCGCCGCGCTGTTATTGACCCGACTAGCGCTAAGTGTTATGGGGGGGAACGGAGGGCAGGGTCTGACGGAGCGGGTGGTCGCTTTGGTAAATGGTAAATGGTGTGTTTTATATAGCAGCTTTTATCCAAAGTGCTTTACAATTTTGCTCCTCACATTTCACCAATTCACATTCACACACTGACGGCGACCATGCAAGGTGCCAACCTGCTCATCGGGAGCAATTCGGGGTGTCTTGCTCAAGGACACATCGACACGCCGCTCGAGGAGGAGCGGGAATCGAACCGGGAACCTTCCGATTACCAGACGACCACCACTCTACCTCCTGAGCCACTGTCGTTAACAAGGATGATACCTTCTATAATTTCTGCCAACACAGGGGAGGTCACTCCCACTCATTCTAAAATAGCCCTATTTGCAGACTACTGCTCCAGGCCATTGGACTGTGATCACATTGGACGCCTTTTTCTTGCACTCAAACGCGAGGCACAGCGGTGTACATAAGAGAATGGAAAGTGCACAGGGGGCGCAACGAGCGAGACCACTGGTTACCATTGCTACCTCAGCTAACGTTACATACTGTAAGTTACATACATTACTGCTCACATCCCTCCAGGTGTTGCTGATCATATCTCGGTTCTGGTAAGACTTCCTCGTACAAACAAGGTTTGTCTGAAACTGCCAAATCAACTTATACTCCATTATTGATTGGTTTGTTTTGCTGTCTCTTCAGATATCTCATATTTATAATCCCTCCGCTCTGTTGATTTGATCGGTCCGTCGGCAAGAAGGTGACATTGACGTTGGTGCGCTCTGTGCCTAAAGTTGAAACCTTTTCAACTGAGAGCATGCGAAAAAGTGTCGCTTCAAAAAATTCGAGTAGTTTGGAGGAGGTGACAGAACCATTGAAAGCCAGGCACAGGCGTGTTCAAAAAGGTGTCCAGTGTGACCACAGTATATCTGCGAGTGCTGCATTGACTTCCATCATATTCAAATGTTGTTTATTTTGAGAACATTCTTACTTCTCCTTCTTCTTGAGCAGCGTCTGTGTCTCGTCCAGTCGGGTCTGGATCTTCTCGACGCGTTCGTCCGCGTCTTTGGACGAGCTGTCCAGCTTCTTCTCCAGCAGACTGAGACGGACGCTTGCCTCGCTCAGCTCCTCTCCCTGATGACGACACACAACAACGGGTCAATAGAGCCTTTTACTGTACGGACCACTGCACTAGCCTATAGCTTAAAACTCTGTGAGAGGAGGTGTTTTTGGCCAATAGCTACGCTAGCTATTTGTGCTAAGCTAGGCTAGCTTTCTACTGAACACAAATTTGGTGTCTATCTTCTTGTCTGACGGGAAGCACATTAATTAATACCCATAATATTGGTGTGTTCCTTTAAGGCTGCCACTGGTGCAATGGCCTACCCACTGAGCCGAGCTGAGTTATTGTCACATCTAAACGGGGTCTCGCCTCTCTCTCTCTCTCTCTCTCTCTCTCTCTCTCTCTCTCTCTCTCTCTCTCTCTCTCTCTCTCTCTCTCTCTCTCTTCCCACCTTGATCTTGAGGGACTTCTTCAGCTCCTTGATGATGGTCTCTCTGTCCTCCAGCTTCATCCCCAGGCCCTCTGCGTCCGTGATCTCTGCACGCAGGGCCGCCGCACGCAGCTCCACCGGGGGCGGGTTCTAACGGGTCAGAACAAGGTCAGAGGTCAGAACAGTGGTGATGAGGTCATGGTCAAGGTCAGATTTCTATATCTACATTTAAAAACAACCAAGGTTGACCAAAGTGCTGCACAATATAAAGTACTAAAGTACTGTAAATACAATACTAATAAAGGAAATAGTACTGTAAACAGTACTACACATACAGTATAACAATACAAATACAATATAAAATGGAAGCACGTATGCTACACCAACTCGAGGGACACCAACAAACTCAACAAGCTGGTGAGGAAGGCTAGCTCCGTGGTGGGAGTCGAGCTGGTCAGACTAGAGGTGATGGCAGAGAGGGGGATGAGAAGGAAGCTGGCTGCTATCCTGGAGAATCCCTCCCACCCCCTCTACGACGAGCTAGTCAGGATGAGAAGCACGTTCAGCCACAGACTCATACCCCCCCCCCCCCCCCCCGACACTCAACTAACCGCCTCGGACAGTCCTTCATACCAGCGGCCATCAGGCTCCACAACAGTGGGCAGGGACTGCTGCCAGACATCCAACTAGAACTAATAGGAACCCAAGGAGGACAATACCACTACCGTATTTATGCATACTGCACCTTATGTGAATACTGTGATACTGTGAATACTGTATATTTCAGTTAGTTAGATAGTAAATTATATTGACTTATTTGTTTACACAGCTTGTGTTGTTTTTACTACCTGTACCCCCCCCCCCCCCCCCCCCCCCCCCCCCACCCCCCCCACCTGCTGCTATGATGCCTGAATTTCCCCAAGGGGATCAATAAAGGAATATCTTATATTATCTTATGTACGGCTCAACCTGAATGAAAAGTCAGTGAGAAGAAGTGAGTCTTTAACAAAGACTGGGGCACATCTGATTTGTAAAGGTAAACCGTGACAAGTGTTTCTTTATTCAATAGTGAAACAGCGAGTCGCTTCCTAAATGATCACCTTGTTCTGAGGCTTCTCTGAGTCATACTCTCCCTCCTGCATCGCAGTGGCCATCTTGTTCATGGTCGCTATGACGATGCTGCAGGACTGGCGCAGGCACTCGTAGGGGTTCGCGCCCTGGGTCCCGTAGATCTGGAGAGAGTAACAACATGTGAGAAACGACATGACTTGCTACTGACCGAAAATAACTGCCACAGACGCTGTATAGACATTTTATAACTTGACAACGTAAACATTGTAAATGGACCCTCGTTTATTTCCTGTTATGGTGTTTGCTAATATCAATAACTGGCAGGACATACGCTTGGGTCCAAGCTGTTCCCCTAGCAACAGAATTCCACTGAAAAGGTTTATAAAAGGTTGTATTCACATCTGCCATTTGACCTCCTCCTTTGTACTAAACCGAATGCTGACTAAGAGGGATGCACAATGAATGCTGATAGGGACTCAAATTAAATCGAAGGATATACCCTTTATCACGTCAACCACTGAATAAAAAAACTGCATATTTTGATTGTATTTATCCTTTATACAGGGTATCTGCAGGTTTCAACAACACTTTTTTTTGTATCTACTTTTTTCTCCCATTTTCTATTTTTCTCCCATCCCAATTTCGTATCGTCCAATTCTACCCTCCCCTGTCTCGAACGTTGTTAGGCCATGCCTCCCACAGGCCGGCTGCAATGTGGACGAAGCCTTACATCACATGTCCCCTCCGGTACTCGAGGAAGCAGCCGTCGCATCTTTTCACCTGCACAGCGCGATCTCTCAGCGGCGGGGGTCTGCGTGGGAGGGACACGCCGCCCCCGTCGCTTCCTGATTCTGCTGCGCAGGCGCACCAACCGACCTGTAGGAGTCGCTGTCCACAACGTCCGATCCCCACCCATCAGCTTCCCACCCCCTAATACTGCCAATTGTATTAGTATGAACGACCAGCCAAGCTGATAGCAATGCGGAGAGCTGGGCTCGAACCCAGCGTCTCCTGCATTGGTGGCGAGCGCCTTGCCCACTACACCACCTAGCCGCCCGGTATTAGTTAATATTATTGAAGTTTTGATATTCTGTATTTATTATTTCTAATTGTCTTGTTATTATTATGATTATTATTGTTGAAATACTGTCCTGTGATGTCTTGTGTATTATTGTTGTTGTTACTGTATTATGTTGTGCTGTGTTTATTTGAAAAATGGAAAATAAAAAGAAATTTTATCACAAAAAAATATATTTAATATTATTTAATCTCCCGACAGCCCCCGCAAAAAAGTAATACCTGTGCCAATTAATTCGATTTTATTAATTTAATACTTCTTAAGACTTTTTAATACCCCGCAGAGACCCTGTTTATAACGTCCAGGGTAGCTCTTGGAAGAGAGAGGGGCCGTGTGATAGCACCGCATGTACCTGCTCTCCCGCCTTGAAGGCGACGTCCTCCAGCTTGAGGGCGGACAGCCCCTCCTGCTCGCCCAGCGGGGCGATCATCTGAGCCCCGGCAGCAGCCACCTCCTGCAGCACGGCCACCACCCAGGTCAGGTGCTTCCTGCAGTCCGACAGGGTGTCCGACACCTGGGGGGGGGGGGGGGGGGGGGGGGGGGGGGGGGCAAGTCAAGATCATACTCATTACACCCCAATGCAGTATCGTAATCTTTTTACATGTCTGTAGATACTATATCTATATCTGTACATATCCCTTATCTACTCTTACTAGTTACGCTGCTGGCCAGTATGACTTACTACCACAGTGTCTTTATACCTGTATCACTGTACATATTAATACTACAACTCTGTACATACATCTGATTAGCACTATACTCCGTAGTACTCATTTATATATTTTATGCCCAGTTTAATCACCTGTACATTGTATATTAACTTTACTGTTACATTTGCACTCTGATTGGATGCCAAATTTATTTTCGTAATATAATGACAATACATTTGAATCTAATCTAATTAATAAAAAGAATTGCTCTAAATATCAGCCATTGGAAACCCCATATGGGTCGACCACTAGTCTGTGTGCAAGGTTTTCCCTAAACGATGGTATAGGGGCGAGGCGACGGTATGACCACACGCCAGCGCCACCATGTGTTTATAAAAATCTATGAAAAAGCAGTGAAAGCCTGGGGCCAGCTTATACATTATACACTGTACTTAAATAAATAACTTATTTGGAACATTTGTTTGCTATTTTATTGAAATTATGTTTACAAGTTGCAGGAAATTACAGCAAATTACTTCCTTTATTGTAATTTCTTTTGCCTACCAGACGGGGGCCACGGGCCCCCCTTCGGACCACCCCCTAGTTGCAACTCAGCACCATCTTGTTTGAACATCCGTGTGTGTGTGTGTGTGTGTGTGTGTGTGTGTGTGTGTGTGTGTGTGTGTGTGTGTGTGTGTGTATGTGTGTGTGCGCGCGTGCGTGCATGCGTGTGTGTGTGTGTGTGTGTGTGTGTGTGTGTGTGTGTGTGTGTGTGTGTGTGTGTGTGTGTGTGTGTGTGTGTGTGTGTGTGTGTGTAAGCGTGTCACCTGCTGTGCAAAGGTGAGCGCAGCGGGGATACCGGGCACGTCGGTCCCAGGCATGCGCCGGCGGATCTTCTTGCAGAACTGTCTGATGTCGCTGCAGGACGTCTCCAGGTCCTTCAGCAGCACCGCCAGGTCCGCCTTCTCCTGGCCGGTGTGCAGGAAGGCCCGCAGACGGCCCACCTCCACCGCCATGCAGTCCAGGGCGCTCTGGGTGAACTGCACCAGAGCATAATGGTAATAAATGGACCGGCGTTAGACATCACCGTTATGCGAAGCGCTTGTACAACTCACGCCTGGCGTTCACCCGTCCACTCGTACGTTCACCCGTCCACTCGTACGTTCACACGCCGACGGCGGAGGCGACCGTGCGAAGAGCCGAGGCGGTGCCGGGAGGAGCCGGAATCGAACCGGGAATTTTCTGATTACCAGACGACCGCTCGACCTCTGCTGGTAAAGGTGCTGTAAGTGGTATTTCTTTGTATAACTAAGTGTTAAATAGCTCTACATTCTGACAGCCATCACTGATACAGAGTGCCTGGTCAGTCACATGGGTCTCCCAGTCCCTCCGCTCTGCAGTAAACACAAAATAGATGTTCTGGTATCCCTTCTCATTTGATCCAATCAGAAGAGAGAACCCTAGATATTTTGACTTATTTCAAGAAATCTTATCAAGCCAGATTTGCTTACTGCACTGGTAGATTGTTTCAAGCACATATTATTAATTTATTTGCTTAAAACTAGGTTTTATTTCTTATTTTTGTCAGACCATTTTTGCAGTGTTCTCTCTCCTGATTCGATAAAGTGGGAACGGGATACCAGGACATTTATTTTCTATTTACTTCAGAGCTGAGGGACTGGGAGACCCATGTTACTGACCAAACACTCTAAACATGTAGACGACTTATTTTAACAAACAAAAACATACCACTTACAGCACCTTTAAGACTCCAAACTGACACCGACACCTCCCCTCGCTAGCGTATAATAATGAGGTGTATGATGTATCCCCTCGTTAATTTAAGATTTCAAGGAGGAAATAGAGGAAACCAACCCGCATGCTTTTTTCCCGTAGCCTCTGTGAGCGAAGACGCTCTTTGATGCAGCGAAGAAGAAAAAGACGCTCTCCGATTGGCTAACCCTAACCCTAACTCTAAGCATTACCACGTCGAAAGAATGCCTAAGCATAACCACTTCGAAAGAGGGCCTAAGCATAACCACTCCGAAAGAGGGCCTAAGCATAACCACTCCGAAAGAGGGCCTAAGCATAACCACTCCGAAAGAGGGCCTAAGCATAACCACTCCGAAAGAGGGCCTAAGAATAACCACTTCGAAAGAATGCCTAAGAATAACCACTTCGAAAGAGGGCCTAAGCATAACCACTCCGAAAGAGGGCCTAAGCATAACCACTTCGAAAGAGGGCCTAAGCATAACCACTCCGAAAGAATGCCTAAGAATAACCACTTCGAAAGAGGGCCTAAGCATAACCACTCCGAAAGAGGGCCTAAGAATAACCACTTTGAAAGAATGCCTAAGAATAACCACTTCGAAAGAGGGCCTAAGCATAACCACTCCGAAAGAGGGCCTAAGCATAACCACTTCGAAAGAATGCCTAAGAATAACCACTTCGAAAGAATGCCTAAGCATAACCACTTCGAAGCAGAGAATATATGTACAAGGCGGAAGAGACCCATCGGAGCTAAACCAGTCAGAGAGGGTCTTTTCTTCTTCGCTGTACGCCAATCAGAGAGCGTCTTCGCAAACAGAGGCTACGGGAAAGAAATCACGCAATAGCTCCCCCTGGCGGTCAGTAGTAGTACTGTACTTACTCTGATGTGGTCAGCCAGCTGCATGGTGCATTCCTCCCCCTGCTCAGCCAGGTGGATGCTGTACAGGTGCTGCCAAGAAACACAAGCCAAGACGTGACCAACCTGACCCAGACATTCACATCAGATTCACAGGACTGAGCCTAAACTACTGCATCATGTGGCGCCAGGTGTGGAATGTGAGTTGTGTCAAGAAGTTACCTGATAATATTAAACTTGGCAACGGTTTAGATTGGCTAGAACATTCAGAACATATTCACTCCTCTATCAATGTATTATGCTTGTGAGATTACAGTGTCATAACACATTCATAACTCCTCTATCAATGTATTATGCTTGTGAGATTACAGTGTCATAACACATTCATAACTCATCTATCAATGTATTATGCTTGTGAGATGACAGTGTCATAACACATTCATAACTCATCTATTAATATATTGCTTTTGAGATAACAGTGTTGACACATTCATAACTCATTTATTAATGTATTATGCTTGTGAATTTACAGTGTTATTGCTACCTGGTAGTACTTGATGCTGTACTGTGTTGTATTGTATTCCTACCTGGTAGTACTTGATACTGTACTTGATGTAGTACAGTATTCCTACCTGGTAGTACTTGATGTAGTACAGTATTCCTACCTGGTAGTACTTGATGTAGTACAGTATTCCTACCTGGTAGTACTTGATGTAGTACAGTATTCCTACCTGGTAGTACTTGATGTAGTACAGTATTCCTACCTGGTAGTACTTGATGTAGTACAGTATTCCTACCTGGTAGTACTTGATGTAGTACAGTATTCCTACCTGGTAGTACTTGATAGCTTTAGTAAGCGGCCCCACGTTGACCGTCTCGTCCAGCTGGTCTTTGTGCAGCAGGTCGATGAGGAAGTCCAGGGAGCGCTCATGGACGCTCATCTCTGGGTACAGAGAGCCGATCCTCTTATAGACGTCCACACCGCACTGACCCAGAGCCCTGACACACACACACACACACACACACACACACACACACACACACACACAGACAGGCAGACAGACAGACAGACAGACAGACAGACAGACAGACAGACAGACAGACAGACAGACAGACAGACAGACAGACAGACAGACACACAGACAGACAGACAGACAGACAGACAGACAGACAGACAGACAGACAGACAGACAGACAGACACACAGACACACACAGACACACAGACAGACAAACACACACAGACACACACAAACACACACAGACACACACACACAAAGTGAGTTATCAAACTCAACTTACTGCGTTAAATATTATAGTATGCCTTTCTGAAATGTGGTATATTGTTCTGTTATTCAATGGACAGATCACATATTAGTGTCATATAGTCGTGGAACTCTTTTAGAAATACAGAGTCACACATTAACAACCGACACACAGAGTGAGTGGACTTTCATCCAGCTCAGTGATACAGTAAGTGTTTCTGGTGATATGGCCAAACTGTAAATCACGCCCAAGGCCGCCGTTCCGTTGTGTACTTTTCCTTGTAGGAAGTTGAAATGTCCTACTTTCCGACATGTCTGGAATGTAGCCACTGTTGTCAACTCGGTGGTGATGATGATGTGCATCATGATGGCTGGATACGTACTGTTCATATTTGTGCAGCGTGGCCTGCAGCACTGAGAGGCTGGATACTGTACGTACTGTTCATATTTGTGCAGCGTGGGCTGCAGCACTGAGAGGCTGGATACTGCTAACTTAATTACAAGTAAGATTAATTGGTAAGATTATCTGCTAACTTAATTACATATTTTCATAGAGTTACTCAAACTCAAACTCCAAAGTTCCTGTATAATTGCATTGTGTACAGCGCAAGTACTTACACACATTCAACCAGAGGGGTAAGAGGTGGATTGATTAATTGACCTCTACCTAAGTCTAATTTTATGAAAAGGGCAGTATTTTATAGGGTGATAGTATCCTGGAACTGTCTTCCCAGCGATGTTAGGAACATCAAAGAAAAGGCTAGTTTTAAAAGAAATCTTAAACACTATTTACACTTGCACACACAATAACATTTTGTATTCAGCACAGCTGGAATACATGCACACCCTGATAAATTGTTTTATTTTGGTATAACTGGATTTTATCTCTTGTTTTTTCATCTCCTGTTTTACATTTCTTTTTTTTCTATGATACATGTTTTTACTCTATTCTGATTAATTGTCTTTGTGATATATGCTAGGTGTATGTTATCTTGTTGTGTATATGTATGTTGTTGGACCCCAGGAAGACTAGCTGCCGCTAAGGCGTCAGATAATGGGGATAAATAAATAAAAAATACGTACTGTTCATATTTGTGCAGCGTGGCCTGCAGCAGACTGAGAGGCTGGATACTGTACGTACTGTTCATATTTGTGCAGCGTGGCCTGCAGCAGACTGAGAGGCTGGATACTGTACGTACTGTTCATATTTGTGCAGCGTGGCCTGCAGCAGACTGAGAGAGTAGACCAGGCCGGCGGCGAAGCTCAGCTGCTCTCCTATGGCCGCCTTCAGCCCCGTCCGCTCCACGCAGTTCTCGTTCAGATCAAACTTCTCCTGGGCCTGTGTGCTGATCAGCTCAGCCTGAGGGCACACACGCACACGCACACACACACACACACGCACACGCACACACGCAACACGCACACGCACACACACGCACACACACACACAACAATATCGGCAGCCTTAAAAACGGATTTGTAGTCAAGAATAACTATATCCAGGGTGCCCCTGGTAGCGCACCACGTTAAGACGCATACGGCACGATTGCAACGTCGTGGTTTCGAATCCGGCCCAGGCCATGTGTTGCATCATGTCCTCCCCCATCTCTTCACCTGATTTCCTGTCTCTGACTGTCCTGTCCACAATAAAGCAGAAATGCCCTATAAAATATCTTTAAATATTTTTTTTAAATAATAATAATAATAACTATATCCATATTAACAACTGCAAGAGACTTTGAAAATGGACACATTTATCCCCCTCACTACTTATGAGGACTCTATCGCAGAGTTCTTTACACTTTTAACTGTCACTTGTCTGTTCTGCTTCATTTGTTTGTTTGGTGTGTGTTTTCATTATTTCCCTGACCTCTGTGATGTATGTATCGTCTGTGTCCAATAGTCTTATCTGGATTGTTCTTTTTTTTGTTTTTAAATTAATGTCTTTCCTTGTTGTTACCCTTCGAGAGGCCCTTCTGTCCTCTCTCCAGGCCGGTAGCAACGCCGAGAGCTGGGCTCGATGCTCTATTTTATGTCTACATTACTGCTGTGGAGCACTTTGGGCAAGTCTTGTATGAAAGGTGCTATACAAATAAAGTTTATTATTTATTTTATTTAACCTTTATTTAACCAGGCAGGTCAATTAAGAACAAATTCGTATGGATGACGCCCCCCTGTGTCCCGCTGCGTCTTACCTTGCAGATCAGCCGGGGGATGAGCAGCAGCACCAGGATGCAGTCGTGGTCCCCGCAGGGGCGCAGGAAGGAGTCCGGCATGAAGGAGGTGAGGAGGGACACCTGTCTGTTGGCCTGGCCCACCTCCATCTTCCTCAGCTCCATCTCTATGGCCTGGACACACGTTTATAGAGACGCGTCAGCATGGAAAGCACCTTTGAGTACTTTGAGTAAAAAGCACTATATAAGGCTAATGTATTGTACTGTATATAATATATATATATATATATATATATATATATATATATATATATATACACACACATACTGTACATACATACATACATACACACACACACGCAAATAAATACACACATACATACAGTACACACACATACATACAGTACACACACACACACACACATATATTAACGCACACAGCAAACACAGATTAAAAGTGGATTCATAGCTCCAATGCAAAATACATGCACATTATTGAACCAGTTGAGAAGTTATGGGACACATCCAGGTGCACACATTACACACCCACTGATGAATGCACTCACACACACACACGCACGCACGCACGCGTGCACACACACACACACACACACACACACACACACACACACACACACACACACACAGACACTTTCCGCAAAGGACGTTGAGCCTGTGCCTCGTAATGGATCACGTTCCCCACTCCATCACACGCCTGAGGATCACTGATACTGCAGCAGAGAATGGGGCTGTTGTGGGGCTGACCTTGGCGTAGGCCTTGGTCTCCGCAAACTTAATCTTGAAGTCAAACAGCTCCGCCGGCGGCTGCTGCTGCAGCTCTGCTGAGGCTTCCTGTTGGCTAGTCAGCTCACGGTTCACGTCCTGTAGGGACGAGGAGACAATCAGGGAATTATGGGACGGCACAGGACTTCAATCAACTACACCAGTGGTTCTCAAAGTGGAGGCAGGGGACCCTCGGGTGTCCTTGACCAACGCTCCACGGGATCCCTGGGGAGTAGTTTAAATATATATATATGGGGGGGCAGGTGGCGCACGGAGATTACGTTCATCACCAACACCGGGAGACACTAGGATTCGCCTGTTCGAATCCAGCTCCCGGCGTTGCTATCAGCTTGGCTGTCCTCTCACGCTGATACAATTGGCTGTATCAGGGGGTGGGAAGCTGAAGGGTGGGTCCTGGGCGTTGTGGACAGCGACCCCTACAGTTCGGTCGGGGCGCCTGCTCAGCGAGGGTTGGATCTGAGGAGAGATAGTGTGGCCTCCCACACGCTACACTCTCCCCGGTGAGAACCTGCGCGGCCAGGTTGGCCTGCCCCAGGCTGCACATGCGTCGGAGGAAAGCATGTGACAGTCTCCGGTCTCCCGGACCAACAGTAGGGGAAAGTACGCAACAACCAGGAAGGGTGGGATGGGAGAAAAATCGGGAAAAAGGAGGGGAAGAAAGATAAATAAAAAAAAATATATATATATATATATATATATATATATATTTTTTTTTTTAGACAGTATTTTGGCCACTATAACAGAGGTTTCACATTAGGGGTGGGGCGATACAAGTAACTCACGATACGATACCGATATTTAGCCCTCGACGACCATAATATCTGCGATAATCGATCGAGAAACGTAATCTACAATACGATATCTGTGTAACTGAAGAAGAAGAAGAAAAAAGCAGGAATTATGTATTTATTCACAGAATTGACATGGTGGAAGCTTATCAGATTCTTGCAAATGGCATAGTGCCTCTTTAACACACACTGACCACAACTCGATTATTACTAACTATTAATTATTTCCCCAATGGAAAACTTTGTAATCATCTGCAATGAAAGAAAATGACTTTGTCATGGACATTTGCCCCCCCCCCCCTCCCCCCCCTGCTCTGTGTTCCCTCTCTTGCTCTAATGTACTTTCTCTCTCTCACGCTCCCGTTAGTTTAGTGTTTAGTATTTTCGTGTATTATGTTTCTCTTGTCTCAGTGCTATGTATTCCCCTGTTTAGTTGCCATTGTCATAGTTCTTTTAGTTCCTGTAGTCCTTTGTAGTCTGCTTCCCCTCCCAGGTGTCTCTTGTATGTAATCATCCCGGGTGTGTCTCGTTTGTCATTTGCTCCTCTGTGTATTGTCCTGTTTTCGGTTTAGTCCTTGTGGTGTCATTGTTTAATGTTTTCTGTTGTACTGTAGGTTGTATGTTCCCTAGTGTTTCTCCCTCAGGTTGTTTCCACATGTAACTCCTTCAGGTATCAGTCTGTTGTAGTTTGTTCCTGTTTAGTATTTTAGTTCTTTATTTCAGTTAGGTTAGTCGGCCTGGGTTCTGTCATTACCCTGCCTACAGTAAATACACCCTGCCTTGGGTTCAACACTTCACCTGCACCCTGCCAGTGTAGATAGTTATGGAATCCTGGAATAAACCATATCTAACCACAAATGTCTTCTCAAATGGGAGTCTCTCGGACAAAACGCTCTCAAACGGGGGTCCATGGCCTATTGTGTATCAATTTAGAGGTCCTTGACATAAAAACGGTTGAGAACCATGATGGCACTACACTGACGACAGGGGACAAAGTTGAGTTTAGGTGTATTATCGGGGGAAATGTAGACTGGATCCAGCCCCTGAATCACCCACTTCTACTTGTATCTTATCATTCTTTTTTTTTTTATCAACTTTTTCTCCTCCTTTTTCAATTTTTTCTCCCATCCCAATTTAGCCGAGCCAATTCTCCCCTCCCCTGTCTTGATTGTTGCTTGCATGTGCCCCCCACTGACCGGTCGTAGGGAGGATAGAAGCCCATCACGGTAGCTCACACTGCCCTCGCCATTTTCCTGTCTTTGCTGTGCAGGCGCCCTGACCGACCTGTAGGAGTCGCTGTTTACAACGACCAGACTACCACCCATCGACTCCCCTCCCGCTGACTCTGCCAATTGAGTCAGTATGACGGCCGGCCCAAGCCGGAGGCAACGGTGACAGCCGGATTCGATACCGGTGTCTCTTGCGTTGGTGACGAGCGCAATGTCCGCTGCGCCACCCAGCCGCCCCTGTATCTTATCATTCTTATAAGAATTCTAATCATTGAATTCAGGGGCTGGATCCAGGCTGAATTGACCTATCTCAAGCCCCACCCTCTTTTCTTGATCCTGTTGCTTCCCTCAGACACAGTTGTGATTGGAGGATCAAGAAAAGAGGGCAGGATTTGAGATAGGTCATTTGCCTTAACTGAATTTGAAGAAAAATGTAAAACAAAAGGGTACATGGGGGCTTCAGGGGTCTGGGTCCACGTAGGGGAAATGCCCCCATCAACATTCAGATACCCCAGTGGTTAAATTCCATTATTAACCCCCCCTAAAACACACACACACAAACACACACTCTCTATGTACCTGCAGGTGAGCGGTGAGCTCGCGGTACTTCTTGATGGTCTGCTGGTAGTCGGCTACCGTCTCCTGGGCGGCCTCCACCCGCTTCTCTGCCTCCCTGACCCGCGTGCTGCCCAGGTCCACCAGCTCCCTCAGCTCCAGCTCCGTCTCCCTGCCGTTCTCCTGGAGCTCGTCGTTCATCTCGTTGATGGCTTCCTGTGAGATAAGAGGCGGCGGCTGTTTTGGTGGCGCTCTAGCGACATCTAGTGGCTGAAACTACTTAGTATGCCTTTAAAGGTTCTGTAAGTGGTATTTATGTGTGGAAATTAGTGGTCTACATGTTGAAATAATAGCTCTACATTCCGAATACAGCCATCACTGATATAGAGTGTTTGGTCTAGGGCTGTCCCCAACTAAGGATTTGGATGGTCGACTAGGATTGGCCAAAAGTTGCCGTTAGTCGACTATTGGTCGACTTAAAAAAAATAAAAAAATAAGTATAATATTTAAATTTATTTATTATTATTTTTTTTTTTTTTTTCATCGTTCCATTTGGGCTGTGGGGGGTGCTTAATGTCTGAAGGAGTCGACTGAAGGCTTCTTGTCCTCTGCAAAAGCATGCAATTGGTCCACTGATGGATACATCTTGATATTTGTCTAGTCTAGTGTGTTCATTAGATGGGTGAAATCCTCTTTCAGTGCCTCTGTGCCTGTTTTCATAGGCAGTTAGCCTCTGGTATGCGTGCCATTAGCGTTAGCCACGCTTCTAGGCCTCTTTTCTTTTGGAAAGAATGATACAAAATTTAAATTCAAAATTAAAATTAATATATTTTTTTTATATTCGACTAAGAGGTTGGCCAGTCGACTACGGCTCCTTTCGACCGATTAGTCGACTAATCGATTAATAGGGGTCAGCCCTAGTTTGGTCTGTAACATTATTCTGGTATCCCATTCCTACTTTACCCAATCAGGAGAGAGAACTCTCCTGAAAAAGATTTGTCTGAAAAAAATAAGAAATAAATACTAGTTTTAAGCAAACATGTGCTTGAAACAAGTCAAATAATCTGCCAGTGCAGTAAGCAAATCCAGCTTGGAAAGATTTCTTGAAATAAGTAAAAATATCTAAGGTTCTCTCTCCTGATTGGATGAAGTGGAATACCAGACAAATAAATATATGTTTACTGCGGAGCTGAGGGACTGGGAGACCCATGTTACTGACCAAAACACTCTATATCAATGATGGCTGTCAGAATGTAGAGCTATTTAACACGTCTTTTAAAAATACCACTTACAGCTCCTTTAACCATGAGTTTGCAAAAAAACATTCTTATTCACAGAAACATCTGAGGGACAAGCAGCAGTGGAGGGAGGGTCAGACACAAACACAAACATATAGTTGGGAGCTACAACCTTTGTTCTGTACTCTTGGCTATTGAACTTGGGGGTCGAGTGCACTGCTCAAGAGCATTTTTGCCGCAGTTCTTCAATTACCTGTGAGCGACTGCTTTAGCCTAGAGAGATAGATGGCTTCACGGACTCTGCTGTGCCAAACAGGTACCGGTATCTATCACTCCCACCCACAGGAGTTGCAATGAACAACATTCATTTCAAATATGAATTCAATGATGGCATTGATACTGGCAGCAGAGGACGGTACACTATATCAATGATGTTGGTGCCTATATCAATAATAACAATGACTCGTGCCAAAAAGCTAGGATGTCACGTTATTCATCCTGGTGAGATTTGCCGAGAATGTATGTGCTTTTCCAGCAGCACGCTGCACAGTGTGCACACACACTTAAACCTGCACACAAGTACACACATTTGAGCTGCTCAGTAGAACTACAGTCTTCTACTGTTGGCCACTGAACAGCTCCACTGGGGTGGTTGGGGGTTTACGTGCCTCTACTGTATATCTGTAGAGAAGACTAGCTAACAGTCTATATCTGTAGAGAAGGCTAGCTAACAGTCTATATCTGTAGAGAAGACTAGCTAGCAGTCTAGATCTGTAGATAAGACTAGCTAACAGTCTATATCTGTAGAGAAGACTAGCTAACAGTCTAGATCGGTAGAGAAGGCTAGCTAACAGTCTATATCTGTAGAGAAGACTAGCTAACAGTCTATATAGAAGACTAGCTAATAGTCTAGATCTGTAGACTAGCTAACAGTCTATATCTGTAGAGAAGGCTAGCTAACAGTCTATAGCTGTAGAGAAGACTAGCTAGCAGTCTATATCTGTAGAGAAGGCTAGCTAACAGTCTATATCTGTAGAGAAGGCTAGTTAATAGTCTATATCTGTAGAGAAGGCTAGCTAACAGTCTATATCTGTAGAGAAGGCTAGCTAACAGTCTATATCTGTAGAGGGGGTCATCCCTATGTTCCCCGCTTTTTTTTAAAGAAAGGGTCCTATGTTCCCCGCTCCCGAAAAGGGTTCTATGTTCCCCGGTCCCGCTCCGTGACTCCGTTGCGATACAGATGAATTATCTATAAAAGTGACTATCTTTTATGTGTATTTTACCACTGGGTGAAAACCACTGCTGTGCCTTTATCGCTACCGGGGAACATAGGACCATTTTCAGCATTTGGCGAGCCTTTACCGCTACCGGGGAACATAGGACCCGGGGAACATAGGACCATTTTGCGTTCGGGAGCGGGACCGGGAAACATAGAACCCTTTTCGGGAGCGGGGAACATAGGATCCTTTCTTTGAAAAAAAGCGGGGAACATAGAACACGGGGAACATAGGACCCGGGGAACATAGACATGCTCCCATATCTGTAGAGAAGGCTAGTTAATAATCTAGATCCGTAGAGAAGGCTAGCTAATAGTCTAGATCCGTAGAGAAGGCTAGATAACAGTCTATATCTGTAGAGAAGGCTAGTTAATAGTCTAGATCGGTAGAGAAGGCTAGCTAACAGTCTATATCTGTAGAGAAGGCTAGCTAACAGTCTAGATCGGTAGAGAAGGCTAGCTAACAGTCTAGATCGGTAGAGAAGGCTAGCTAACAGTCTATATCGGTAGAGAAGGCTAGCTAACAGTCTATATCTGTAGAGAACGGTAGCTAACAGTCTAGATCTGTAGAGAAGGCTAGCTAACAGTCTATATCTGTAGAGAAGACTAGCTAACAGTCTAGATCTGTAGAGAAGGCTAGCTAACAGTCTATATCTGTAGAGAAGACTAGCTAACAGTCTATATCTGTAGAGAAGGCTAGCTAACAGTCTATATCTGTAGAGAAGACTAGCTAACAATCTATATCTGTAGAGAAGGCTAGTTAATAGTCTAGATCGGTAGAGAAGGCTAGCTAACAGTCTATATCTGTAGAGAAGGCTAGCTAACAGTCTATATCTGTAGAGAAGGCTAGCTAACAGTCTATATCTGTAGAGAAGGCTAGCTAACAGTCTATATCTGTAGAGAAGGCTAGTGACGGAGAGTTTCACCCACCAGGTCGATGACAGTCTCTCTCATCTCTCTGACTTTCTCCTCCAGGTCCAGGTTCCTCTCTGTCAACATCTCCACCATCTCCTCCGCCCCCAGGGCTGCGTCCACCTGGAATATTAAATATATCACATAAAATATTAATATATAAATATAAATCACAGCATTAATCTCATTCATCTGAAATATAGAAGTCACAGCATAGAAATCACAGCATGAACACCAGGAAGGTTCTGCATATAATGGAACTTTCAGAGCTTAGAATACACAGATCGAGACCTAGAATATGTGCTTAATCTTTGACGGAGGTATATATTATTTAATTATTATACTGTTACAACCAATAAATGTAAATATTTTTACTTAATCTTTGAAAAAAATCTATTGAATGAGTGGAACCATACCATATACCTTGAGAAACACCTATGGTTGAAAATAAATAAATAAAAAGTCAAAAATTATACACACCCAAGACACATACTTACACACATACCACATACATACACATACATGACTTGTCGTACAGAACTTGTAAGTCGCTTTGGATAAAGCGTCAGCTAAACTGACTAAATGTAAATGTCAATGATACACACATACTTACACACATACCTACATACATACATACCGTACACATGTACTTACATCCACATACATCTCTAAGCCATTCTCTCATTTTGGTCAAATAACCATTTCCCGCATGCATGTTTAAACCTATGACAGGACTGCCTTGATTTTATCTCTGCTGGAAGTCTGTTCCACTCTACCTCTGCTGCCATGTACAGAAAGGTATTCTGCCCAGAGCAGGTCTTAAATCTATATGGCACAATGTCTGCAACCCTGCAGATTTTCTAATTAAAATTAAACTAAAGAAGAAAGAAAAAAAGAAGATATAACAAATAAAGTAAACGACGAGAGGGCCTACCTGGGAGAGGTGGAGAACCTGGCGCTGTGGTGCCAGGAGAACAGCCTCTCCCTGAACGTCAGCAAAACCAAAGAACTGATTGTGGACTTTAGAAGGTCTGGGGCTAGGGACTACAGCCCCCACCATATTTTATCTATTTATTACAAAAGGATTTGCACTACATCCATACCTCATTCCCCTTTTTTTTACCTTATTGTTTGAATTTTGTACTTTAGGTTGTACTTTAGTTTGTATAATGTTTGGACTTTATTCTTTTGACCCTTTTACTGTATGCAGCACATTCTCAGGGGACTCATACAGAACCAAGCATTTCACTGTAATGTACATGTATTTTATACGTGACAAATAAAACAAAACTTGAACTTGAATAACAAAACAAAAAGGGGCATTTCACCATTATCTTTTATCACTGTATTTCACACAGTCACATGAATTCTGGCCTCATGGGTCTCACCAATTTCCCGCCATATCCTCCACCTTCTCTCTGGTAAACAAGAATACCTTGAAGACTCTAACAGGGGCACTCATTCAAGGGTACTACGACTATGCTTGCACCTCATGGTACCAAAGCACCTCAAAGGCCCTAAAACAAGACTACAAACATCACAAAACAAACTGGTCAGACTACTGCTTGACCTGACTCCTAGAACCCACCTCACCCCTGCCCATTTTGACAACCTAGGATGGCTTAGAGTAGACGACAGAGTACAGCAACTTGCAATGGGCCTGGTCTACAAGATACACTACACCACTAAGATACCCATGTACATGTCGAAATACTTCCCAAAGGTCAGTGAATTCCACGACCACAACCCCAGAGGGAGCTCCACAAATCATGTTCAACCCAGATTCGGCTCAAACAAGGGACTAAACACGTTTAGCAATTATGCCACATCAATGTGGAACGCCCTACCCACAGCCGTAAAATAATGTGAATCCCTACCCTCCTTCAAAACCGCTCTCAAAGAGCAGTTACGGGAGGCTGCAATTCGAAACTGGCCCCGGTAAATGTCCAAACTCCCCCCCCACCCACCCCCCTCCAATGTACAGTTTCTTCCCCCTCGAATGTATATATATTTTTTATTATCTCTTTCTCTGTACTGTATATTTGTATATCTTGTATGTCATACATGTCTGGATGAAACAGTACTGTATATCTGTATGTCATGTATGTCATAATGAATTGAAAATGGGGGACCCTGATGTAAACAAGACGGAAGCCTTTTTCTGGTCTGCATCCCCTTAACAATGGTTTGTATTGAGCCGTACTGTATTGTACCCATTCTGCAATCTGTTAATAAAGTTTTCAATCAATCAATCCATCTCTCATCAAAGCTGTCATCTCAGTGTCAATCTCTCCATCACATAGATCTCATGGATCACATCCATCCATTCTCCCTCCGGCTGTACCACCTGACTCGACCCTGCTGCTGGTTCAATAGCCATGTGAGTCCCTGACGAGCACAACATAATTCTTAAAATACCATGGCCCAGTTCCTGACAAGATCTTATGTGTCTTAAGTCTCGGCTGCCTTACCCTATTTTCTACCATCAATCATTTGAATCCCTCGAATTGGGAAGGACCAACTTGAGTCATGGGGGGGCTAAGGTTCAATACCGCTCTGACTAGTTCATTCTGTTTGACGTTTAGTTTTAATCCCCTTGGGGGAGCTACTGTACCATGTAGTACAAGCATAGTCAAAGTGAGGTTGAATTTGTTTATGATAAAAACACAAGATACTTGTGCCCTAATGATAAGGATAAGCGCTCAATGACGAAACGCAATCCCATTGCCAAAAGAAAGTCTAACATGCCTATAAATAATTATACTATGGAACTACACACTATGAATGTATTACATGGTCCATAACGGCCCCCAAACAGCATTTCCAGCTTCAACAGACCCGCGCCCCATGAAGTAAGGTATTGCCAATGCCAATGCTACATACTAGGGATGTTCGATATTGGCTTTTTTACCGATATACCGATATTGTCCAACTCTTAATTTACGATACCGATATCAACCGATACCGATATATGTGGGGTTCCCCCCACCCCCAAAAACACAACATTATGCATACTTTTCACAATAAATAAAATAAGAATTTCTTTTTTAATTATTTTTTTAACCGATACCGATCATTTCCGATATTACATTTTAATGCCAATATCGGACATCCCTACTACATACCCTACCACATGGGCCCTAATGGCCATCACCAGGGTTATCAAGTGGAGATAGATAGGCAGTGAGAGTCAGCACATCACCAGGGTTATCAAGTGGAGATAGATAGGCAGCGAGAGTCAGCACATCACCAGGGTTATCAAGTGGAGATAGATAGGCAGCGAGAGCCAGCACATCACCAGGGTTATCAAGTGGAGATAGATAGGCAGCGAGAGCCAGCACATCACCAGGGTTATCAAGTGGGCACCTCCCTTCGCCGGTGTTTCATCAAGTTAGGCCCATGACACCTCACGTTGTAAAACAACATTTTCAGGGTTTCCTTATCCAAAAATTGGGCCTTGAGCGCCACAAATGTGATTATCTGGTTCACCTTGGTAATAACTCTTGTCATTACTGTCCCACAATCAGTCTCCAGCCAGGGATCTGTCCAACTAACACAGCCCAAGTACACATATTCTGGCAGCAATCGTGTCTCCCCACTGTAATACTGAGCTCTGAGGACCTACTCAACCTTGTTTTTGAACCAAATAATATAGATGCATTTTTCCAAGATGCAAAGACAGCCAGTTACTGATCTCAACTCTCAACAATGTTCTTGTCCTTATGGGAAACCAATTAAACTGAGCCGTCCACATAGATACAAATATCACATTTGCAAACAGATTTCATGTCATTACTGTATAACAGAAAGGGCAAAGGACCTAGAGCTCTTCCCTGTGGCACACCACTGTTGATTTCTCTAGCCTCCGATAAAGTGCTGTTAATATCAACACTATGACACAGATCAGTCAAATATGACCGAATCCACCCACAAACCACGCTATTGAAACCTAAAACTTTTAGTTTAGTGAGCAGAATCTGATGGTCGGGGCATCTGGGTAGTGTAGAGGTCTAAGTACTCGCCTACCACCGCAGAGACCCAGGTTTCAATTCCCGGCAGCAGCACCTCCCTACGAACACAATTGGCAATATTCGTGGGTGGGAAGCCGGTTGTTGCAAACAGCGACTTGGTCGGGGCGCCTGTTCAGCAGGGAGGGGATCTGGGGGTGCACGTTGTTACGCCCAGTGAAACTCTAGTCTACAGACCGATAGTAGGGCAGCGCAGCAACCAGGGGGGAATATACAGTAATCAACCTTTATTACCTTCCATATACTTTTCTATTATCATTAGTCATTATCATTATCATAGTCATGAGTCAACAGCAGTCGCCTGTTATCATTCAAACATATCAATCATGCAAACAGGCTGGAAAAGCTGGTCAGGAAGGCCAGTAACGTGGTGAGGGTGGAGCTAGACTCTCTGGCGGCGGTGTCAGAGAGGAGGAGCCTTACTAAAAGCTCCACGCCATCATGGACAACCCCTCCCACCCACTACACACGGACTTGGCTGATAGAAGGAGCATGTTCAGTGTTAGACTAAGACTCCCAAGATGCAACACTGAACGGCACAGGAAGTCCATCAGACTATATCACGCATCACTGTGTCTCACTGCATCACTGAGCACAGAGTGACAGTACAACTTTGGAATATCTTCCTGGACTTTTTACTCTTTACTCTTTACAATCAACATTTTGGCTGTATATTTTACAATGTCACAATGATTTGTGATTTTTGACTACCTACAGTAAATGTTTATTGTGAGCGATCTGTAGTGCTGAATTTCCCTCTGGATCAATAAAGTACTTCTATTCTCTTCCCACTCCTGTAGTGAGAGTAGACGTGGCTGACCTGCTCCTTGAGCTCGTCGATGGTCCTCTCCGCCAGCTTCACCTCCTCCTGCAGCTTCTCCCTCTGGCCCCTCAGGGTGTCCAGCTCCGCGCTCTTCTTCTCCGTCTGCTTCTGCAGCTTCACGTGCTCCTGCTTCTCAGAGGAGGACAGGTCCCGCATCCTGACACACACACACACAAGCACATGCACGCGCACACACACACAAGCACAAGCACGCACGCACGCACACACACACACAAGCACGCACACACACACACAAGCACAAGCACGCACGCACACACACACGCACACACACACACACACACACACACACACATACACACACACACACACACACACACACACACACACACAATGTACCATTAGAGGACACATGTTCATTCAGCACACACACACACACACACAATCATTCTTTAACCCTTTCACTGCCACACTACAAATAGTTAACCCTTTCACTACCACACTACAGAAGGTTAACCCTTTCACTACCACACTACAGAAGGTTAACCCTTTCACTACCACGCCACAGAAGGTTAAACTAAGGAGAGTAACTAAGGAAGGTTCTAGTTTTTAATGTAGTGTAGTTTTAGTGTGTCTGTAAATTTTGTATATTGTATTTGTATATTTTATTAATAATGTTGTATTTTACTTTTTAATTCTATTTTTAGCAATATACTGTAGGCTGATGGTAATATGTGTAATACTTGTTTATGTAAATACCATGTGCTGCTGAGACCAAGGACCACAATGGAAATAAGTCTGTGACTTTTTTTGTGCTATCCTTGATAATTTTAGGATGCATGACTTGTTGTAACATCCATGTATTTTAATAATTGTCAAATAAACTAAACTAAACCTTTCACTACCACACTACAGAAGGTTAACCCTTTCACTACCCCACTACGGTAGGGTAACCCTTTCACTACCACACTACAAAGAGTTAACGATAGGTTATGACTATAACCAAGTTCTGTTAGTTAGGGGCGATGCTTGGCATCACACTGCACTATCTCGCGTACGTGCACGCGTACTGAATAAACCACAAATGTACCTCTAATACCAGTATTAGTCTGACCACACCCCTCATCAGCTTACCTTCATAAGCAGGTGTGTGGTCACCTGCTCTCCTCCTTCCCAAGCTTTCACCACAAGGTGAGGACAAGGGCTGCAGCGGCCGTCTGATGCCAAGCATCGCCCCTAACTAACAGAACTTGGTTATAGTCATAACCTATCGTTCTGTATCGTTAGTGGCTTAGCTTGGCATCACACTGCACAAGGGAGGCCAAGCGGAGCCACTGGCTGACAAATACACCCCGCTGACAGCCCCCCCACAACCATCAGAACAGGGAGGGCCGAGCCCCCCCGACCCCCCCTAATGGCGGGTAGCCCCCCTATTAGGGACGTCACGGGAGGGCGACGGACCCGACCGTGCGAAGAGGCACTCAAGCAACTCAACGCACAGGGTGAGCAGACCGTGGCTTGACCCCACGACTACACACACGCACAACCCGCATGCCACCCGGGAACGAACGGAGGAACAACCTCGTTACTGCCCCCAGAATCACGGGGTCAAGGGCAAACCCAACCCCGTGGCAAGGCCGTAGCAGCGGAGCACGAAGGAAGACCCAGACCCACCAAAAGGACTGGACTCCCTAGAATGGGGGCCCGGAGAAGTCCATGATGCCAGCATCAAGACCCCACCAGGTGGGCACGTAGTGCCCCGCCCCCCACATCGCCAGCGTATTCGGACAAAGGCCCCTCAGTTACTGCACCTGGTATTCCCAGGCGGAATCCCATCCAAGTACTAACCAGGCCAGAACCTGCTTAGCTTCCGAGATCGGACGAGATCGGGCGTGTTCAGGTCGGTATGGCCGTAAGCCGAGCGGGCCCCGTCCCCCCAATAGTACACCGCCTGGCACACTGACCCTGCAGAACAGGCAGTCAGCATGGCCGTAAGCACACAAAAAAGGTTAACCAACGGAAGCAGGCAGCGCACCGGGGAAAAACCAGGCAACAGGCTGTTAACCCTAGCCTGGAGACTGCGGACGAGACAGGCGCCAGAGGGGACAGCTGAACACAGCCGCCCCGGCGGAAGGAGCGTAAGCTGGCGGTGTTGCATGACCAAGCCTCCATTTAACAACCCCCACCCAGAGGGGTCGAGGCAGAGAAGGCTGACACGATTGGCAGACGTCATGAACGTGCAGGGGCACCCTCAAACGGTGAACCCGGGAGTTGACACTGCTCCAACACACCAGGGAATCAACCACCTCGGTGTTACCCAATGCGGTGGTTGTTCCTATAACCCCTCAAGAAAAAACTCCAAAACACACCTGCGGGTATACACCGGCTATACCGCAGTACAAGTGTTTCAGTTTCCAAAAAGGGTTAACCCAGGCCTACGGGTCGCAAACATCACTTCGGACCGGGCCTGGCGGTACGGGAAGCACAGGGTCACCAGAGGAGGTCAAAAAACCACCCCCACAGGCCCCTCTTCGCCATGCGTGAGAGAGGAGCGAAAAATAATGGAGAACCAGCCCCTAAGCACACCGTACCTGGTATTCCCCGGCGGTCTCCCAACCAAGTACTAACCAGGACCAACCTGTGTAGCGGCCGAGATCCGACGAGATCGAGCGCGTACAGAATGGCATGGCTGTAAGCCATGACGACAGTGCTGAGTAAAAACATACCCAACCAGGGTCTCCATAGCGCTTAACCCTGTGACACCCAGACCGACCTGGCATTTTTCCCCCTGAAAAAAGCCCAAGTCCCTCAGGGTACCAGAACAGCAGATCTGCATCCCCGGCGGACAACGGGTTCAACTGATCTGGACCAGCGTGACCAGAACCAGTCCCGTGCCCTAACCACGCCGACATGCCTACTCCAGGAGAAGGGCAGATATGCGTGTTGATCTTAACATGAAAAGAAGGCGCCACCCAGACGTTCGGACGAACCGCGCCTGGTGGCCCACCCCAAGGGCGTGAGACCCCACTACATATGTTCAGATCCATCCCGTCATCATCCCCCAGACATGAACGAGAATCCGTCGACAACCCACCCAGGTCATGGGATGTGGTCGTCGGAAGAGGAAAAACCCCCATCTCAGTTGCTTTATAAAAACGCTGTTTCAACCACAAGCAACCAAGGCGTGCCAGTCAATCGCCTGTTTACAGCGAGCTAGCACTATACGTGCGTCGGGACACACCCCCATCAATGAACAGGCTATTTAGACCTGTCATTGAATCCCCAAGGCGCCCAGGGGAACGACAAGAGGGGTGTGACACTCCCTAACTCCAACACTTCTGGAATAGAAAGAAGGAAGCATCAACAGTATGTATCCCAGTCTACACAGCCGGGGTAAAAAATTTTCACATTTTTACATCCCACCACCCTCCCATAGGAAAGAGACGGGGATCCCCAGAGAGACTTCCCACGCGAGCTGTACAGATTGAAAAGAATATATTGCACCTTGAGCCATGTAAAAAACTGGTTTTAGGGCCTCCGGGGAAGAGGCACTGAACCCATACACACTCAATAAACGAATTGAATCGAATATACATACAATAGAAAAGGACCCTTCTAGAGGGTCCACTCACTTTGACAATCTGAGGAGGAAGGCTCTGTACTCTGATGGAGGCTTCCTCACATGGAAGAAGGAGTCCGAACTCACAGAAGGCCTGAATAGGCGCTTGGTGAGGAGGAGCCCTGACCACCCCCCCTGAAAACAGATCCATCACATGGACCTGAACAGCACACGGAAGTCCTACCAACAGAGACGCGCACGGTGACGTACTCTATGGCGGGGGAATTCCTGCGGTGCACACGCCCAATATACCAGGCCGTGGGACCAGGAACTCCCTCCCCCCCCCCCCCCCCCCCCCCCCCGTAACGTGCCGAACCGCCACGTGACGGGAACCTTGAAGGACAGGGGGTGTACCCCTGACCGACAGAACAATGGGGAGAGGAAAGGTTACCAGTTCACCCCTTTACGACCCCACACCCATGATACGACGTAACGACAAAAAGAGAATATGACACAGTCATAGTCAGCTCTATGAAGCGTTTCACAGCTCCACACAGCGCATGAGCTAACCTGCTATCTGATTTTTACTAAGGAAAAACACAGAATAGAGAGGGCTCTAAGAACCCCGGTCCAACATACACATGTGCTTCTGTGGCCAGTACAACCCAGTTGTAGGTCACATGACACACACAACCCATCATCACCTACAAAAAATGGCAAAAACACTCAACAGAGGAACGCCGTTTTTTTCACAATGAGAGAATACATCATTCTCGATTAGTATCGACCACAGGCCTTGCTAAGCACACATGACAGCAACCAAACCAATTTCCCTTTAGGAAATAAGTTTCTCCAGCAGATTTAGCACAACCTCAGCAATCAAGCTAAGAGTTACATCGTATCCCTACCACACAAAAGACACAATTAATGCACAACATGTCTGATAGGAGGTGATAAAGTCCCCAGGGAACCGGGGGGGAAAAACACAATCCTCCTATTTTACCCTCAATACGGCCAGTTAAAACAGGAAAACCTGTTAATGTGTGAACACACTGTTCATTGTCATTACAGTCTGAGAAAGAACATTCTTTTACTCACTTGTCACCAAGCATAGCTTCATAGGTTAGTTGCCTTAGTAGTGAGTACACGGTACACATAAACACCATGATGTTTCTCACACAACAACCAGATCAATACATCACGATCTGCACGGAGAAGCTAACTGCCAGTGACAAAAACAGCTCACACATAACCCGCAACGTATCCTAAATGCATTGCAACAACACACGTTTTGGGAAAAAACACCGTTATTCACAATACATTTAGCAAAGTAAAACCAGAAGACGTGTTATGAGGTCTGGTCAACCCCGTTCCTACCCGGAACGCAGATCAGCGAAGTGCAGTCACAAGACACCGTAGAACACAGCCGTCCTGTGTTGTTCGATCCGGGCAGCGTCGCCGCTCCAACCAGTCGCTACAGTCCTCTTTGTTGACGCAATCCCCGTCCAGGCTCAGGGCAGGGTCGACGAAACATCCCCTGTCAAGGATGACGTCGCGGTCAAGAGTGTAAAACATGTTAAAATCAAAGCACGTTCAACAGAATAGCATCAAGCTAACGGCGATCAGAAGCGAGCTCCCGGCGGCGCGCGAGAAGCTAAGCTACCCCGCGCCAGCCATGGCCATAGCAGCAAGCTAACGTTACCTAGCGACCACGACATGCTAGCCCCGCAGCTAACAGCTAACTGGCTAATAGTAGGCCTTAGGCTAACGCAGCAGTTAACAGCTGACTGGCTAACCGTAAGCTATGAACATGTAAACAATGACATAACACTCACCCAGACAGGCCGCCGTTCTGAACCTCTCTTCACTTTTTAAGAGAAAAGAGAAAACAAGACGTCAACACCGCTTCACAACGGTGACTTTACCACATCCGGCGGAATCAGCACAGTACCAACTGGCCTGTATAGCTGACTTTGAACATGAATCTGCCGCTATCGCACATTACATGCACATATCCCCTCGTGAAGGAATACTCTCATTTGGATATGAAAGATGGGGCCTTAACACGGTGACAGAGAGAATCCACTCGTCCAGAACACACAGGGATCACCAGTGTCAATGGTCGCGGCCCACTAGTTAAAACTATAATGGTCTCCAGACCAAGGCCTTCTGTCGCCTAGGCGGCTAAACAAAGGACCCTAGCCTGGGGCCGGTTTCCATAAACTTTGTCAAGTAGCCCCCATAGCACTAACAGACAAGTGGAGCCCGCCAGCAAACACTACTCACCCAACCTGGAACGCACCGCTTCTCACAACAGCGGCATGTCCGACAGTTCAGCTGTGGCCTGACAGGTTTCACCCCAACAAACACAGCAAGGAACTGCAGTTGAGAAGCATGCAGCGGCGTGCTCCCAATACGAAAACCGGTGGAGGGTTTTTAGAATGATCATCATCTTCCAGACACTCCAGTACGAAGACAATATCGCCGTATTTTCTCGAAAATAGTGAGAGAGAAAATAAAGATATGATGTCAACGTATCCTTGTTTCCCAAGCTGTTCCCAATCCAATTTCTTCCATCATGGTGTCAAGTGTGGGGATCTACCGAGGCACTTCTTCCTTGTGGTGAAAGCGAGAAGGAGGAGAGCAGGTGACCACACACCTGCTTATGAAGGTAAGCTGATGAGGGGTGTGGTCAGACTAATACTGGTATTAGAGGTACATTTGTGGTTTATTCAGTACGCGTGCACGTACGCGAGATAGTGCAGTGTGATGCCAAGCTAAGCCACTAACGATACAGAACCCTTTCACTACCACACAACAGAAGGTTAACCCTTTCACTACCACACCGTTTACCATTAACCATCTGTAGTGTGGTAGTGTTATGGAAAGGTTAACCTTCGGTAGTGTGGTAGTGAAAGGGTTAAACAGGGTAACACACTCAACACAGTTCCACACATCCACACATCCACGCCTGGAAGCTGTCCGGTACAACTTCCAGTCTGACACTGTTGGCCACGAGCAGCTCCACAGTCGGGGGTTAATTGACCTGCTCAAGGACACTACAAGGACGGCTTGTTGAGGGCAGCGTCAGTGACATTCATTCCCCAAACTTTCCTTCCAGTCACAAGCCTGTTCCTCTAAGCTCAATACAGTGTCCATTCAGTGTCCATTCAGTGTCCATACAGTCCCCATTCAGTGTCCATACAGTCCCCATTCAGTGTCCACACAGTCCCATTCTGTCCCCATACAGTCCCCATTCAGTCCCCATTCGTCCCCATTCAGTCCCCATACAGTCCCCATACAGTCCCCATTCAGTCCCCATTCAGTCCCCATTCAGTCCCCATCAGTCCCCATTCGTCCCCATTCAGTGTCCATTCAGTGTCCATTCAGTCCCCATTCAGTCCCCATTCAGTCCCCATTCAGTCCCCATTCAGTCCCCATACAGTCCCCATTCAGTCCCCATTCAGTCCACCTTCAGTCCCCATTCGTCCCCATTCAGTCCCCATACAGTCCCCATACAGTCCCCATTCAGTCCACCTTCAGTCCCCATTCAGTGTCCATACAGTCGCCATTCAGTCCCCATACAGTCCCCATTCAGTCCCCATTCAGTCCCCATACAGTCGCCATTCAGTCCCCATACAGTCCCCATTCAGTGTCCATACAGTGCCCATACAGTCCCCATACAGTCGCCATTCAGTCCCCATACAGTCCCCATTCAGTGTCCATACAGTGCCCATACAGTCCCCATACAGTCCCCATACAGTCCCCATACAGTCCCCATTCAGTCGAAGACGAAGACACAGCGACACGGCACATCTCTGCACCTGAGGGGACGTTGATCAGTGAACCTACCTGACCAGCGCTTCCTTCAGTCTGCCGTTCTGTTCCTCCAGCTGTTTCCCATGGTAGCTGGAGGCGGCGCCGTCTGAGCCTGGAGGTGGAGAAACACAAGCTCAGCCCTGTGTGTCCTGCATGTTCACTTCAGTCTGGTCTCCACTGTAGTAAATAATAATAATAATAATACATCTATTTTATATAGCGCTTTTCCAGGTGCTCAAAGACGCTTTACATGGGCAGGAGAGACAAACTATGGCAAAACAAAAAACAGAACAAAAAATAATACATGACAAAAATAAAATAACACCGACAGAATTAGAGGTCAAAAGCAAGATTGAAAAGGTGAGTTTTGAGGGCTGATTTAAAAGATGTCAGGGTGTTTGCATCACGGATATGGCTGGGGAGGGCATTCCAGAGGGAGGGGGCAGCAGCAGCAAAGGCCCTGTCGCCCCAGGTCCGGAGCCTGGTCGTGGGAGGTGTTAGGAGGTTGGCATCTGCAGACCTAAGGCGACGGGTGGGCGTGTGACGGTGGAGGAGGTCGGACAGGTAGGGAGGGGCAAGGTTGTTGAGGGCTTTAAATGTGATGAGTAGTATTTTAAAATGTATCCTGTATTTGATTGGAAGCCAGTGGAGGTCGTGGAGGACAGGGGTGATGTGATCAGAGCGACGGGTGGAGGTGAGCATGCGGACAGCAGAGTTTTGGACATATTGGAGTTTATTGAGGATAGTGTTTGGTGAGCCGTAGAGGATGCTGTTGCAGTAATCTAGTCTTGATGATATGAATGCATGAACCAGTGTTTCAGCAGCGGAGAGTGATAGGGAGGTAGTAGTGGTGATAAGGATTCTATTAAAAGCCCCAAATAACTTTCACCTAAAAAGCTGCATATAAAGCAACCCGTTACCTTGCGTTTGATGTCTGATGTTTCATGTCGATGTCCCAGTGCTTTTTTTTTTTTTTTTTTTTTTATATTTTTGCACAAATCTTTACATTATTTACAGAGTACCTTTTCACAGCATAATATGCAACATCCAAGATTCGCCTTTTTCATTTTTTGTGACAACATACAAAACATGCAAGAGACTCATACAAATACACTAATAACTGACATGGAAATTAAAGAAGCACTTACAAAAAAAAAACATACTATACATTGTGCATATACATCCCTGATATATATATATATATATATATATATATACGTCATACGTTACATGTAGACCGATCTACCTGCGAGCAGGTATGTGCTGCATCTTTTCTTTTCTTTTCTCTTTTTTTTTTTTTTTTTTTTACGTTTCAGCTACGCATGTGTGTGTCTCCTATATACTTGTGTATCCCCCTATGTGTCAGTGAAAGCCTATATCTCAACTATGTGTATATGTAGGTGTATGTATGTCTATTTCCTATATATGGGTATGTGCATGTATGTGTGCCCCTGACGTGTATACCTTATCCTTGTGTATATGAGTGCGTGTAAACCTATTATGTACACATATGAATATGTGTATCCTAGATACTTGTATGTGGCTATATCTGCGCACATGTGAGTGTGATAGAGACAGTGACCGTTCCATAGACACACCATCCGGACATAAAATATATGTACATATATACATAATATATTATAGAGCACAAGTACCATCAGATCAAATCCCCTTTTTCATATTCATCCTTGATAATATTGTAATCCCATCTTACTCATTTGTCCTCAGATCGTTCAGTCAGGTGTAGAAAACTGTCCCATATCTCAGCGAAAATATCCTCTCTCCCTGCGACTCTATATGTCACCCTTTCATATGATGCTGTCCGAAACATTAGTTCCATCCATTCTTTAAAAGTAATATCAACAGGTGATTTCCAATGTCGTAATGCAATTCTACATCCTGATATCATGGCCATTCTATACCACATTCCCCGGTATTTAGGCAGTTTAATCCCTTTCGGTACTATACCCAAAACACATGCCATTGGGGCGTTATTTATCTTCACATTCAGGACCTTACTTAGGAATATCACAATTTGATCCCACATTTTCCGGACCTTCTCACATTCGTACAACATGTTCAAGTTCAAGTTCAAGTTCTTTAATAGTTGTCATACAGAAGTACAGAATACTTTCATACAAAATGCTTCTTACTGTTACGCTCCAGAGACTGTGCTAGACAAGATAGTATCAAATAACATAATAACATAATATAGCATGAATTTAGAAGAAGAAAATGAGGTCACAGTGTTCGGTATAGACATATGTACAATGTTCTGAGTTACCATATAATATACAATACACAATACTATGCAGTGTACTAATGTACAGTACTATCTAGTGCAAAGCAGAAATGGGATGAGGTACAATTTTAGGTACAATTTACAGTAAGGTGTACGAGTTGTAGTGCAATCCTTCATCCATAAATATAAAGTGTGGGGAGTGGGTGCTACAGTGTGTTTGTTTAAAGTGGGTGTGTGCTATAAAGTGTGTGTAGTGGGTGCTACAGTGTGTTTGTTTAAAGTGAGTGTGTGCGTGTGGATGTGTGTGCTATGTGTGTTTGGTGGTTGTTGTTGTGTAGTGTTCATTCATTGTTCGTTTAGCAGCCTGATGGCCTGGGGATAGAAGCTACTTCTGAGTCTTTCTGTGCTCGCCTTGAGACTCCTGTATCGCTTGCCTGACGGCAGCAGTTCAAAGAGGCAGTTGTTCGGGTGGCTCGAGTCCTTAATAATTCTCTTAGCCTTCCCCTTGCAACGCTTGTAGTAAATGTTCTGGAGGGTGGGGAGCCCCCCTCCAATTGTGCGTTCGGCTGAACGTGTCACTCTTTGTAGTCTGCTTTGGTCTTTTGCAGTGCTATTCCCAAACCAGGAGGTGATGTTGCCGGTCAAGATGCTCTCTATTGTACATGAGTAGAAGTTCTTAAGGATCTTCTGGCTGACTTGGAACTTCCTTAGGCGCCTGAGGAAGTAGAGGCGTTGTCGTGCCTTCTTCACCACACTGTTAATGTGTGTGGTCCATGTCAAGTCCTCGGATATGTAGGCTCCGAGGTACTTGAAGCTGTTGACTCTCTCAACCGGTGCCCCGTCGATGCTGAGGGGGCTGTAGTCCTTGACCCCCGACCTCCTGAAGTCCACAATCATCTCCTTTGTTTTGCTGACGTTCAGGGAGAGGCTGTTTTCCTGGCACCATCCCGCCAGGACCTTGACCTCTTCCAGGTAGGCCCTCTCGTCGTTGGCAGAGATCAGGCCCACCACCACTGTGTCGTCAGCAAATTTGACGATTGTATTGCTACTCCGCTGAGTCACACAGTCGTGTGTGTACAGGGAGTAGAGGAGGGGACTCAGAACACAGCCCTGGGGGGCCCCTATGTTGAGGGTGATGGATGAGGAGGTGCAGTTGCCTGCTCTCACCACCTGGGGTCTGCCAGTCAGGAAGTCCAAGACCCACTGGCAGAGGTCATAGCCCAAGCCCAGGTCCCTGAGCTTGGCTATGAGTATGGAGGGGACTATGGTATTGAATGCCGAGCTGTAGTCGATGAATAGCATTCTCACATAGTTCCCCTGCCTCTTGTCCAGGTGTGATGCTGCTGTGTGCAGCACATGGGATATGGCGTCCTCCGTGGACCTGTTGGGGCGGTATGCAAATTGCAGGGGGTCCATGTTGATGGGGAGGGAGGAGCAGATGTAGCCCTTTACTAGCTTCTCAAAGCACTTCATGGCTATGGAGGTGAGAGCTACAGGGCGGTAGTCGTTGAGGCAAGCAGGCTTGGATTTTTTGGGTACAGGGATAATAGTGGACTTCTTCAGGCAGGTGGGGATGACAGCCTGTTCTAAGGACAGGTTAAATATGTCAGTGAATACTGGGGCCAGTTGGTCGGCACAGACTTTTAGGACGCGGCCGGGGATGCCGTCCGGACCTGCTGCCTTCCTGATATTCACTTTTTTAAAGGTCCGCCTCACCTCATGCTCTGTTACCCTGAACACTGCGCCTCCATCAGCAGCCGACCCCCCCCCCCCCATTGCCGAGGCTTGTGAGCTGGTGTTGTTATTACCAGCATCAAACCTCGCATAGAAGGTATTGAGGTCGTTTGCTAAGGAGATGTCACTGTTCAGTTTGAGGGAGGCGCCTTTGTAGTCTGTCATCGTTTTGAGCCCCTGCCACATAGCTCTAGAGTCAGCTTGTTCAAACTGGAGTTCAATTTTATCCCTGTAGCGCCGTTTGGCCTCTGACACTGTCCTCCTTACGTTGTGTCGCGCCACCTTGTGGTCATTCATGTTGCCTGCCACTAGGCCGTCATTGTATGCTTTGGTGCGCTCTCTCAGAGCTTCACGTGCAGTAAAGTGCCTGTCTCCTTCTCACATCTCCAGCAGATGTCACTGTCCCTTAATTTCAGTCTGGCCAGTTTACTAGGCGTCCAATAGCTTCTGTTCAGTACTTTGTAAAAAATAAGTTGTGATTGTGCCTCCCTAGAGAATTTACTCCATTTGGATACCAGTTTCTCCCACATTTCCTCAGTAATCTCCTCATGTACATCGTTCTCCCAACTCAATCTCAAACCCGCCAATTTGGGTGCATTGTATTCTCTTATAACATCATAAAATCTTGACGCACCGCCTTTCCTGCGCCATCCTTTATAGAATATTTCTTGAATTGCAGTAATTGGGCCGCACTTTGGTCCTCCTATTGATGACGATATACAATGTCTAATCTGTAGGAATTTATAAAAGTTTTTATTATCTATATCAAAATCCTCCTTAATATCCTCAAAAGGCAAGACCCCATCCTCCCCGGCTATATCACCTAGTACATGTATCCCCCTTTTAACCCAATCGTCCCATATGACTGATTTCTTCCCAATCTTTAGTTTCTTATTATACCATATAGAGGCTCTCGTAGTTAAGTATGGGCTATCACCAGTCATTTTGTGCGATTGATTCCAAGTTTCCCTGATAAATGCCATCAAAGGGTTTTTAAGAGGTATAGGTCTGTCTGATTGTGTCAGGAAGGATTCCAGAGATGAGGGATATATCATTTCCTCCTCCATCTTGACCCAAGCAGGTGCCTCCTCAGACGAGTGGTTCAGTTTGGAGAGCTGGGAGAGCGAGAATGCATAGTGATACCAGTCTAGTTTAGGCAGGGATAAACCGCCATTTTCCTTTGCTGCATACATTTTGGCCCATCCAAATAGCTGCCTTTTGCCCCCCCACAGATATACATTAATGACTTTGTCATACTGTCTGAGTAACTGGGTCGGGAGAGTCAGCGGCAACATATATAGGATATAATTTAATTTGGGAGCTAGTATCATTTTTACTAGGTTTATCTTTCCCAGGAGGGACATATTCATTTTGGCCCAATTCTGGGTCAGAGCACTAATGTGTTCGATTATAGGGGCAATATTGGCTTGCATCAACTCTTTCAGACCTGGGATCAGCTTTATTCCTAGGTATATCAACCCTGACGGCATCCATCTGTATTGCCACCCCCTTCTGATATCAGGGGGACAACATTTAGAGAGAGGCATTGCTTCTGACTTGCTCCAGTTGATTGTGTACCCAGATATTTCGGAGAAGGACTCGATAACATTTCCAATGATCCCAACTGCTGTTCGGGGATTGCTGGATACCAATAAGATATCGTCCGCATATAAAAATAATTTATGTTCTACCTGCCCCGCTATTATCCCTTTGATGTCCTGATTAGTCCTCAGCGCGATAGCAAGTGGTTCGAGGAAAAGCGCAAACATTTGGGGAGAAAGCGGAGAACCTTGCCTCGTCCCCCGCCCTAGGTTAAAGGGCGAGGATACGATCCCGTTGGTCAACACTGATGCCATCGGATTTGTGTATAACAGTTTTACCCACCCAGTAAACGATGGACCGAACCCGAAGCGCTCTAGCGTGTGAAATAAGAATGCAAATTCCACCTTATCAAAGGCCTTTTCGGCATCCAATGAGAAGGCCACTGTAGGTTCTATATCATTCCTTACCTTCCACATTATGTGTAGGAGTCTGCGGATATTATCAGCTGAGTTTCTCCCCTTCACAAAGCCCACTTGATCTGAATGCACCAAAGTTGGTAGTACATCTTCTATTCTATTCGCAAGTATCTTTGCCAATATATAATATATTTGGTTTCGTTCCTAAATAACGCATATTCAGCCTTCTTTTGATATATGTTGTTCAATTCGTATTTGGATTTGCTTAGGTTCCTCCACGTTTCTGGGTCTGGTCTTTGGCTGTGCTGTTTCGAGAGTATTTTAATTTCCTCATCTAACGCTGTCATTTTTTGTTTCTCCGCCCTTTTTAGTATCGCACCGTATTGTATGAGTCGTCCTCTCATGTAAGCTTTACATGTGTCCCACATTATGCCACTATCATCTATTGACCCTTCATTAAGTTCCCAAAATTCCTTAAATATAGTTCTAATGTACGTACACGATCCTTCATCATTTAACATCAGGTTATTGAATCGCCATCTCCGAGATCGTTGCCCTTCTTCCGTGGATGTGATCACTAAATCAACCGGAGCATGGTCAGATATTACAATGTTCCCTATCCCAGTACTTGCAACCTGTTCTACCAGTGCGCTAGAGATCAGGAAATAATCTATTCTAGAGTATGAGGAATGTGGGTGAGAGTAAAACGTGTAGTCTCTTTCTTGTGGGTTCATAACCCTCCAAACATCCACTAGACCCAACTCCTCTATCAGAACACCAACCGCCAGTCTCCCTGTGTTGTCAGCGGTTTTGGGTTGGTATGATCTGTCTATCAAGGTGTTTCCAACCAAGTTGAAGTCCCCCCCTATGATTACGTTGCTATTCCCTATTTTCCTGATCACCTCACATACCTCATGGAAAAAGTCTGAGGACGACCCGTTGGGCGCATATATATTAGCTAAAGTAGTCCTCTGTCCCTCTAAATCAGCATCCAGTATAACCCATCTTCCCTCATCATGTGAGAAACTATTGTGTACCTTTAGGTCTAAGTTTTTTCTCACCAATATTGCCACTCCCCTCTTCCTAGAAGAGAACGTGCTATAGTATATTTGTCCCACCCAATCCCTTTTAAGCTTGGCCGACTCCTCCTCATCCAGGTGTGATTCCTGAATTAGTGCAATATCTGCCTTTTTTTGTTTCAAGAACGTCAATATCTTCTTTCTCTTAATGGGATGATGACATCCGTCTATATTCCACGATATTATTTTAATCAGCCCCATATTTCTCGTAATGCATCTCCCCTGTGCAATCCATGACGTAGTCTAGTGCCTGAGACTGTGAAGATATATATACAATAGTATAGCATACAATGAAATAAAAAAGAACATATAAAAACATAAATACACTTCCCCCCCCCACATTTACCCAAGCTACGTTCGATATGACCCCAGATAGAACAGTCGTACCGAGGGTGAAATCGATACTCACCCATGCACCTTGGTCCCCCTCGACTAACAGAGGAGTGCATACGGCACGAGGCAGATTGCCCAAAACTGTGCCCCTATTATCTTGTAAACCCTGACGTAACGTATGGCTCACACTGTAATCTATATACAGTGCGATCAATTCAACTGAACTTGACAAAACGGTAACGTTTCCAGCCATTAACATTTGTATATCTTTCAGATATATCTTGGTACATTGTAACTTCTATGACATAGCCACGATGGCCTGTGGTTCATTTCGTTATATTTTTCCTGTATCCATCCGGGATATTTCCCCTCCCATACTTTTATTATATTCTTCTATCCATTGCCCTCTATTTTCATTTCACATCTTTTTTTTTTTTTTATTATTTTTCTTTCTCTTTTCCACTCATTTTTTTTTTTTTTTTTATTTATTTATTTTTTTTCCCCCCTTTTTGTCTTCTCCTCTATATACATATTGACATTTTTTGATGTTATTTACTCTATGACGATGCCCCCGTGACTTATCTGTATCCATGCGCTTCATGAACTTTATCTCAATTGTCCGCCTCCGACTGTCCCCGTCTGAATCCCTGTAGTTTCTCCCGGTATCCGTGATGACCATTGCCCTGCTGTGTGGGGCGTTCAGTCCCCGTCGTCTGCATGTCGTCCCCCGGTCCCCGTTTTCTTCCCATCGTCTGCCAGGTAGACAGCCGCATTATCTCCTCTCGGTCCGGGTCGGTAGTCGGGTTCACCACGGTGATCTTGAATCCACGCTTTGCCATATCCGCCGTCGCCTCCGCCGCGCTCTGGTACAGGCGGGTGCCATCCTCGTAGAATACCCTCATCTTTGCTGGATACGGTGTCTGGAACTTGAGATTCTTCTCCTTCATTATTCTCTTGGCCTCGGCATATTCTCCTCGCTTCTTCAGTATTTCAGTGGGGAAGTCATGGTCGACATAGAAGCGATCGTTGCCACATGAGACGTTCTTCTTCTGCCAAGTTCGGCGTATTATCTCTTCCTTCATTTTGTAACTCCCAAACTTAACCACGATTGACCGTGGTTTCAGCTGTGGGTTGTTAGACCTCGGGGCCAGTGCCCGGTGTGCTCGTTCGATACGAAGGTCCATGTCATGAGGCAGACCGAGGGCGTCTTTAAACAAGCCGTCTAGAAATCCATGCATGTCTTTCCCCTCTTTTTCCTCCGGGATACCATACACCCGCAGGTTCTCTCTCCTCGTCCTGCCCTCCTGGTCGAGTAGCTTAGCCTCCACGTCGGCCTGCCTCTGCATTAGCTTTTTTATTAGAGCCGTCGCCGCATCAAGCACATTCTCATTTTCTCCGATTCTCCCCTCAGTTTCATCGAGCCTGTCGTTCATTTTGTTCATGTCATTTCTTATCTCCCGAAATTGACGCTCATTGTCTTTTCTGAAGTCTTTGAGCTCGTTGTATATGTTCAACAGCGTGGCTTCTTGTTCACAGTCATCGTCGCCATCTTTTCCTCCCGTTACTTCGTCATTCTCTGCCATTCCGTCGTCCTTTCCAGTTGTAATCGTGGTCGCCCTACGTCTCGTCATCCCTATTCTGAGCTGAAGGCGTGTTTTTGCGGACCTCCCAAACTTTCAAACTTTTTAGATGAAGGAATGGGTACAATAGGAGACACACCTCCAGTTTTTCTAACGTTTTTGACACGCCTCAGCTTCTGAGCTGAAGGCGTGTTTTTGCGGACCTCCCAAACTTTCAAACTTTTTATATGAAGGAATGGGTACAATAGGAGACACGCCTCCAGTTTTTCAAAAGTTTTTGACACGCCTCAGCTTCTGAGCTGAAGGCGTGTTTTTGCGGACCTCCCAAACTTTCAAACTTCTTAGATGAAGGAATGGGTACAATAGGAGACACGCCTCCAGTTTTTCAAAAGTTTTTGACACGCCTCAGCTTCTGAGCTGAAGGCGTGTTTTTGCGGACCTCCCAAACTTTCAAACTTTAGACTGTTTTCTTTATACGTTTTTCTTTTTCTTTCTTTCTACCACAAGACGCAGCCACTGATGGGTCCATGGGACTTGGATAAGTCCTGTGGACCCAACTCTGGCCACTGACCACATGAGCGAACGGGTACATACGCACACAATACACGGCCACTGATGGATCCATGGGACTTGGTAAAGCACTATGGACCCAACTATGACCACTGATAAAAACGTAACTACACTAGCATTATAAGACCTAAACATTGCTACCTACCATACAAGTGCATTGGTTTAGTGCACTTCCGGTTGCCACTGAGCGGAAATGTTTGTGCGGACCTGTTCTCCCAAACTGGTAAGCAAATGACTGTTTTTACGTTATTTTCATTTTTACGTTACTATTATTATTATTTTTTTTTTTTTTTAAACATTGATCTTAACTGATCACTATGACTTTATTGCTTTTATCGTTATATATGCCTATAATTGTGTACAGCACTTTGAGCTACATGACATGTATGAAAGGTGCTTTATAAATACTTACTTACTTACTTACTTACTATTAAATATATACCCTGGTGTTTTTACTAAATGTTTCTCGGGGCTACATCATTTTGCTGTCGGGGAGCTCGCGAGTTAAGCAGCCATGTTCTTCCGCGGTCAGACCGGAAGTCGATGTCCCAGTGCTTTTAACAAACTGTACCGCAAACAATTACCACCAACCATCGTTGTGTGGCATTAAAGTATCTTGTGTCTTGTATCTTGTAAACCTTCTAGCAATGGGTGTTAAGTTAACAGCTCATACAAACATTTGATCGCCTCATAAAGTCAGAGCCTCATTCATTGTCTATGGAGCAGCCCCAGATTTTACATCTCCCGATTGGAGCGTTCTCTCTCCGATTTCTACTGTGGTGGTTTTCGACGGTCAGCATGACCCTGCCAGTGATTAAAACAGCGGTCAATGGGGCAATAAAAAAAATAAGCAGCACTTAAATTACATCGTTTGGTAACAGAAGATGGTCAGAGAATGTTCTAGAATGATTGCACGGACATGACTAATGCAAGTGCTGCAGTGAGGCGTTGCAGGAATTATGTGACTAAAGGTAAACAGGTTTTAATGAAGAAAGGCCATGCCGTTCCGTGAGCGGAGACTAGACCTGCTGCGGAGTGGAATAGTGTAATTGTTGCAAATGGCAACTGAGCCATTAAGCATCAGGTATATTGCTGTGCATTGTTATGTCCGCGGAGCGAGACATAATCAAATCGGTTGCGTGTGTGTGTGTGTGACTCCGCGCAATATCTCGTTATGCCCTGCGCTTTAATAAGATGCGTTCTAAAAATTGATTTCCCTAAACAAGTATTCGAGTAATTCATGCTCAGATGGATAGTTTAAATCCCTAGTTTAAAGTCAGATTTGAGCGTTACCACCACACTAGCTTTAGGAGAGTGCGTGTTCTGACTCAACAGTCCTGGGGCACAGGAAGAACATAATGTGAATTCTTAAAATGGGTGGCATTCCTCTTTAACATCACCAGAGACCCCCCACACCTAACCCTAATCAAAACTAGAGATGAGAAATGCATATTAGGTGATCACTGATCTGCTTTAATATACCCTAACCATGTCCTTTCCTCTGCTGGAGCCAAACAGGGCCAAGAGCCAGCGCCAAGAGCCAGGGGCCTGCTCATCATTCAAGTCACTCACTTACTTTCCCCCCAGAGCAGAATTGATGTGTTTGCGTCGTGTTGCCAAAAGTCAAGAAGGCAAGACTATACTTCCAATTAAACGAAGACTTTTGATCCAACATAAGAGTCAGCAACAGTCAGCGAAGGCCTCTCTGCCCATGCTGTGGCATAGAGGCTAATAATCATGTTTGGCTAATTCAACAGTATCTCTATGCAGGGTTCCTACCTGTTTTACATCTTCATACCCACCATCTCCCAGATCTCAATTTCTAGACATTGCTCTCTTTTATACCTCTGAATGTGGGATAGTCTTTACATGACTTTGAAAGAAAGTAAAAGTAAAAAATAGTTTCCCCATTCTTCTCCATACATCCCAGATCTGCGCATGAAGGAATCCTTCCTAAACACTTGGCACCTCATGTATAAACTCACCCCTACCGTAACCCTAACCATAACCTCATTGGAGGGTTATGGTTACCATAACCGCCCACTGGACACGGTGCATGAGATGCCGAGGTTTTAGCGAGTTCTGGTACCTTTCTCCTCTATCTCGTGCTTGAGGATCTCCAGGTCCATAGTGAGTTCGTCCAGCTTCTCCTTGAGGGAGTCGGCCTCCTGCTGCAGAGACTCCGCCCGCTCCTCGGCCATCTCCTTGTCCAGGGTGGCCATCTCTATGGCGTCGGCGGTGTCGGCCATCTCCTCCATGTAGTGCTCCTTGGCCTCCAGCGCCTCCTTGGCCTCCTGCAGATGGAGAAACGTTAATTTCAAGAATCAAGAGGTTTATTTGTCACATACAGTACATAGTACCAGGGCATACAGTGAAATGCGGGTGGTCATGCCCGCATTGATTGTGCAAAATACAATAATAAAAATAGGCATAGAAAAAATTAAACAGGTAAGACACAAGATATGAATGGTAAAAAAAAAACTGGTTCCTATATACACTACTATACAATATACAATTTACAATTATTAATGAATGTATAAACTATACTATACAGTACCTCCGTCCTTTAAAGTGACTTTCTATTTTTTAAAGTGACATTTTGTTTAAAGTGATTGTTTTAGCGGTTGCCGCACGCATGAGTGTTGTGTGTGTGTGTGTGTGTGTGTGTGTGTGTCTGTGTGTCTGTGTGTGTCTGCGTGTGCTCATGTGTACTTGTGAGTGGAGAGTTCAGTGTTGTTGGTCGTATGTGAAGAGCCTCCGGCTTAACTGGATCTGAGTGGTTCTCCTGCCCCCTGGCTGGGGAGAGTGACCTTGAGCCATCATCTTATTTTGCATACCAGCGCTTGTATTCCTATGCTTTTTTGTTCTTAGTTCTATTATTATTTTAATAAAAAAAAATCTTAAATACTTTAGATACTATTGCTACTATGTATGCATGTATATGTGTTTATATTACATGTATATTTACATACTGTACCAATTATTAGCTTGTTCTATTATCCCTCCTTCTCTCATCCATAGCAACACCATATTATCACCGACACCCTGATCCTCTTTGAATTGCTCATCTGAGGTTTCTTCCCCTTTTTTCCTATTGCTAGGTTACAGGGAGTTGTTCCTTATCTTCATTGGGGAAAGTCTGGCGATCTTGCAAAATTGTGGAATGTATGGTGTTTTTTGTTCTGGATCTATTGTGATGTTTCTTCTTGGTCTGTGAAGCCCATGGAGGTAATTCGTTGTGATTTCAGGTTGTACAAATACATTTGATTTGATTTAGATTTGATTTTCCGTTCTACATAACCGTTTGGGTCTATGTTTTGTTGTGTATAGGTTTGACTGAGTAAATTAAATATTATTAAATTAAATATATCCAATCATCCACCCACCCATACCTAACTACCCACCACCCATCACTCCTTCCCTACATTCATGCACCCATCCTTCCCTCATCCATCCATCATCCACGGTGGTGTAGTGGTTAACACTGTCGCCTCACAGCAAGAAGGTCCAGGGTTCGATTCCCGCTTGGGGACCAGGTTTCCATGATGCCAGTTACCCAGGTGGGGTATCTCCCGGGCCTTTCTGTGTGGAGTTTGCATGTTCTCCCCGTGCTCGCAAGGGTCCCCCCCCCCCCCCCGATAAGAGAAACCCAATGGAAAAACATGCAAAACAACAGATCGCTAACGCTGTCGTGTCCGTGACGAAGACGGGCAGGAGCACTTGGATGGTCCCCGGGCGTGGCTCACGCCACAGCCCTCGTCTGCTCCCGGCTGCCCTTGGGGGGGGAGGACGACGGGATGGGTTAAGCGCAGAGTATAATCGCATCGGCAATCCTACAGACAATGCATGCGTGTGTGTTCCGGTGTGTGTGTGACGCTAACATTGAGTGTCGTTGCATGCCAATTAAAGACCTCTGCGACAGGTCCTGCATTATTATTATTATTATTCACCCATCCTTCCATCCATCCATCTCTGAGTTGTTTAACCTGTTCCACCCATGGAATATTTTCGCCTAAAATATATACCTAGGTAAATGGAATATTGCTCCACTTCTACAAGGCCCATTTGCATATTCTTGGTATCTAGGTACATCTATGGACCTCAGGGAATGTATTCACAGTGTCAGAAATATTGTGTCTATTACTAGGCTTGCTTAAATTGTGATGAAACAAAGGAGAATATGAATTATGATTTTTCTTTGAATCTTTGACAGTGAATAACACCATGATAATAATGCCCAAACTTAAAAAACTGCCACTGCTCTTGTTCAGTACCTTCTTGAGATCATGTGTACAAAAAAATCTAAGGAAATTAATAAAGGGAAGATGATTAAACAGAAGGTTCTGTAGATACAGTACTGAATTCTCCCATCCGGACCAATGCAATTTGAAATATTATTATAGAATATAGAATATGATGCTTATAAATTACCTTATTATAGCCAATTCGCACATTTATATATATATACATATATTATCTTTCAAATGCCCGAGTTCAATTTGGATTTAGTATCACCAGGTGTGCATAAGAACAGATAATGATATCTACTGTAATTTACTGTACCTTTTTATTTTCACCACAGTGCAACCATTTTGAAACTAACTTCAGATCTAATTGTTGCTACATGCTAACAATAGGGAGGAGAAACTAACTACCTTTCAATATTTGTCAAAAACATTACCTTTTGTGGCTTATTATCCCGAATAATAACAGTTATTGAAATAATTCATTCAGAACGCTGAACTTTGAACCCCCACAGTATCTGACAGGAAGTGTAGTTCGGAATAATGCCAACACTGATCCACAGCTATGCATCCCCTCGACAAAATGGCAGCAAAAAAACTACAATTCCCATGATTCAAATTTTCCCAAATGGTCGCCGTCTTGTAATAGACTTCAGCCAATCGAGAAGTTAAAACTATCTAATGGCACTTTTAACCTATTGCTAAACTAACGTATTGATGATAATATACATTCTACATGCTTTTGTGACATGTTAGTGATGTTAATACTTGAAAACGTTTGATTAAAAAAATCGCAAAAAATATGCAACACAAAAAAATATTGATTTATGACCATATGCCATTTTTGGGTCGGTACCGACCCGGTCGGGTGGAACAGGTTAATGGTCATTCTACCTTCTTGGCCTCTTTGAGTTGTTTAATGGTCATTCTACCTTCTTGGCCTCTTTGAGTTGTTTAATGGTCATTCTACCTTCTTGGTCGCTTTGAGTTGTTTAATGGTCATTCTACCTTCTTGGCCTCTTTGAGTTGTTTAATGGTCATTCTACCTTCTTGGTCGCTTTGAGTTGTTTAATGGTCATTCTACCTTCTTGGCCTCTTTGAGTTGTTTAATGGTCATTCTACCTTCTTGGCCTCTTTGAGTTGTTTAATGGTCATTCTACCTTCTTGGGCTCTTTGAGTTGTTTAATGGTCATTCTACCTTCTTGGTCGCTTTGAGTTGTTTAATGGTCATTCTACCTTCTTGGCCTCTTTGAGTTGTTTAATGGTCATTCTACCTTCTTGGCCTCTTTGAGTTGTTTAATGGTCATTCTACCTTCTTGGTCGCTTTGAGTTGTTTAATGGTCATTCTACCTTCTTGGCCTCTTTGAGTTGTTTAATGGTCATTCTACCTTCTTGGTCGCTTTGAGTTGTTTAATGGTCATTCTACCTTCTTGGCCTCTTTGAGTTGTTTAATGGTCATTCTACCTTCTTGGTCGCTTTGAGTTGTTTAATGGTCATTCTACCTTCTTGGCCTCTTTGAGTTGTTTAATGGTCATTCTACCTTCTTGGCCTCTTTGAGTTGTTTAATGGTCATTCTACCTTCTTGGCCTCTTTGAGTTGTTTAATGGTCATTCTACCTTCTTGGCCTCTTTGAGTTGTTTAATGGTCATTCTACCTTCTTGGCCTCTTTGAGTTGTTTAATGGTCATTCTACCTTCTTGGCCTCTTTGAGTTGTTTCTGCAGCTCCGCCTGTTGCTCCTGCATCTTGTTCTTCCACTCCTGCAGCGTCTCCAGCTGGATCTTGTGCTTCTCCAGCTCCTTCAGCTTGGCCTTGTCCTCCGTCCGCTTCATCTTCAGCGTCTCCAGCTTCTCCTCCAGGTCCTTCACCTGGCCACGCAGAGACTCCTCCTCCTGAGAGAGAGAGAGAGAGAGAGAGAGAGAGAGAGAGAGAGAGAGAGAGAGAGAGAGAGAGAGAGAGAGAGATAGAGAGAGAGAGGGGGAGAGAGAGAGAGAGAGAGACGAAGGAGGGGTGGAGGAGAGAGAGGTGGAGGAGGGCGGAGGAGAGAGAGAGATGGAGGGGTGGAGAGAGGTGGTGGAGGAGGGGTGGAGGAGAGAGAGAGACAGAGGAGGGGTGGAGGAGAGAGGTGGTGGAGGAGGGGTGGAGGAGAGAGAGACAGAGGAGGGGTGGAGGAGAGAGAGGCAGAGGGGTGGAGGAGAGAGAGAGACGGAGGAGGCGGGGGTTGGAGGAAGGGAAGGAGGGATGAGGGATAGAAGGAGTGAGAGAGGGTCAGTTAAGAGAGTTTCAGTTTCACTTTGGTCCATCATGACTCCACCTCCTATAGGGAGAGAGAGGTGGTGTTAGGGTTAAAACTGACACACATCATGCACACACACACACACACACACACACACACACACACACACACACACACACACACACACACACACACACACACAGGCTTGCACTGCACACTGCATAATAACTATAATCACGCACCAGACAACCTATTACACTCACAGATACCTATTACACTGCCATTACACTGTCGGACTACCTATTACACTGCCAGACTACCTATTACACTGCCAGACTACCTATTACACTGCCAGACTACCTATTACACTGCCAGACTGCCAGACTACCTATTACACTCCCAGACTACCTATTACACTGCCAGACTACCTATTACACTGCCAGACTACCAATTACACTGCCAGACTACCTATTACACTGCCAGACTACCTATTACACTGCCAGACAACCTATCACACTGCCAGACTACCAATTACACTGCCAGACTACCTATTACACTCCCAGACTACCTATTACACTGCCAGACTACCTATTACACTGCCAGACTACCAATTACACTGCCAGACTACCTATTACACTGCCAGACTACCTATTACACTGCCAGACTACCTATTACACTGCCAGACTACCTATTACACTGCCAGACTACCTATTACACTGCCAGACTACCTATTACACTGCCAGACTACCTATTACACTGCCAGACTACCTATTACACTGCCAGACTACCTATTACACTGCCATTACACTGCCAGACAACCTATCACACTGCCAGACTACCTATTACACTGCCATACACTGCCAGACTACCTATTACACTGCCATACACTGCCAGACTACCTACTACACTGCCAGACGAACTACTACACTGCCAGACTGCCTATTATAGTTGGAGATAGATCTAAATGAAATCTTTATTTTGTCCCTTTTCCTTGATAGGCAACAACACTGTGGCACTGGCAGTGATGGACAATGGTGGCAGGTGCTGCCCCCTGAAACCAGCGCCATCGAGCCTAATCGAATCGATATTGAAACAAAATCGAATCAGGTAAAAATGATATCAAGCCTGAAACAGGAGAGGTGCTGAAATTCCTCAAAATGCCATTTCTGGCACTAAGCTGCAGCACAGAGTGCACAAGCACACTCACTCACTCTCACACACACACACATACACACACACACACACACACACACACACACACACACACACACACACTGTCAGGCACTGACAGTCACACCCTTGGCAGAGTGTTAGAGTTAGCGTGATAAAAACAACACTGGAGAATCAAGTGCAAAACCACGTCACACCAGTGCACCTGTGTTTCCATGGCGACATCCGCCTGAGAAAAAAATAAGTGAGACTGATTATCTATTAATCTAACACAAGATGGAGGCTGAGATTACATTTATAATATGATAAAAAAAAACGAATTAAAAGTAATAATTAATAAGACATGACCTGATAAACTGATCTAGTCAATTAGAAAGATATTTTAAAAGAGAATGTTTTACAACTATTTCATAAATGAAACAACAACAACAACAACAACAACAACAACAACAACAACAACAACAACAACAACAACAACAACAACAACAACAACAACAACAACAACAACAACAACAACAACAAAAAAAATCATATTATCATTGTGAATTGTACCGGCAAACTAAATAAGGTAAAAAAAAAACACTATACTGTTCCAAGAACCCAATGAAAGATACTGTGATCTGATATTTCGTCCATATCGCCAGCTCTACTACTTCAGTTCAGTTCAGTTATTTTCTTAAAATTTTGGGTTTTGGACACATAACAATGGTCATTCCATAAATCGCCAACGTTTTACCAGCTGCTATTGCAACATTGTCCATACTTAGCATCACAACAGAGGCCGTCTCAGTTACGTGTGTGTGTGTAACGTTAGATGTGAACCACCCTGCTGAGGTAGTGCTGTGCTGTACTGTACTGTGCTGTACTGTGCTGTACTGAGGTAGTGCTGTGCTGAGGTAGTGCTGTGCTGAGGTAGTGCTGTGCTGTGGTAGTGCTGTTCTGAGGGAGTGCTCTCTGACCTTGCTGGGGACTGGAGGCAGAGGGGTTCCAGGCGAGTGCAGCGTGGGGATGACAGGAGCGGCCAGAGGGGTCTGGGCCGGGGTGCTGGGCTCACTGCTGCTCATCTCCCCGGCCGAGGCAGAGGCCGACCCAGAGGCGGCCCCCTTGGAGCCTCCAGTGCTGGCCGGGCGGCTGGGCTGCAGAGCGGGTGGGGGGGAGGGGGGGTGACACACACAGGGAGGTCAGTGACGAGGAGACTGACTGGATTCTGTGATACTGTGAAAATAGGTTTATCTCATTCCAAGTTAAACCATGATACCTCTTTGCAAGAAGGGACTTACAAAGGAGCTCAATCAGTCCTTTAATGAGACTACATGTAGTCAGCGTCATAATAACAGGAGCACTGGGAACCATACATCGAATGATAGATATATACAGAAAATAAAAACAGAAAACGGGACGTGAATAA
>NC_140167.1:14674672-14895089 GCF_963971535.1 Notolepis coatsorum | reverse complement strand
AAATAAAACAGAAAACAGGACGTGAATAAAGAGAGGAAACACTACTAAAAAGCAATAAACATCAATGTGAAGAAATATAAACACAACACGGAGTACGTTACGCTGTGAGGAAACAGAGTGGCGCTGTGGACAACGTGTTGTCATTCTTCTCAGCTAAATTAATAGGTAATAAAGTGGACAATCTGGTACGCACACACACAGTACACACACAAAGGACACACACACACACATACTGTACATGGTACACACAAGGACAAGGTACACACACACACACAACACACACACATACAGTACACGGTACACACACACACATACACACAACACACACACATACAGTACACACAAGGTACACACACATACCACACATGGCACACACACACGGTACACACACGGTGCACACACATGGTATACACATACACGGTACACACACATGGTACACACAGTACACACACACATGGTACCCACTCGGTACACACACACATGGTGTACACACGGTACACATACACACACACACACACATGGTACCCACTCGGTACACACACACATGGTACACACACGGTACACATACACACACACACGCACACGCGCGCACACACACACACACACACACACACACACACACACACACACACACACACGATACACACACAACTGCATGAGGAGCATGGGGGGGAAAAGGGCATAAATGTGTAAAAACCCATGAAGGTCTGAAGCCCTGCGGCCACGTCTCACCTTGGGCCTTCTGGCCGTGGTCTGAAGAAGAGAGCAGAGCGAGAAACGACAGGATTGGAGAAGAGGAGGAGGAGGAAGATGATCATGCAAAGGGCAGGGTGGGCCAGGTCAACGGGGGGGAGGAGAGAAACAGACATCCAGGGTTAGTCATACGAACGTATCATCATCATCATCATCATCATCATAAGATATCAGTACACAAGAGGATGAGGACGACTGAGGAAAAACCTCTGGGCTCGACTGGACTAGACCTCTTTTCCGACCTACTTTACGAGCCCAAAACACAATGCGAGGTGATTTGAAAAGGGAGCGCTCCTGTTCCATACCGCTCCTCCAGAGAGGCCTCCCAGAGGGGGGGGGGGGGGGGGGGGGGGGGGGGGGGGGCATTATCGTATCGGATGACACCTTCTTCCATATGGATGCGCTCTCTTGTTGTTCTCCCTCTGATCCTTCCACTCCCTTGTTCTTCCGCCGGCTCCCCCTGGTCACATGACCTCCTGGTCACATGACCACCACACCAGAGCCTGGTCACGTGACCTCCACACACCAGAGCCTGGTACGGCCGCCGTGGCCTAAATGGCTGCATTGTGTCACGGCGGACGCGCGGCCGAATCCGGGTTCAAAACGCGACTCTGTTCTGCTCCTGTGGACGTCGTCACATGCCATCTCTCGCAGATCTTGGATCAGATCTTGGAATGGATAGAAGTTTTTTTTCCCCCGAGACTGTAGAGTATCACGGGAGTCTCCTGTTGGCACGCTATGAGATGGCTGACAAAGAGTTGTGATAATGTTGTCGTGCGAATCACTGTTGTTTCATAAAGAGCACACGATTCAGAAAGGTGGAAACGTTCATCACAGACTGTGATTGACACGTTCACCACAGACTGTGATTGACATGTTAGCCACAGACTGTGATTGACATGTTCACCACAGACTGTGATTGACACGTTCACCACAGACTGTGATTGACATGTTCACCACAGACTGTGATTGACACGTTCACCACAGACTGTGATTGACACGTTCACCACAGACTGTGATTGACATGTTAGCCACAGACTGTGATTGACATGTTCACCACAGACTGTGATTGACACGTTCACCACAGACTGTGATTGACATGTTCACCACAGACTGTGATTGACACGTTCACCACAGACTGTGATTGACACGTTCACCACAGACTGTGATTGACATGTTCACCACAGAGACTGTGATTGACATGTTCACCACAGACTGTGATTGACACATTCACCACAGACTGTGATTGACACGTTCACCACAGACTGTGATTGACACGTTCACCACAGACTGTGATTGACACGTTCACCACAGACTGTGATTGACATGTTCACCACAGAGACTGTGATTGACACATTCACCACAGAGACTGTGATTGACATGTTCACCACAGACTGTGATTGACACGTTCACCACAGACTGTGATTGACACGTTCACCACAGACTGTGATTGACACGTTCACCACAGACTGTGATTGACACGTTCACCACAGACTGTGATTGACACGTTCACCACAGACTGTGATTGACATGTCCACCACAGACTGACATTTTCTGATTCTCATGCACCAAAAAAACAACATTGATCTCCAGGCCGACATTCACATGATGACAGCTATCGTACAGTATATATATAGACAGTTTCAACTTGACAACAAAATCAAACATACAAGAATGGACTAACATTTTGAGTGCCTGTCAGCTACCAATATTAGCAAGACACTGCAACAGGAAGTAAACTTGGGTCCATTTTAGAATGTTTGTTGTCGAGTCGAGACCAGTCTGCAACGGCCAAATGACTGGAACGGGGAATAGCCATTCTATCATTTCAAGTGCTGTGGTTGTCAGACAGCAGACTACACCTAGCCTGAGCTGACCTGGATACAGGGAGTTGTTAAAACAGCATCCTTTCTCAGCTCTGTGTGTTACAGCCTACAAGGAAAATCTCTCTGCCAACCACGAAATAACCCTTAATAAACCCTCAATAACCAAGTACAATTCACTAAAATACCAATTTAACGTTTCACTGAACATTTAATCAGCTATTCACTGAACAATTTGTCTCACTTGGTGTGCCTACGTTCCAAAACCCTTTCCTCTCTCCTATCCTAGTGCTCGCTGTGTTTTACGTGACTGTAGCCTCGGCTGGTTACTGTAGCATCCCTTACTGGATTAGCGTTGGTTGCATTCGGTAGGGATTACTACTAGTCACGACTAACAGCTGTGTGGAATAAAAGAGGCGACAGCCCGGTAGAAGCCGTGGCATCCTTCAGAATAAAGGACCGTCACTGCCACCGGTGTGAGTTACACTGTCTATGAACGAGCTGCATACACTTGTCCCCTAAACACGACCTAAAAACCACCGGACTCCTCAAACCGGTTTGAACGGTGATCTGATTATATGTCAAAAGCTAGACTTCTGGCTCTTGATGTGTGTTGCAGCAAAAACGACACCGAAACACAGTCACAGTACCGCCGACCGAGACAAACGACACAAGTAAACTCTAAATGGAAAAAAAGTAAAACAGATGCGTGAAAAAGCATTAATTAATGAATGGAAAAAAAGACAGCATGGAACTGGGACATCCATGAGCACTCAGGTAAGAATATTCAAGACGGCACGGTGACAAGGCGTGTGTACAGTATGACATCTTGAATTAGCTTTTCCCAGAAAGATCAAACATCTCGTTATACATCAATAGAAAAAAAAGGACCCCACCTCCTCCCACAAAAAAAAATAAGCATGGATGAAATCTCCCAGGAATGATCTGTGCAGCAGCCCTGCTAGCTCGACTAATGGATGACATCAACATCAATGACGACAACATCAACAACGACAACAAGAAGAAGAAGAACAACAACAACAACAACAACAACAACAACACCCCAGAGAAACGCATCAGACGGCTGTTCTGTTCCGTACCTTCCGCGGTGCGGGAGTCTGTCTCATCATTTTTGCAAGAGAAGGAGACACGACACAAACACACAGACTCAATCACAGAGAGTCACACATACGCATGATCCGTTCACACACGCCAGCTGGGGTGGGGTGGAGGGGGGGGGGGGGGACGACGACGACGACGACAGACGATGACACACAGGCAGCCGGGGACGCCGAATCCCAGAGAGACGCTGAGAGGAGACAGCAGCAGCAGCAGCGGAGACGAGGTTACAGGCGGACGGACGGAAGACAGCCGGTCCAGCAGACAGACGGACAGACAAGACAAGACAAGACAAGACAGACGGACGGATGGAGACAACAGGCTCCAGCCGCACACAGTTCTTCTCAGGCTCCGAGGCTGCGATGCAAATGGCTGCAGCTCTTTTCCCAGCCTCTCCTCCCTCTCTCTCTCTCTCTCTCTCTCCCTCCCTCCCTCCGCTACAGTCCTTTACGTCCTCTCCGCCGGCTCTCCAGCAGCTCAGACTCTTTCATAACCGGAGCGCTCTGCGCGGCCGTCACTCAGTCAGTCAGTCCTCTGCTCGCTGCTCCGATTAAGACTCTGACATCATGCGGCTACAGCCTCTGACGAGCCACTGTTCTCCTGACTGGCACCTCCCCTCTCCCTCTCTCTCTTGCTCTCTCTCTCTCTCTCCTCCCCCCCTCTCTCTCTCTATCTCCTGCTCTCTCTCTCTATCTCCTGCTCTCTCTCTCTATCTCCTGCTCTCTCTCTCTCTATCTCCTGTTATCTCCCTCCTGCTTCCTCTCCTGCTCTCTCTCTCTCTCTCTCTCTCCCTCTCTCCTGCTCACTCTCTCTCCCCCTCTCCCTCCTCCTCCTCCTCCTCTCCCCCGTCTCCTTCCCACTGCTGCTCCTCTGCTTATTGTGATCTGCCAGCCAATACCCTGCTCCGGCATTACATCATTACCCCCCCCCCCCCCCCCGCACACACACTCACTCATCCCCATCTCCATCACAAATGCAGATGGATGGAGAGAGGAGTTATTGTGTGAGTGTGTGTGTGTGTGTGTGTGTGTGTGTGTGTGTGCGTGTGTGTGTGTGTGTGTGGGGTGTGAGGGGCGGGGCTGTGCACAGAGAAGGAGAGAGAGAGAGTGTGTGTGCGTGTGTGTGTGTGTGTGTGGGGTGTGAGGGGCGGGGCTGTGCACAGAGAAGGAGAGAGAGAGAGTGTGAGAGAGGGGGGGCAGAGGGCGGGGCAGTGAACTGGGTTGGTGGGGGTAAATGGGTATCAGCAGTGATGCAAGCCTCCCCTCCTCCTGTATCCTAGCAACAATGCCTGAATTCCTCATAATACGGGCTCATTAAAATGAGATTTGCAAAACAATAGGGATTCCCAGGGTGTGTGTCTGGGTGTACATCATAACCACTGTTGATACTAGTAGTTTACTGAAACACTACACTGTACACAAATCATTATTCCACAGAACACGCCTCTGTTAAACCACGCTAGTGTTTCAATGAGGAAATGCAAATTCTGATTAACAGAAATTGCGGTGTAAAAAAACAATATTAGACTAATTAAAATCAAAATACCTACGCTTGGCCAAATAACCGTTTGATTTAGCACCAACCTCTCCGTAATCTCCTTCACTGTGCCAACAGCTCAGTGAGAAGAGAAAGGCATGTAAGAGGTTTGATTTAATTAAGACAACCTACTTAGCACTTAGCTAAGATCTTTACACCCAAAAACGCATACGACTGTGGAAATGGAATACAAGGTAATTTATTTATGAATACAATGAAACTTACTTTCATCATTATTGGTAAGCTACCTCCTTATACTACATCATTATTGGTAAGCTACCTCCTTATACTACATCATTATTGGTAAGCTACCTCCTTATACTACATCATTATTGGTAAGCTACCTCCTTATACTACATCATTATTGGTAAGCTACCTCCTTATACTACATCATTATTGGTAAGCTACCTCCTTAAACTACACATCATTATTGGTAAGCTACCTCCTTATACTACATCATTATTGGTAAGCTACCTCCTTATACTACATCATTATTGGTAACCTACCTCCTTATACTACATCATTATTGGTAAGCAGGCGGCTGGGTGGCGTAGCGGAGATTGCGCTCGTCACCAATGCAAGATACTCCGGTCTCGAATCCCGGTGTCAGCATTGCCTGCGGCTTGGGCCAGTCGTCATACTATCTCAATTGGCAGAGTTAGGGGGTGGAAGTCAATGGGTGGGGATTGGACGTTGTGGACAGCGACTCCTACAGGTCGGTTGGGTGACGCCTGCACAGCAGAGACAAGAAGTATCGGGGGCAGCGTGAGCCTCCCACGCGTTACTCCTCGCCACTGAGAGTCCGCGCTGTCTGGTGAAAAGATGCGACAGGCTGCCTCCTCGTGTACCGGAGGGGACACATGATGCAAGGCTTCCTCACTACAACCGACCAGTGGGAGGCATAATCTAGCAACGTTCAAGACAGGGGAGGGGAGAATTGGCAATACAAAATTGGGATGGGAGAAAAATAGAAAATAAGGAGAAAAAGTGGATCAAAAAAATTATTATTATTGGTAAGCTACCTCCTTATACTACATCATTATTGGTAAGCTACCTCCTTATATTACATCATTATTGGTAAGATACCTCCTTATACTACATCATTATTGGTAAGCTACCTCCTTATATTACATCATTATTGGTAAGCTACCTTAGAACCCATTCTAGTGACTGGCCGGTCCTTAAGGTCCCCCAGAGTTTGCTCTGAACAGTGTGAATCTGCATTTTGCTATGATGCCCCTCTAGCTCATGGAATTAACTACAACAGTCCTTTAAAGCTTGAGATTCTCCCCTCTGTTGCAGAGTTTAAGACCTTGATCTCCAACCTTTGTCAATCAAGTTGTACAATTGATTTGTTATGCTTGCTTTTGCCCCGTCCTGTTGTCCTATTGTTATGATTTTATATGCTTTTTATTTTTGCTGTATTTCTGTATGGACACTCGACTGTGACTGTAAATGAGGGACATCTCATTTGCCTTTTGAGTTTAAATAAAGGTTTGAAATTAAATTATATATTAAATTAAATTAACTTAAATGTGTATCCATTACAAGACACTGAGGGGGAAATGTGTTCTGTTGAAATATTGAGGAGCATCTCTTCCTCTATCTCTCCATCATCCCACACTCTTAAGTGCTGCTCGTAGACACTGTGCTTGGAGGAGAGAGGATGTCGGGTGTAGCATCAGGTTCCTGTGCTTGGAGGAGAGAGGGAGAGAGGACGGTGGGATGTTGGGGTGTAAGTAGCAGGTTCCTGTGCTTGGAGGAGAGAGGGAGAGAGGATGGTGGGATGTTGGGGTGTAAGTATCAGGTTCCTGCATTAGCAGCACAGGCAGGGAGGAACCAGGGACACCGGCCTGCAGTCCAAACAAGCCAGAGCCGATAGAATTACTGCCCCAACAGCACCAGCACAGCATAATGCTGCATAATGCTGCATAATGCTGTCAGCGTGTCCAACCTTCGCAAAACAGTACACTGCAAAATGTATATATATATATTTAGGGCTGTCAGTTTATTGCGTTAATTAGATTAATTAATTACACAGCAAATTATCCCGTTATGAAAATTAACTCAAAATTAATAATGTTTTTTTTTTTATCTCATTCATTCCATAAGAACGTAGAATACACATTTACAGACTTTTTTAATATGGTCCATTTGCATGTTCTTGGTATCTGATTCTAGGGACATCTATGGATCTCAGGGAATGTATTCCCAGTGTCATAAATACTGTGTCTGTTACTAGGCTTGAGTAAATTGTAATGAACCAAATGAGAATATCAATACTTTTTTTTTTATCTTTTAACACCATGCTCAAATTGACCAGACCTGAAAAATCTAAGCAAATTAATAAATGGAAGATGAAAACAGAAAACAGAAGGTTTTGTAGATACAGTACTGAATTCTGCCATCCGGACACATGCAATTTGAAATATGATTATAGAATATAGAATATCAGGCATAAAATGGTTATGCGAATAAAATGCGATTAATTAGATTAATTAATTACAAATCCTGTATTTAATTAGATTAATTATTTTAATCGCCTGACAGCACTAATATATATAAGTACAAAAAAAGAAAAAAAGTGTATTTTTGTAGTTCAATATATCGCTAATTCAAACATCTGTAACCAACATAAAGATTGTGAGCAATGTTTCCACTTAAAGCCTGGTAGATTTAACGCACCTAAAATAGTTAAACTATTTTCAAATATATTTCTGTTCAGGTCCGCAGTTTGTTTTGTCTAACAGATATAAAAAAAAAGAACAGCTGCATAATATATCTTAGAACACAAATCAGAGCCACACATTAATACACCTGGGGAGTGAGGTTCCACCTGTGATTTCCCTCGTTGTAGCCTCTCACTGAAGCCTCTCACTGAAGATCAAACCTATATATTACAGCCAAACCGTTGTGTTGGTTCATGGTCTTTGACAGAGGTATATATTATTTAAATGTTATACTGTTACAACCAATACACGTAAATGTTTTAACTCAATGTTTGAGAAAATGTGTTTTACATCGTAATTGTACTTGTTTCCATAGTAACTACTACAGTGCCCATAAGCCTCTCTGATCGGCGACCAATCACAAGAGCACAACTAGTCTGACGTTGGTATCCCTTGTCATTCTCATTGGTTATCGCGGCATTTGACTCCATCCATCGAAGACATCAACGTCAAAAACATGAAAACTACGGTGTTTAAAAACAAACGAGTCAGGTAATCACAAGTATATAATTCCAACAATATATTATGTCCGTTGTTTTGACTATTTTGGATTCATGACATCGTCCTCTTCAGCATTCACTGGAGACTGGCCCTCAAATAGTGATGCTTATGGGTACTGTATTACGGTATTACTTTGTGTAGTGTGAGTAAAGATTCAATTGCATTAGGTACACAGTCTTGTACCCATAACTTTTTTTTCAAATGTAAAAACGTTAAATGATAACTTAGACCCTTAGACCCTATTTGTGGTCTGTCTACCATGTACCTGACACATAGAGACCATAACTTCACTGATTGATCCAGTATTGAGCTAGCTACAATTTCCCTGCAGGCTCTCACTGGGCTACAATAGCAGACAATGGGCAATCGATTTATCGTTAAAAACAACGATAAATGTGCTTTTCCAAGATGGGAAGCTCAGGGTGTATTCTTACCGGTCTCAGTCTGCTCGCCTGTGAAATGTATCGCAATCCGAATGTTGAAACAACAGTTCCATTTGAAACAGAACTATTTTCACCGACTGAACTACGCACTGTAAAGTTCCACACTCTAGCTAGTCGTAGAGAGGGTCCAGGAGAGAAAGCTGGATGTTGGGACTGCGATACATTTCACAGGAGAGCACCATGGGACCGGTAAGAATACACCATGAGCTTCCCGTCTCGGAAAAACACATTTATCGTTGTTTTTGCAAAGGATTTACAATAGCCGATTGTCTGCTATTCTAGCCGGGTGAAACCCTGCAGGGAAATTGTAGCCAGCTGGAATGATCAGTGAAATGATGGTCTCTATGTCAGGTACATGGTAGACAGACCATGAATAGGGTCTAAGGTCCAAAATAGCAAAGTTATCCTTTAATTATGCTCAACTCAGCTCCCGTCAAATGTCAGAACCATATAAGTGGAAATTAATCCGTAACCAGGCGGGTCTTAAAACTATCACCGTGACTCCCCAGGTCTAATAGCTCTCAATTTATGGCCGGACAGATGCTTTTACCCCCCATTAATAATCTAGTCTAATCCCACTGTATAGTGGGAGGAACATTCCTACAGAGAGCACTTCATCCTGTATGCATTAGTGAGCGGGTTTGACATCTAGGTGACATTTCAGCTTCAATATTCCTGCGTCTGTGAAAAGCTCTGCATGACATTCACCTCAGACAGTCATTAATTCTAATCGGCTGGACTCAGATAGTGTCGGGGCTTTTAAAGGAATGGTTCTGACATTTCTCATGTCAGGCGGCTACGTTTCCTCACAGGTCAGCTGTGACATTGCGGGGGAAGACACTCTTTACTGCCGCGTTAGTTAACCAAAGAAAACGTCCAAGCTGTTAGCGTTCCTGTTAGATACAAATAAGTACTGCTAGCCACTGGATAGTTCATTAGCCTGCAGCTAGGGTTAAATGCTAACGAGCCATTTGCAGCTAGCTTGAAGTCAAATTTTAAGGCCCTTATTGGTAAGCTACCTTCTTATACTACATCATTATAGGTAAGCTACCTCCTTATACTACATCATTATTGGTAAGCTACCTTCTTATACTACATCATTATTGGTAAGCTACCTTCTTATACTACATCATTATAGGTAAGCTACCTCCTTATACTACATCATTATAGGTAAGCTACCTCCTTATACAACATCATTATTGGTAAGCTACCTTCTTATACTACATCATTATTGGTAAGCTACCTCCTTATATTACATCATTATTGGTAAGCTACCTCCTTATACTACATCATTATTGGTAAGCTACCTCCTTATATTACATCATTATTGGTAAGCTACCTTCTTATACTACATCATTATTGGTAAACAACCTCCTTATACTACATCATTATTGGTAAGCTACCTCCTTATACTACATTATTATTGGTAAGCTACCTCCTCCTTATACTACATCATTATTGGTAAACGACCTCCTTATACTACATCATTATTGGTAAGCTACCTCCTTATACTACATCATTATTGGCTACCTCATTATACTACATCATTATTGGTAAGCTACCTCCTTATACTACATCATTATTGGTAAGCTACCTCCTTATACTACATCATTATTGGTAAGCTACCTCCTTATACTACATCATTATTGGTAAGCTACCTCCTTATACTACATCATTATTGGTAAGCTACTTCCTTATACTACATCATTATTGGTAAGCTACCTCCTTATACTACATCATTATTGGTAAGCTACCTCCTTATACTACAACATTATTGGTAAGCTACTTCCTTATACTATATCACTATTGGTAAGCTACCTCCTTATACTACATCATTATTGGTAAGCTACCTCCTTATACTACATCATTATTGGTAAGCTACCTCCTTATACTACATCATTATTGGTAAGCTACCTCCTTATACTACATCATTATTGGTAAGCTACCTCCTTATACTACAGAGTCCTTAAAGTCCTTAAAGCTTGAGATTCTCCCCTCTGTTGCAGAGTTTAAACCCTTGATCTCCATCCTTTGTCAATCAAGTTGTACGTGTTTTAATTGATTGTTATCCTTACTTGTATTATTGTTGTGATTTTATATGCCGTGTGATTTGACATGTCTTTTTTAGCTTAACTCTGTACGTGTACACGCGACGTGACTGTGAATGAGGGAAACATCAGTTGCCTTTTCGAGTTTAAATAAAGGTTTGAAATGAAATGTGCAGTTTCTTCCCCCGCGTTGACCACGGTGAAGAAACATATAAGAGACTAACATTTAAAAAGGTCAACGTTTCCCTTTTATTAAGCCTCCTGGTTTCTGAGACGGCAGACATGTTCTGAGGTCCACAGATGGGGAAGCGCCCGCGGACGCTAAGTACCTCCCCAGCTGAGTACATCCGAGCTGAGTACATCGGAACTGACAGAAGATCCATACTGCGCTCTCAGGGAGTCATATGCCTCCGCGAGCGGCCGCCGGTTTGAAACCCACTTTTGGACCACTGAGTTCACCCCCCCCCCCGGACATGACTAGATACTTTCAAGAGTGGGTCACGTCTGTTATGACTCAGCTGGTGGACCGTCTGACGAGCACCTGAGCAGACAGACAGACAGACAGACAGACAGACAGACAGACAGACAGACAGACAGACAGACAGACAGGCAGACAGACAGACAGACAGACAGGCAGACAGACAGACAGACAGGGTGACACAGAGACACAGTGCGAGGGAGCCACAGCTGAACAAAGGCTGCCAGAGGAGAGCACAGAGCAAAATGTGGGGAGGGAGAGAGAGAGAGAGAGAGAGAGAGAGAGAGAGAGAGAGAGAGAGAGAGAGAGAGAGAGAGAGAGAGAGAGAGAGAGAGAGAGAGAGAGAGATGACAGGGAGGGGAGGATGAGAGAAACGGGTACGATCTCTTTTGGTGTCTCACATTCGCTCTCACGCAGACACGGGGAGAACAACAACAACAACAACAACAACAACAACAACAACAACAACAACAACAACAACAGTTATCATCACGACTGAGGATGAAGGTGGGGGTGATGAGCTGCTGGGAATTATGGGTAATAATGGGAGTGACAGGCCCCCCCGCCAGGCCATCATGCAGAAGCTCGGACCACACAGAGCCGCGGTCGCCGCGGTTACCGCGGTCGTCATAACATTACCACCACCACTGTGTACCGAGGGTAGAGAAACATGCGGCACCTTTTTAAGCTTCACTCCTCGCTGCGTGGTCGGAAGGAAGGAGGGAGGGAGGGTGCAAAGGGTGAAGGTTAGAGGTCACAGAGTTCATCAGTGAATAAGTGGCATGCTGAAGGTGATGGGAGTTGTGAGTCTCCCGTGCTCTCCGCTGATCAAAGGTCAAAGGTCAAAGATACACAGTATGCATACCGGGACACACACACACACACACAGACACACACACACACAGACAGACAGACAGAAGCTCGTTCTCTCTCTCTCATATCCACACATTCCTCATTTAGTTCATTTTCACCTTGACACAACAAGAAAGGTTCTGTGAAAATATACATTTGCTATTAGTCAAGAACATGAAAAGTTCTAAAGTGAAAAGTTCTAAAGTGCCAAAAAGAGTCATAAAATATCCTGGTACAGAATAATGGAAATAAAAAATATTCAAATGTTCTCAGAGATACCTGCAGATACGGCTCTGGTTGTAAAGAGTGAGCTACTGTAGGCTCTGGTTGTAAAGAGTGAGCTACTGTAGACTCTGGTTGTAAAGAGTGAGCTACTGTAGACTCTGGTTGTAAAGAGTGAGCTACTGTAGACTCTGGTTGTAAAGAGTGAGCTACTGTAGACTCTGGTTGTAAAGAGTGAACTACTGTAGGCTCTGGTTGTAAAGAGTGAACTACTGTAGGCTCTGGTTGTAAAGAGTGAGCTACTGTAGGCTCTGGTTGTAAAGAGTGAGCTACTGTGGGCTCTGGTTGTAAAGAGTGAGCTACTGTAGGCTCTGGTTGTAAAGAGTGAGCTACTGTAGGCTCTGGTTGTAAAGAGTGAGCTACTGTAGACTCTGGTTGTAAAGAGTGAGCTACTGTAGGCTCTGGTTGTAAAGAGTGAACTACTGTAGGCTCTGGTTGTAAAGAGTGAGCTACTGTGGGCTCTGGTTGTAAAGAGTGAACTACTGTAGGCTCTGGTTGTAAAGAGTGAGCTGTAGGCTCTGGTTGTAAAGAGTGAGCTACTGTAGACTCTGGTTGTAAAGAGTGAGCTACTGTAGACTCTGGTTGTAAAGAGTGAGCTACTGTAGGCTCTGGTTGTAAAGAGTGAGCTACTGTAGACTCAGGTTGTAAAGAGTGAGCTACTGTAGACTCTGGTTGTAAAGAGTGAGCTACTGTAGACTCTGGTTGTAAAGAGTGAGCTACTGTAGACTCTGGTTGTAAAGAGTGAGCTACTGTAGACTCTGGTTGTAAAGAGTGAGCTACTGTAGGCTCTGGTTGTAAAGAGTGAGCTACTGTAGGCTCTGGTTGTAAAGAGTGAACTGTAGGCTCTGGTTGTAAAGAGTGAGCTACTGTAGACTCTGGTTGTAAAGAGTGAGCTACTGTAGACTCTGGTTGTAAAGAGTGAGCTACTGTAGGCTCTGGTTGTAAAGAGTGAGCTACTGTAGACTCTGGTTGTAAAGAGTGAGCTACTGTAGACTCTGGTTGTAAAGAGTGAGCTACTGTAGACTCTGGTTGTAAAGAGTGAGCTACTGTAGGCTCTGGTTGTAAAGAGTGAACTGTAGGCTCTGGTTGTAAAGAGTGAGCTACTGTAGACTCTGGTTGTAAAGAGTGAACTACTGTAGACTCTGGTTGTAAAGAGTGAGCTACTGTAGACTCAGGTTGTAAAGAGTGAGCTACTGTAGGCTCTGGTTGTAAAGAGTGAGCTACTGTAGGCTCTGGGTGTAAAGAGTGAACTACTGTAGACTCTGGTTGTAAAGAGTGAGCTACTGTAGGTTCTGGTTGTAAAGAGTGAACTACTGTAGACTCTGGTTGTAAAGAGTGAGCTACTGTAGACTCTGGTTGTAAAGAGTGAGCTACTGTAGGCTCTGGTTGTAAAGAGTGAGCTACTGTAGACTCTGGTTGTAAAGAGTGAGCTACTGTAGACTCTGGTTGTAAAGAGTGAACTACTGTAGGCTCTGGTTGTAAAGAGTGAGCTACTGTAGGCTCTGGGTGTAAAGAGTGAACTACTGTAGACTCTGGTTGTAAAGAGTGAGCTACTGTAGGCTCTGGTTGTAAAGAGTGAGCTACTGTAGACTCTGGGTGTAAAGAGTGAGCTACTGTAGGCTCTGGTTGTAAAGAGTGAGCTACTGTAGACTCTGGTTGTAAAGAGTGAGCTACTGTAGGCTCTGGTTGTAAAGAGTGAGCTACTGTAGACTCTGGTTGTAAAGAGTGAGCTACTGTAGGCTCTGGTTGTAAAGAGTGAGCTACTGTAGGCTCTGGTTGTAAAGAGTGAACTACTGTAGACTCTGGTTGTAAAGAGTGAGCTACTGTAGACTCTGGTTGTAAAGAGTGAGCTACTGTAGGCTCTGGTTGTAAAGAGTGAGCTACTGTAGGCTCTGGTTGTAAAGAGTGAGCTACTGTAGACTCTGGTTGTAAAGAGTGAGCTATAGGCTCTGGTTGTAAAGAGTGAGCTACTGTAGGCTCTGGTTGTAAAGAGTGAGCTACTGTAGACTCTGGGTGTAAAGAGTGAGCTACTGTAGGCTCTGGTTGTAAAGAGTGAGCTACTGTAGGCTCTGGTTGTAAAGAGTGAGCTACTGTAGGCTCTGGTTGTAAAGAGTGAGCTACTGTAGACTCTGGTTGTAAAGAGTGAACTACTGTAGACTCTGGGTGTAAAGAGTGAGCTACTGTAGGCTCTGGTTGTAAAGAGTGAGCTACTGTACTCTGGTTGTAAAGAGTGAGCTACTGTAGACTCTGGTTGTAAAGAGTGAGCTACTGTAGACTCTGGTTGTAAAGAGTGAGCTACTGTAGGCTCTGGTTGTAAAGAGTGAGCTACTGTAGACTCTGGTTGTAAAGAGTGAGCTACTGTAGGCTCTGGTTGTAAAGAGTGAGCTACTGTACTCTGGTTGTAAAGAGTGAGCTACTGTATGCTCTGGTTGTAAAGAGTGAGCTACTGTACTCTGGTTGTAAAGAGTGAGCTACTGTACTCTGGTTGTAAAGAGTGAGCTACTGTATGCGCTGGTTGTAAAGAGTGAGCTACTGTAGACTCTGGTTGTAAAGAGTGAGCTACTGTAGGCTCTGGTTGTAAAGAGTGAGCTACTGTAGACTCTGGTTGTAAAGAGTGAGCTACTGTAGACTCTGGTTGTAAAGAGTGAGCTACTGTAGGCTCTGGTTGTAAAGAGTGAGCTACTGTAGGCTATGGGTGTAAAGAGTGAGCTACTGTAGACTCTGGTTGTAAAGAGTGAGCTACTGTAGACTCTGGTTGTAAAGAGTGAGCTACTGTATGTTCTGGTTGTAAAGAGTGAACTACTGTAGACTCTGGTTGTAAAGAGTGAGCTACTGTAGGCTCTGGTTGTAAAGAGTGAACTACTGTAGACTCTGGTTGTAAAGAGTGAGCTACTGTGGGCTCTGGTTGTAAAGAGTGAGCTACTGTAGACTCTGGTTGTAAAGAGTGAGCTACTGTAGACTCTGGTTGTAAAGAGTGAGCTACTGTGGGCTCTGGTTGTAAAGAGTGAGCTACTGTAGGCTCTGGGTGTAAAGAGTGAGCTACTGTAGGTTCTGGTTGTAAAGAGTGAACTACTGTAGACTCTGGTTGTAAAGAGTGAGCTACTGTAGGCTCTGGTTGTAAAGAGTGAGCTACTGTGGGCTCTGGTTGTAAAGAGTGAGCTACTGTAGGCTCTGGGTGTAAAGAGTGAGCTACTGTAGGTTCTGGTTGTAAAGAGTGAACTACTGTAGACTCTGGTTGTAAAGAGTGAACTACTGTAGACTCTGGTTGTAAAGAGTGAGCTACTGTAGACTCTGGTTGTAAAGAGTGAGCTACTGTAGACTCTGGTTGTAAAGAGTGAACTACTGTAGACTCTGGTTGTAAAGAGTGAGCTACTGTAGACTCTGGTTGTAAAGAGTGAGCTGTAGGCTCTGGTTGTAAAGAGTGAGCTACTGTAGGCTCTGGTTGTAAAGAGTGAGCTACTGTAGGCTCTGGTTGTAAAGAGTGAGCTACTGTAGGCTCTGGTTGTAAAGAGTGAGCTACTGTAGGCTCTGGTTGTAAAGAGTGAACTACTGTAGACTCTGGTTGTAAAGAGTGAGCTACTGTGGGCTCTGGTTGTAAAGAGTGAGCTACTGTAGACTCTGGTTGTAAGGAGTGAGCTACTGTAGGCTATGGTTGTAAGGAGTGAGCTGTAGGCTCTGGGTCAGGGTGACACGTGACCTGTCTGCTCTCATCAGCTGAGCCCTGATGAAGGGGAGGGGGGGCAGTATGAGGCCAAACAGAGGATCCGGGTCCACAGAGAGACCAGGTCCACAGAGACAGCAGGTCCACAGAGACACCAGGTCCACAGAGAGACCAGGTCCACAGAGAGACCAGGTCCACAGAGACAGCAGGTCCACAGAGAGACAGCAGGTCCACAGAGAGACAGCAGGTCCACAGAGAGACAGCAGGTCCACAGAGAGACAGCAGGTCCACAGAGAGACAGCAGGTCCACAGAGAGACAGCAGGTCCACAGAGAGACCAGGTCCACAGAGAGACAGCAGGTCCACAGAGAGACACCAGGTCCACAGAGACAGCAGGTCCACAGAGAGACCAGGTCCACAGAGAGACAGCAGGTCCACAGAGAGACAGCAGGTCCACAGAGAGACAGCAGGTCCACAGAGACACCAGGTCCACAGAGAGACAGCAGGTCCACAGAGAGACAGCAGGTCCACAGAGAGACAGCAGGTCCACAGAGACAGCAGGTCCACAGAGAGACAGCAGGTCCACAGAGACAGCAGATCCACAGAGACAGCAGGTCCACAGAGAGACAGCAGGTCCACAGAGAGACAGCAGGTCCACAGAGAGACAGCAGGTCCACAGAGAGACAGCAGGTCCACAGAGAGACAGCAGGTCCACAGAGAGACAGCAGGTCCACAGAGACAGCAGGTCCACAGAGAGACAGCAGGTCCACAGAGAGACAGCAGGTCCACAGAGAGACAGCAGGTCCACAGAGAGACAGCAGGTCCACAGAGAGACAGCAGGTCCACAGAGAGACAGCAGGTCCACAGAGAGACAGCAGGTCCACAGAGAGACAGCAGGTCCACAGAGACACCGTCATGGCTGCCATGATTCAGCAGCACAATAACTGGCTGCAGTGAAATCGGGGGCCGACGCAGAGGTCATGGTTCTAAAAGGTTTTTTATTAATAAGACTAGTAATATTGGATTCCGTGACTCGTACAGGATGTTAATAATGACTGTAGGGAAGGAAATCCCCAGAGCTGCTATAAATCAGCGACAAATTTCCAAAGAAGCGATTTGTCATCGTAGTAGACAACAAGCTCCGATTTCTTTTCCAATCTTCTCCGACATCCACCTGAGCCGGCTGTACATGATATTCACTTCAGACCTCAGACTGCAGCCCATCAATCATAATCGTGTCTACACTGTCTGGTCTGACTGTGTGCGACGCAGCTCGGCGGCGGCGGTGCTCCATCAGAGTTCCAGCTCCCGTCTGATACAAGTGGAACGTTTGACCTTTCGAGAGGAGCGGGGGAACGACCCCCGACGGGAGGAGGAGACGACGGGGCTCCGTTTGGATCAGGGGCCGAACTTCTGCCGCTCTTTTTCACTCGTTGTCCTCTATTATTAACCCTTTCACTACCACACTACAAAGTCGGGCTGTCTTAAATACTTCGAAGCTTCGAAGCTTCGTTCGATGGGCATGGGATTCGAATATGAAAATAAAATTCGATTATAAAATAAAATAAAAAAGATATAAATATATATATATTTTTTTGCTAAATCAACTCTGCCTCTCTTTGTTAATTACAACAAGCAATGCTGTTTGTTATTTAAGATGAGGTCGGACTCTGCTCTGACAGATTTGTGTTCATTGTGCTGCTTTTATAAAGCCTCAAATGACGGCTTACAATATTTCATAAAAGCAAAGTGTTTCGTTTGTCTAAGATTTAAAAAGGTTTAAACTTTACAGCACTGACAAAGTTGAACAAAGTGCTGTACAAGTCCCACAACATAAAAAAAATTGATTTCTTTTATTTTATTTATTTATTTATTTTATTTCGAAGCTTCGAATTAAAATCGAATCTCGGCCCCCGAAGCTTCGAATTCCAAAAAAAAGTCAAAGGTCAGCCCTACTACAAAGGGATAACCCTTTCACTACCACACTACAGAAGGTTAACCTTTCACTACTACAGAAGGTTAACCTTTCACTACCACACTACAGAATGTTGACCTTTCACTACCACACTACAGAAGGTTAACCTTTCACTACCACACTACAGAATGTTGACCTTTCACTACCACACTACAGAAGGTTAACCTTTCACTACCACACTACAGACGGTTAACCTTTCACTACCACACTACAGAATGTTGACCTTTCACCACCACACTACAGAAGGTTGACCTTTCACTACCACACTACAGAAGGTTAACCTTTCACTACCACTACAGAAGGTTAACCGTCTGTTGTGTGGTAGTGAAATGGTTAACCTTCTGTAGTGTGGTAGTGAAATGGTTAAAAGGCTTTAGGGAATTGTGACCATGGATCTTAAACAGAGCTCAAATAAATAGACTGTATAGCTTCATTACAAAATCAATGACTTCTTATATTGACCATCTCATCTATTATAAGATACAAATAAATAAAACAGATTGTAGAGAAGCACTCCCATTCCGAGACGGTTGATGAATAGCGTCCCAATATATCACGCTCCCCAAGGCCAGGATGTAGCTAATGAAAAACATTTGTGAGTCAACAGTGCCCCCTGGTGGACAAAGGCAGAAACGGCAGGCAGTGCACATCTGAGCAATTGTTTGATTGTTTGATTGATTGATTGATTGATTGATTGATTGATTGAATTGATTGAATGATTGATTGATTGATTGATCGAAAATGTTATTACCAGATTGCAGAATGGGTACAATCCAGTACAGCTCAATACACACAATTGTTAAGGGGATGCAGACCAGAGAAAGACTTTCGTCTTGTTTACATCAGGGTCCCCCATTTTCAATTCATCATAACATATATGACATACAGGTAGACAGTACTGTTGCATCTAGACATTTATGACATACCAGATCTACAAATATACAGTAATGTTTATGTGTACAAAAGGAGTCTAAAAAGAGAGTATATACATTTGAGGGGGAAGAAACTGTACATTGGAGGAGGTTGGGTAGGTGGGGTGGGGGGGGGGGGTTGGGTAGGCGGGGTGGGAAACTGTACATTGGAGGTGGTTGGGTGGGTGGAGTGGGGGGGGGTTGGGTAGGTGGGGTGGGGGGGGTTGGGTAGGCGGGGTGGGAAACTGTACATTGGAGGGGGTTGGGTTTGGACATTTACAGGGGCCAGTTTCGAATTGCAGTCTCCCGTAGGTGCTCTTTGAGAGTGGGTTTGAAAGTGGGCTAGCGATTCACATTCCTTTACTGCTGTAGGTAGGGCGTTCCACATTGTTGTGGCATAATTGCAAAACATGTTTAGTCCCTTGTTTTTTCTCATGCTCGGGTGGAGCCATAGATATAATATGTCACCACACATACTATCTATGGGTGGAGCAGGGCTGGAAAACAAGCGTCTCCTCTGGAGCAGTGTGCGATCGTTCAGACGACATGCTGTGTACATTGTGTGACTGTATGGCGTGGGCTATGGCCAAACAATAGCCTGTGAAATAAAGTTACTGTTTCCCGTGCAATACCGTGTGGACAATCAACTCCCTGCTAGCGAGGTTGCTACATTATTATTATAATTATCTAATTCTGACGATGTCTGTATAATTGAATTGAACGCAATCACCAATGATTTCTCCCAAATGAAGCTGTTAACACTTTCCGTGCCACTCACGAGATTTCTCTGGTTTTTTTTATAGGTGGTTGCTAGCCACTCACGAGATTTCTCTGATTTTTTTTTTTTTTTTTTGGGATCACCCGAGCCTACCCGAGTATAGCTGAGCGGCGCCGGCGATCACTGTGGAAAAAAGCGCCCCCTGTCGTCTCCCAGATGACATAAGTGATTTTGGAATGGACTCAATGAAAATGAATGGGGGAAAAAATCCGGTACTCCACATTTTCCAGTTCACTGATCCAGCCGGGGTTACCACAGTTCATTCTGGAACCTCAGATCCCCGTTGATCATGGAGATCTACAGTATCGCGTTGGATCCATACACGTATCGATCAGGAATTGGAATATACCAGTTGGATACCATCTGATGTCAGGTAAGGACTCTATGTTATCAGTGGTAGGATAATCAGAGTAAGTTTGATGAAGTTATAAGCTGTTTTGTGAAATGTCCTCTTTCGGTTTCACTGTAAAAGTCTGTGAGGAAATCAACGGAGCGATTATCAGTGCGCGGCCGTAATGTGCTTGCGTGCACGTATAATATTGATCATCTAGCGTTTATTTGAAAACGATTCATAAAAAGGCCGACGAATATCAACGTTGTGGAATATTCCACTAAAAGACGATTTTCATAGAATGCTCCAGAATTAGCTGTTTTTTATATCAAAACGGGGGCTTTTCTAACTGCTCTGAAACGGAAACGATGCGATAAAAAAACAATCTGCCTTGACAGCACTGACTGGAAAATAGTCTTTGATAATGCGATGGGCAGATTAGACACATAGCCATAATTTAAAACATAGATTAGGCGATATTAACGTTAACATTGGCGCCGATGGTGGCATTCAGCCGGTAAAACGGAAAACCAGGCGTGGCGCTCAAAGTGTTAAGAACAGGCAGGGCACATACCAAAAAATCTTACAGGAATAAGATGAGATATCTTCCTTTATTGATCCCCTTGGGGAAATTTGGCCACCATAACAGCATGGGGAGGGGAGGTACAGGTATGGGCAGGGTAATAGTAGAAAGATTAAAATATAGGCAATAAAATTTGAGCTGAATATAAAAATCTGAGAAAAATAAACAGTGAGATATACAGACAATATGTGTGTGTTTTTCTATTTGATTGTGTTTGATGTTTGTGTACATTATTAAATCAGCTACTGTCTTGATGTGGGATAGTTTGACTACTCTAGTATAGTGTTGTAGTAGGAAGTGTTGTTTACTCTAGTGTCTTCATGGACCTCCTCTGAACCTAATTATCCCAGCTGCTTGTAACTCTTGTTAGCTAACAATCCAGTACAGGGTGTCTGTATGCTGCTCTTCATGGAGCCCTGAAGAAATAATGTAGCCTCCTGACTCACATTAATATACATACAAATAAATAGAAAATGCCTGTCAATGATGTAAATGGACTGAGTTCAAAACAATTGATATCAATCCAACACCAGAGTCAATTACCACGACATCCACCTGTTTCCAATCAACTAATTAGAAAAGGAGAAAGATGATTGGCTGTCAAACCTGCAGAGCACCTGAACGTAAGAGGCCTGTGAGATAAGACAGCTCAGTGTGGGTTTGCTGGAAGTGGACAAAGGGGCCAGGATCTCTGTAGCTTTTGGAATAGATGCAAACTATGGCTAAAGCTGTAGGACTTGTTCTAAGGTAAAGTTTTGATCCATTGTGTTGAAATGTTGTGATTCTGATATAAGTAATGTTTAATCTAAATAAACTTGTTTTTGTTTAGAGTGGTGCTGTTGTCTTCGCTGACTGGAAGACATCATGCAAGCGGTGAGTTCATTTACATTTTGTCATTTAGCTGACACTTTTATCCAAAGCGACTTACAAGTTGTGTACAAGCCAGCAGGAAGGGTACAACTCTTATCAGCTGAGTAACAATGTTCATCCTTTCAAGAACAACCTGATTGTCAGGCTTGTGAATTAACTTGATGTGATATTCAACAGCTTACAGGTCTGCGTCTGTGGCTAAAAGTCTTGGAGATGCTACAGGGCCAGAATTGAGCTACCAGCCTTCCTACAGTAGCTCTAATGTTCATGATGAATCACTTGTTGGTAGTTATGGTCCAAGCTCAGGTTCCCTCAACAGTTATGGTCCCAGTAAATTGCTTGGTAGTTCTGGTCTTGGCTCACATGACCCCACTGACACACTAACGAGCACTGGATGGGGTTCATTTGGTTCATTTGCTAGTCAAGAAAGTAGCAAAAGTTACCAGTGGCCTCGACATAGATACCAGCAACCTCTACAGCAGCCTAGCTACAACAAGCGGCCTAGCTCCCAACGGCAAGAACCTGCACAGCAGCTTAGCTCTCACAAGAAGTCTAGCTACGACACACAACCTAGCTACCAACCACAGCAACCTGCACAGCAGCCTAGCTACCAACAACGGCAACATGCACAGCCTAGCTACAACAAGCAGCCCAGCGACCAACGGCAGCAGCCTAGCTACAACAAGCAGCCTAGCGACCTACAGCAGCAACCTGCACAGCCTAGCTACAAGCAGCCTAGCTACCAATGGCAGAAAACTGCAAAGCCTAGTAACCAACAGCTAAGCTACCATCTGCAACCTAGCGCTCAACCGCAGCAACCTGCACAGCAGCCTAGCTCTCAACAGCAGCTTAGCTCTCAACAGCAGCTTAGCTACCAACAGCAGCTTAGCTACCAACAGCGGCAACCTGCACAGCAGCTTAGCTCCCACAAGCAGCCTAGCTCTCAACAGCAGCAACCTGCACAGCCTAGCTACAACAAGCAGCCTAGCTACCAACAGCAGAAACCTGTGCAGCCTAGCTACCAACAGCAGAAACCTGTACAACAGCTAAGCTATCAACTGCAACCTAGCTCTCAACCGCAGCAACCTGCACAGCAGCTTAGCTCCCACAAGCAGCCTAGCTACCAACAGCAGCTACCTGCACAACAGCTAAGCTACCAACTGCAACCTAGCTCTCAACAGCAGCAACCTGCACAGCCTAGCTACAACAAGCAGCCTAGCTACCAACAGCAGCTACCTGCACAACAGCTAAGCTACCAACTGCAACCTAGCTCTCAACCGCAGCAACCTGCACAGCAGCTTAGCTCCCACAAGCAGCCTAGCTCTCAACAGCAGCAACCTGCACAGCCTAGCTACAACAAGCAGCCTAGTTCCCAACAGCAGCAACCTGCACAGCAGCTTAGCTCCCACAAGCAGCCTAGCTACAACAAGCAGCCTAGCTACCAACAGCATCAACCTGCACAGCCTAGCGACCAACAGCTACCTGCACAACAGCTAAGCTACCAACTGCAACCTAGCTCTCAACCGCAGCAACCTGCACAGCCTAGCTCCCAACAGCAGCAACCTGCACAGCCTAGCTCCCAACAGCAGCAACCTGCACAGCCTAGCTCCCAACAGCAGCAACCTGCACAGCCTAGCTACAACAAGCAGCCTAGCTCCCAACAGCAGCAACCTGCACAGCCTAGCTACAACAAGCAGCCTAGCTACCAACAGCAGAAACCTGCGCAGCTAAGCTACCAACTGCAGCCTAGCTCTCAACAGCAGCAACCTGCACAGCCTAGCGACCACCAACGGCAGCAACCTGCACAGCCTAGCAACCAACAGCAGCAACCTGTACAACAGCTAAGCTACCAACTGCAACCTAGCTCTCAACCGCAGCAGCCTGCACAGCAGCTTAGCTCCCACAAGCAGCCTAGCTACCAACAGCAGCTACCTGCACAGCCTAGCGACCAACAGCAGTTACCTGCACAACAGCTAAGCTACCAACTGCAACCTAGTTCTCAACCGCAGCAACCTGCACAGCCTAGCTACAACAAGCAGCCTAGCTACCAACAGCATCAACCTACACAGCCTAGCTACCAACAGCAGCTACCTGCACAACAGCTAAGCTACCAACTGCAACCTAGCGACCAACAGCAGCAACCTGCACAGCCTAGCGACCAACAGCAGCAACCTGCACAGCCTAGCTACAACAAGCAGCCTAGCGACCAACGGCAGCTACCTGCACAACAGCTAAGCTACCAACTGCAACCTAGTTCTCAACCGCAGCAATCTGCACAGCAGCTTAGCTCCCACAAGCAGCCTAGCGACCAATGGCAGCAACCTGCACAGCCTAGCTCCCAACAGCAGCAACCTGCACAGCCTAGCTCCTACAAGCAGCCTAGCTACCAACAGCAGCTACCTGCACAACAGCTAAGCTACCAACTGCAGCCTAGCTCTCAACAGCAGCAACCTGCACAGCCTAGCGACCAACAGCAGCTACCTGCACAACAGCTAACCTACCAACAGCAGCCTAGCTACCAACAGCAGCAACCTGCACAGCCTAGTTCCCAACAGCAGCAACCTGCACAGCCTAGCTACAACAAGCAGCCTAGCTCCCAACAGCAGCAACCTGCACAGCAGCTTAGCTCCCATAAGCAGCCTAGCGACCAATGGCAGCAACCTGCACAGCCTAGCTCCCAACAGCAGCAACCTGCACAGCCTAGCTACAACAAGCAGCCTAGCTACCAATGGCAGCAACCTGCACAGCCTAGCTCTCAACAGCAGCAGCCTGCACAGCCTAGCTACCAACAGCAGAAACCTGTGCAGCCTAGCGACCAACAGCAGCTACCTGCACAACAGCTAAGCTACCAACTGCAGCCTAGCTCTCAACAGCAGCAACCTGCACAGCCTAGTGACCAACAGCAGCTACCTGCACAACAGCTAACCTACCAACAGCAGCCTAGCTACCAACAGCAGCCTAGCTACAACAAGCAGCCTAGTGACCAACAGCAGCTACCTGCACAACAGCTAAGCTACCAACTGCAACCTAGCGCTCAACCGCAGCAACCTGCACAGCAGCCTAGCTACAACAAGCAGCCTATATCCCAACAGCAGCAACCTGCACAGCCTAGCTACAACAAGCAGCCTAGCTCCCAACAGCAGCAACCTGCACAGCCTAGCTACAACAAGCAGCCTAGCTCCCAACAGCAGCAACCTGCACAGCCTAGCTCCCAACAGCAGCAACCTGCACAGCCTAGCTACAACAAGCAGCCTAGCTCCCAACAGCAGCAACCTAGCTCCCAACAGCAGCAACCTGCACAGCCTAGCTCCCAACAGCAGCAACCTGCACAGCCTAGCTCCCAACAGCAGCTACCTGCACAACAGCTAAGCTACCAATGGCAGCCTAGCTCTCAACAGCAGCAACCTGCACAGCAGCTTAGCTCCCACAAGCAGCCTAGCTACCAACAGCAGCTACCTGCACAGCCTAGTGACCAACAGCAGCTACCTGCACAACAGCTAAGCTACCAACTGCAACCTAGTTCTCAACCGCAGCAACCTGCACAGCAGCTTAGCTCCCACAAGCAGCCTAGCGACCAATGGCAGCAACCTGCACAGCCTAGCTCTCAACAGCAGCAACCTGCACAGCCTAGCTCTCAACAGCAGCAACCTGCACAGCCTAGCTCTCAACAGCAGCAGCCTAGCTCTCAACAGCAGCAACCTTCACAGCCTAGCTACAACAAGCAGCCTAGCTCCCAACAGCATCAACCTGCACAGCCTAGCTACCAACAACAGCTACCTGCACAACAGCTAAGCTACCAACTGCAACCTAGCGACCAACAGCAGCAACCTGCACAGCCTAGCGACCAACAGCAGCAACCTGCACAGCCTAGCTACAACAAGCAGCCTAGCGACCAACAGCAGCTACCTGCACAACAGCTAAGCTACCAACTGCAACCTAGTTCTCAACCGCAGCAACCTGCACAGCCTAGCTACAACAAGCAGCCTATATCTCAACAGCAGCAACCTGCACAGCAGCTTAGCTCCCACAAGCAGCCTAGCGACCAATGGCAGCAACCTGCACAGCCTAGCTCCCAACAGCAGCAACCTGCACAGCCTAGCTACAACAAGCAGCCTAGCTACCAACAGCAGAACCCTGCGCAGCCTAGCAACCAACAGCAGCTACCTGCACAACAGCTAAGCTCCCACAAGCAGCCTAGCGACCAATGGCGACAATCTGCACAGCAGCCTAGCTCCCAACAGCAGAAACCTGTGCAGCCTAGCGACCAACAGCAGCTACCTGCACAGCAGCTTAGCTCCCACAAGCAGCCTAGCGACCAATGGCGACAACCTGCACAGCAGCCTAGCTACAACAAGCAGCCTAGCTCCCAACAGCAGCAACCTGCACAGCCTAGCTACAACAAGCAGCCTAGCTCCCAACAGCAGCAACCTGCACAGCCTAGCTACAACAAGCAGCCTAGCTACCAACATCAGAAACCTGCGCAGCCTAGCTCCCAACAGCAGCAACCTGCACAGCCTAGCTACAACAAGCAGCCTAGCTCCCAACAGCAGCAACCTGCACAGCCTAGCTCCCAACAGCAGCAACCTGCACAGCCTAGCTCCCAACAGCAGCAACCTGCACAGCCTAGCTACAACAAGCAGCCTAGCTCCCAACAGCAGCAACCTGCACAGCCTAGCTACAACAAGCAGCCTAGCTACCAACAGCATCAACCTGCACAGCCTAGCAACCAACAGCAGCAACCTGCACAGCAGCCTAGCTACAACAAGCAGCCTAGCTCCCAACAGCATCAACCTGCACAGCCTAGCTACCAACAGCAGCTACCTGCACAACAGCTAAGCTACCAACTGCAACCTAGCGACCAACAGCAGCAACCTGCACAGCCTAGCTACCAACAGCAGCTACCTGCACAACAGCTAAGCTACCAACTGCAACCTAGCGACCAACGGCAGCAACCTGCACAGCCTAGCTACAACAAGCAGCCTAGCGACCAACAGCAGCTACCTGCACAACAGCTAAGCTACCAACTGCAACCTAGTTCTCAACCGCAGCAACCTGCACAGCCTAGCTACAACAAGCAGCCTATATCTCAACAGCAGCAACCTGCACAGCAGCTTAGCTCCCACAAGCAGCCTAGCGACCAATGGCAGCAACCTGCACAGCCTAGCTCCCAACAGCAGCAACCTGCACAGCCTAGCTACAACAAGCAGCCTAGCTACCAACAGCAGAACCCTGCGCAGCCTAGCTACCAACAGCAGCTACCTGCACAACAGCTAAGCTACCAACTGCAGCCTAGCTCCCAACAGCAGCAACCTGCACAGCAGCCTAGCTACCACCAACCGCAGCCTAGCTACAACAAGCAGCCTAGCTACCAACAGCATCAACCTGCACAGCAGCTTAGCTCCCACAAGCAGCCTAGCTACCAACAGCAGCTTAGCTCCTACAAGCAGCCTAGCTACCAACAGCAGCTACCTGCACAACAGCTAAGCTACCAACTGCAACCTAGCTCTCAACCGCAGCAACCTGCACAGCAGCTTAGCTCCCACAAGCAGCCTAGCTACCAACAGCAGCTTAGCTCCTACAAGCAGCCTAGCTACCAACAGCAGCTACCTGCACAACAGCTAAGCTACCAACTGCAGCCTAGCTCTCAACAGCAGCAACCTGCACAGCCTAGCGACCAACAGCAGCTACCTGCACAACAGCTAAGCTACCAACTGCAGCCTAGCTACCAACAGCAGCCTAGCTACAACAAGCAGCCTAGCTACCAACAGCAGAAACCTGCACAGCCTAGTGACCAACAGCAGCTACCTGCACAACAGCTAAGCTACCAACTGCAACCTAGCGCTCAACCGCAGCAACCTGCACAGCAGCCTAGCTACAACAAGCAGCCTAGTTCCCAAGAGCAGCAACCTGCACAGCCTAGCTACAACAAGCAGCCTATATCCCAACAGCAGCAACCTGCACAGCAGCTTAGCTCCCACAAGCAGCCTAGCGACCAATGGCGACAACCTGCACAGCAGCCTAGCTACAACAAGCAGCCTAGCTCCCAACAGCAGAAACCTGTGCAGCCTAGCGACCAACAGCAGCTAGCTGCACAGCAGCTTAGCTCCCACAAGCAGCCTAGCGACCAATGGCGCCAACCTGCACAGCAGCCTAGCTACAACAAGCAGCCTAGCTCCCAACAGCAGCAACCTGCACAGCCTAGCTACAACAAGCAGCCTAGCTACCAACATCAGAAACCTGCACAGCCTAGCGACCAACATCAGCTACCTGCACAACAGCTAAGCTACCAACTGCAGCCTAGCTCCCAACAGCAGCAACCTGCACAGCCTAGCTACAACAAGCAGCCTAGCTCCCAACAGCAGCAACCTGCACAACAGCTAAGCTACCACAAGCGGCCTAGCTACCGCTACAAGCAGCCTAGTTACCACCAGCAGCCTAGCGACCAACAGCAGCAACCTGCACAGCAACTTAGCTACCACAAGCAGCCTAGCGACCAACAGCAGCAACCTGCACAGCCTAGCTACAAGCAGCCTAGCGATCAACAGCAGCAACCTGCACAGTTTAGCTCTCACAAGCAGCCTAGCTACCAACGGCAACAACCTGCACAGCGGCCTAGCTACCAGCAGCCTTCAGCACTGCTACCAGACCAACCGGCAGCTCCAGGTGACTAGTTACAGCAGCAACCCTATGAAACATAGTTGTCTGTCCCTGTAATGTTTGACTATTGGCTCTAATGTGTAGTTTGTCAAATGTTGGGCAGACGGGATTACTGTCGAACACTGAATCTAATCTTTTATGATTTACTGCTTTTATAAAAGAGAAACTGGGTCTGACTATTCCTTCTGACTCCACAGGTCTGAATGAGGAGCATTGGAACCAGGCTGGCTATTAATCCAGGAGGGAGGAAAGACTAGAAATGTACATTTCTGTTTTCCCTTAAACATCGCTTCTAATCTGTAGTTTTACCTGCATCACTTCTATCAGTCTGGCTCTAAAATGGTATTTTAAAACCCAGTTTTACTCTTTTTCAGAAACTTTGAAGACGTCTTCAATCTTGTGTATATGGACTGTATTTTAAAATAAAATATTTGTGTAATGGTACTTCGTCATTGGTGTTACCTCATTTATGTGTCTGGATAATTTAGTAATTATGCTGAACATCTAGATTTGTTCCTGGGCTCTGGTGCAGCAAAGGGTCTTTAGGCAGGACACAAAGCGTGACTAGACCAGAGGGGTCCTTGACGGGGAGTTCCTGATGTGTCCAACAACATACTAATGTTTCTTTTAATTAATTCACTAGAACTTTGCACAATGCGTGTCATTGGTGCAACATCCAGTGTTCTTCACCATTACAGCAGATGCTCTTTTGGATAAGTCCTTCTGTGGCTAAACTTATTTAGGCTTCTGAAAGTGCCCTGTATAAAGAATAACTCATGGTAGTCGGTTCCTTTGACATTGGTGTTTTTCAGTTGTGCTAAATGTTCTTTTCAAGCCCCACACTTTGGGAACCACTGGTCTAGGGTATAGAATTCGGGGGTAGGCAATTAAGTTTTTTCCAAGCCATGTATGGGGGGCCGGAAAAAACAAACTATGGCTAATTTAATATATTGATGATGGAAAAATGTTAACTCTGTGACAGACCACCTTCTAAGACATACATTTGTGGCAGAGAATGGACCAAATAAACTAGCTGCATAGGTGGCATAATAAACTAAACGACATACCTGTACACATTTGCACTGAACATTATACCTGTCTTTTTGCCATTTTATTATAAAACCAAAGACTAGCGCCTTATCTTTAAATTTATTAGAAGGATAAACCCCTTGAGATAGAGGGGGTCCTTAACATAGGATACAAAACACACAGGACAACAAATACACTGACTGACGCTCACCCCCACAATCCACACTGATTCCTCCCAAGAGGATCACCAATATATATATATGTTCCCTTATAAAACTCATACAAAATTATAATTGTATACTGTATAAACATGTAAGCCCTAACACAGTAAATCAATAGCGGCAACCAATGCGTCTGACAGCCCTTTCTGTGGAGTGCACTGGACTATTGAGAAACGATAGGAATTTTCCATTGGTTCTCCCAGTCCATGTGACCATTTCTAGCATTTCCATTGGCTATAGTGACGGACATAGATATATGATAAATGGATAGATACAGCGGATTAGATGCAGTCCAGAGAAAACAACCAATCTAGATATTTCAAGATTCTATGCTTTACATCTGCGCAATCTCAGAGATGCACTAAATTGAGATGACAATCGATTCCGATACAATAAAGCAATACAATAAAGCAAGTCTTTATCACAAACACATCCAAAGATATTTAAGGCTTTACAAAACATGTCTAGTGTTGCGCCCGGCTTTAGAGGGTTAAAAGCCTAATTGTATTTTTTATTTAGTTAATAAATGTCTTGTTGTAATTCCTTATATACCTAATGTAGCGCATCTTCTTGAAGCAGATTCAGCTTTTTTTGCTCTGATTTGACTTCAGTTTAATTGCATTGTTACTGTTCACATGTGTGGTGCCGTCATAAGTAAAGATAAAGTTTGAATGACTTACTGAACTGGTGTTTTAATTTCACACCACATGTGGTGTGGCTTGTTTGTTATTTCAGCACCAGGCGCTGTCCACCCACTTTCTTCATGTTGAGCAAGCGCTACATTGCACCTCGCTGCCTACCTGTTATTCACTCTCAACATGGATAAAACAAAGTATAATAATTTGATTAAAGAAAATTTAAAATTATTTTATATACATTTTCTTTTTAATAAAATATATATATTATATAATTAGACTTGTACTTGTATTATCTGCGAGACATCGCCACCACGCAACAAGCTCCACTGTCTGTGTGTACTCTAGTAGCCTCCAGCTACGGCCAGGATTCTCCGGAGCTGCAGCTGGACCTATACTCGAGTAGCCTGCAGCTACGGCCAGGATTCTCCGGAGCTGCAGCTAGACCCTATTGATCATATTCAACAACATGCCCTCAGCTCGAATACGCATCGAATGAGTGTTATAAAACATTGATATCAGGAGCTATCTGTGGCTACTGCTGGCCGGCTATATAACGTTGATACAGCGCCTCGGTGAACTATTTAGTTCAGTGGGACATTTCGTTTTGAACAGTGAGCTGGCGTCAGCTAACATGAGCTAGCTGAGGTATCATACACGTCTCTACTAGACTTGCTGGAGTGTTTGTTGATGTCAGGAGCTATCGGTAGCTGGCCGGCTAGATACCGTTCGGTTAGACAATGCCTCATCATGTATTGGACTGGAAGTGAATGGTTGACTGGGTCATTTTGTAACGGTAGCTAACGTTAGCTAAGGGAGACGCCGTCCTCCCGTCCCACTAGACTAGACCCGTGTTTACATGCGCGCGGGAGGGGCTGGAGGGAGGAGCAGACGCCGCACAGCTCCCGGTGTCTGAGACAGAACTCAGCGAGACGAGCGAGTGAGATCGGTTTTGACTATCGGCGAAAATAAAGCATTATCACCGATCACCGATCGCATATTCATACTGATTATCGGCCGATAACGATCTGTGGCCGATCGATCGGGGCATCCCTAATAATAAGCATTCTTTAAGTGCTGGTAGTTTCTCTATTTGGACATTATAGCTAACATATAGCCTAGCCTAGTTGGTCGGAATAAAAAAATTAAATAATATATATATATTTTTTATAATCTGAGGGGCCAGATATTATTGCTGGCGGGCCAATTTAGGCCCGCGGGCCGCCTATTGCCGACCTGTGGTGTACAGTATGAAGGTTGGTTCTGGCCCTGCTCCTGGCCACCAGTAGGGGGCCTACGATCTTCAGCAGCGTCAGTTTTGATTCATATCAAATATCATCCACATCATCCAAATCATCCCTGCCAGGCAGAGAACGTTGTGCCACAGTGCAGCAGCACAACCTCACTTACCAGTTTAGTAGACTTGGACGTCTCCAGGATCTCTGTAAAGGAGAGGGAGGGAGAGAGAGATATCTTTATCTTTACTTACATGTTGTACACATGTATCTTTATTTACATTTCTTGCACAATTCTGACACAACTCTGTTCACACATTTCTTTATTCTAGTAGGTCTATATTTTAATTGTACATCGTTTTAGCTTCGATAAGTGCTTACGTTTGTAAATGTATGTTTCCCTTTGAATTTAATCAAATTTAATTTAATTGAACATTTGTATTGAGAGAGAGAGAGAGAGCAAGAGAGAGCGAGACAGGCAGAGAGAGAGCGACAGGGAGAGAGAGAGAGAGAGAGAGAGAGAGAGAGAGAGGCAGAAAGAGAAAGCCAGACAGGCAGAGAGAGAGAGATAGGCAGGCAGAGAGAGAGTGAGCGAGACAGGCAGAGAGAGAGCGAGAGACAGGCAGAGAGAGAGAGAGAGAGAGAGACAGGCAGAGAGAGGGAGGTTTTATCAATGGTTCACTTGGTCTAAAGTTCCACCAGGATCCTGGTTTTATCTGATAGAACAAACATGTTATATTGTCTTTTCTCCAGGTGGCTAATGTCAGTCCAGCTGCTCCCTGGTCAGACCTGCTGGCAGCCCGTCAGCCAGCTGTCCATCTGTGACCTCGTCATGTCTGAGGCTGTGACGTGATTGGATCAAGCTGCAAAGCCGGAACTCAGCCGGAACAAGCGGTTTCCCCTTTAGCACTGAGGGACAAGCGGTTTCCCCTTTAGCACTGAGGGACAAGCGGTTTCCCCTTTAGCACTGAGGGACAAGTGGTTTCCCCTTTACCACTTAGGGACAAGCGGTTCCCCTTTAGCACTGAGGGACAAGCGGTTTCCCCTTTAGCACTGAGGGACAAGCGGTTTCCCCTTTAGCACTGAGGGACAAGCGGTTTCCCCTTTAGCACTGAGGGACAAGCGGTTTCCCTTTACCACTTAGGGACAAGCGGTTCCCCTTTAGGTAGCGCGGTGGCCCTGAGGGGGGTAGAGCGCTGTCATAATCCGGCGGGAGGACCTTGGTGGTCCTCATCGGAACCTTTGGGGGGGTTCTATCTCGCGGCCTTAGCCGGGGGCCCCGCCTCTCGTGCGGCCCTTAGAACTGGAACGCCTTCTGCATCCCGCTGCTAGGCAACTGGCGGGGTGCATGGTGGGGTAGACGGCGGTTTTCCGCTTGATCTACTCACCTTGTGCGTTTTTGGGGTAACTGTGCCCCACTACGCATGGTCGGAGTCCTACCCTCCGCTCCTCGTTTGGACGAGCGGTGGGGCCTGGACCCCACCCCGTGTTTTCTGATGGTCGTAAAGGGGACCTCAGGGGTGCATTTGTCGGGGCTACGCGCCCTGCTTCGCCCATTGTCCCATAGGCAAAAGCGGAACGCGTAGCCAGTAGAAATATAACGAAGGTTATCCGATAACCCTAGTTATATGATACTGGCGTAGCGTTCCGCCTTTACCAGCCCTGAGGACCCCTGGAAGGGGGAGCTGATCACCTCACCTGGGCTATATGCTGGCCGGAGGTGGGCATGATCAGACAGATGAGAAGGTACATGTCAAGTAGGTGCGCGCGTCCGCAGAGGACATCCCATAGGCGAAAACGGAACGCTACGCCAGTATCATATAACTAGGGTTATCGGATAATCTTCGTTTCCCCTTTACCCTCTCTACCTCCTTCTCTCTACCTCCTTCTTCTCTCTACCTTCTCTTCTCTCTCTACCTCCTTCTCTCTCTCTACCTCCTCCTCTCTCTCTCTCCAGACACTTCCATTATTTCCACTTCCTTCACGTGTTCTTTTCTCACTCCACTCTATCTGAATTCCTCTGCCCCTGAATGCCCCCCCCCCCCCCCCCATCCAGAACCTCATAGCTGCAGCGAGCGGTAACCATGGAAACAGCCCCATTGGCGCCACACTCCGCTTTTCTATTCTCCACCGGGGCCTGGTGGTCAGAACTGAACTGAAAGACACTGTGTGGAAGCTCACAGTCACACATGAACTGCCTCAAATCATCTTGAAATTCTCAACACTCATTTGTCCGGTCCATTCTTCCAGACCGAGAAGAGAGAGAGAGTGAGAGAGAGGGGGAGAGTGAGAGAAAGTGTGAGATTGTGTGTTTGTTTGTGAGAGAGAGGGAGAGAGAGAGGGAGAGTGAGAAAAGTGTGAGATGTGTGTTTGTTTGTGAGAGAGAGGAGAGAGAGAGAGAGAGAGAGAGAGAGAGAGAGAGAGAGAGAGAGAGAGAGAGAGAAGAGAGAGAGAGAGAGAGAGAGAGAGAAGAGAGAGAGAGAGAGAGAGAGAGGAGAGAGAGAGAGAGAGAGAGAGAGAAGAGAGAGAGAGAGAGAGAGAGAGAGAGAGGAGAGAGAGAGAGAGAGAGAGAGAGAGAGAGAGAGAGAGGTTTTATCAATGGTTCACTTGGTCTAAAGTTCCACCAGGATCCTGGTTTTATCTGATAGAACAAACATGTTATATTGTCTTTTCTCCAGGTGGCTAATGTCAGTCAGCTGCTCCCTGGTCAGACCTGCTGGCAGCCCGTCAGCAAGCTGTCCATCTGTGACCTCGTCATGTCTGAGGCTGTGACGTGATTGATCAAGCTGCAAAGCCGGAACTCAGCCGGAACAAGCGTTTCCCCTTAGCACTGAGGGACAAGCGGTTTCCCTTTTAGCACTGAGGGACAAGCGGTTTCCCTTTACCACTTAGGACAAGCGGTTTCCCCTTTAGCACTGAGGGACAAGCGGTTTCCCCTTTAGCACTGAGGGACAAGCGGTTTCCCCTTTACCACTTAGGGACAAGCGGTTTCCCCTTTACCACTTAGGGACAGCGGTTTCCCCTTTAGCACTGAGGACAGCGTTTCCCTTTACCACTTAGGGACAAGCGGTTCCCCTTTACCACTTAGGGACAAGCGGTTTCCCTTTACCACTTAGGGACAAGCGGTTTCCCCTTACCACTTAGGACAAGCGGTTTCCCCTTTACCACTTAGGGACAAGCGGTTTCCCCTTTAGCACTGATGGACCAGCGGTTTCCCCTTTAGCACTGAGGGACAAGCGGTTTCCCCTTTACCACTTAGGGACAAGCGGTTTCCCTTTAGGTAGCGCGGTGGCCTGAGGGGGTAGAGCGCTGTCATAATCCGGCGGGAGGACCTTGGTCCTCATCGGAACCTTTGGGGGGGTTCTATCTCCGCGGCCTTAGCCGGGGGCCCCGCCTCTCGTGCGGCCCTTAGAGCTGGAACGCCTTCTGCATCCCGCTGCTAGGCAACTGGCGGGGTGCATGGTGGGTAGACGGCGTTTTCCGCTTGATCTACTCACCTTGTGCTGTTTTTGGGGTAACTGTGCCCCACTACGCATGGTCGGAGTCCTACCTCCGCTCCTCGTTAGGACGAGCGGTGGGGCCTGGACCCACGCCGTGTTTTCTGATGGTCGTAAAGGGACTCAGGGGGTGCATTTGTCGGGGCTACGGCCCTGCTTCGCCCATTGTCCCATAGGCAAAGCGGAACGCGTAGCCAGTAGAAATATAACGAAGGTTATCCGATAACCCTAGTTATATAACTGGCGTAGCGTTCCGCCTTTACCAGCCCTGAGGACCCTGGCTGTTTTTCGTTTGAAATTCAGACTCGGAAGGGGGAGCTGATCACCTCACCTGGCTATATGCTGGCCGGAGGTGGGCTGATTCGACAGATGAGAAGGTACATGTGAGAAGTTTCAAGTAGGTGCGCGCGTCCACAGAGGACATCCCATAGTGAAAAACGGAACGCTACGCCAGTATCATATAACTAGGGTAATCGGATAATCTTCGTTTCCCCTTTACCCTCTCTACCTCTCCTCTACCTCCTTCTCTCTACCTCCTCCTTCTCTCTACCTCCTCTTCTCTCTCTACCTCCTTCTCTCTCTCTACCTCCTCCTCTCTCTCTCTCTCTCTCTCTCCAGACACTTCCATTTATTTCCACTTCCTTCACGTGTTCCTTTCTCTCCAACTCTATCTGAATTCCTCTGCCCCTGAATGCCCCCCCCCACCCCCCCATCCAGAACCTCATAGCTGCAGCGAGCGGTAACCATGGAAACAGCCCCATTGGCGCCACACTCCGCTTTTCTATTCTCAACCGGGCCTGGTGGTCAGAACTGAACTGAAAGACACTGTGTGGAAGCTCACAGTCACACATGAACTGCCTCAAATCATCTTGAAATTCTCAAACACTCATTTGTCCGGGTCCATTCTTCCAGACCGAGAAGAGAAGAGAGAGTGAGAGAGAGTGAGGGAGAGTGAGAGAAAGTGTGAGATTGTGTGTTTGTTTGTGAGAGAGAGGGAGAGAGAGAGAGAGGGAGAGTGAGAGAAAGTGTGAGATTGTGTGTTTGTTTGTGAGAGAGAGGGAGAGTGAGAGAAAGTGTGAGATTGTGTGTTTGTTTGTGAGAGAGAGGGAGAGAGAGGGAGAGTGAGAGAAAGTGTGAGATTGTGTGTGTTTGAGAGAGAGAGAGAGTGTGTGTAAGAGAGAGAGAGGGAGAGAGAGAGGGAGAGTGAGAGAAAGTGTGTGTGTGAGAGAGAGAGAGGGAGAAAGAGAGAAAGCGTGTGTGTGTGTGTGTGTGTGTGTGTGTGTGTGTGTGTGTGTGTGTGTGTGTGTGTGTGTGTGTGTGTGTGTGTGTGTGTGTGTGTGTGTGTGTGTGTAAGAGAGAGAGAGGGAGAGTGAGAGAAAGTAAGTGTGTGTGTGTGTGTGTGTGTGTGTGTGTGTGTGTGTGTGTGTGTGTGTGTGTGTGTGTGTGTGTGTGTGTGTGTGTGTGTGTGTGTGTGTGTGTAAGAGAGGGATGTGTTGACACAGCAGGGCTCCTGTTTACTCTCACCGCCACAGAGCAGGTGAGGCGGCTGACAGCAGCCTGACATTGAAACATTGTGACATCATCGTCTGCCAGGGCTCTCGACAAGGGACGACATCAGACTGTTCCTACTGTATCATATTAGAATAGAGGGCTGATCTGAGACCAGGAAGTTCTATTGTGTGTGTGTGTGCGTGTGCACGCGTGTGTGAGCCTTTACCGCGTCTGGGGACCTTGTTGGTGGTGGCTGGCTCAGGTGTCTCAGGGGACGTTGTGTCTGCCCCATCATCTACCAGCTGGATCTGAGACAGGTGGGGGGGGGGGGGGGGGGGGGGGGGGGGGTGAGAGAGAAGGACAGAGATGAAGAGAGAGATAGAGAGAGGGAGAGAGATAGAATTCCAACACATTATATCCTTTCAAATGTCTTTATGTAATGTCTTACAATCTGCACCATGAAAAGTGAGACAGAGACACATTCCAACATATCAGAGCATTTATTTACTTATTTATTTAATTAATTTCCACTTTCACCATGACAACCACAGAGAGAGAGAGAAAGAAAGAAAGAAAGAAAGAAAGAAAGAAAGAAAGAAAGAAAGAAAGAAAGAAAGAAAGAAAGAAAGAAAGAAAGAGAAAGAAAGAAAGAAAGAAAGAAAGAAAGAAAGAAAGAAAGAAAGAAAGAAGAAAGAAAGAAAGAAAGAAAGAAAGAAAGAAGACTGAGACAGAGAGAGACAAGACAGACAGAGAGGCAGACCGAGACAAGAGACAGAGACTGAGACAGAAAGAGGCAGACTAAGACAGGGACAAGAGACTAAGACAGAGACAAGAGACTGAGACAGACAGAGAGACAGACAGAGAGGCAAACAGAGACTAAGACAGACAAGAGACTGAGACAGAGACAAGAGACTGAGACAGAGAGAGACAGACAGAGAGGCAAACAGAGACTAAGACAGACAAGAGACTGAGACAGAGACAAGAGACAGAGACAGAGAGAGACAGACAGAGAGAGGCAAACAGAGACAAGAGACTGAGACAGAGAGACAGAGGCAGACAGAGAGACTGAGACAGAGAGACAGAGAGACAGAGGCAGACAGAGAGACTGAGACAGAGAGACAGAGGCAGACAGAGAGACTGAGACAGAGAGATATGTGTTGTCGGGGGCAGAGACGGCAGAGCAGCCATGATCATCATCTCTGTTTGAAATCTAATCCTGGTGTGTAATACAATCATCTGTTCCCACGGTAACCTTTAGAGCTGCAGCACCGGCCCAGTCAAGGCCCAGCCAGGGGGAGACAACACAGCACCTAATCAAAAGATATTCTGTGTGTGTGTGTGTGTGTGTGTGTGTGTGTGTGTGTGTGTGTGTGTGTGTGTGTGTGTGTGTGTGTGTGTGTGTGTGTGTGTGTGTGTGTGTGTGTGTGTGTGTGTGTGTGTGTGTGTGTGTGTGTGTGTGTGTGTGTGTGTGTGTGTGTGTGTGTGTGTGTGTGTGTGTGTGTATTCGTGTATGTGCGCACATGTGTATGACTGACTGTGTGTGTGTGCATGCGTGCGCATGTGTATGCCTATGTGTGTGTGTATGTGCATGCACGCATGTGTGTGCATGTCCATGTGTGTATGTCTGTGTACGTCTGTGTGTGTGTGTGTGTGTGTGTGTGTGTGTGTGTGTGTGTGTGTGTGTGTGTGTGTGTGCACTTCATTCTCCTCATCCTCCTCATGACGTTGTTTACCTGCGACTGTCGGACGAATATCCCGCGGTTCTCCTCGCAGGTGAAGTAGCGTTTCCCCTGAACGGTGCCGTCGTTCTTGCCCTTGGCCTCGTCCAGGATGACCCCCACCCACTTGCCCGAGGCGAAGAGGGTGGTGCCGATGTAGGCGACGGTGCCGCGCTGCCCCTTGCCGATCACCTCCACCAGGGAGCCCACCTTGGCCGGCCGGCCGCCGCCCCCGTCAGAGCTCATCCTGCTGCTACCACTGCTGGTGGTCTGGATGGGGGGAGAGGAGGGGGGGGGGGGGACAGAACACCGGAGTTAGGACACACCACTAGTCATTTGATTTTACCTTTATTTAACCAGGCAGGTCAATTAACCCCTTTCACTACCACACTACAAAGGGTTAACCCTTTCACTGCCACACTACAGAAGGTTAACCCTTTCACTACCACACTACAGAAGGTTAACCCTTTCACTACCACACTACAGAAGGTTAACCTTTCACTAACGCACCACAGAAGGTTAACCCTTTCTCTACCATACTACAAAGGAGTACAGAAGGTTAACCCTTTCACTACCACACTACAGAAGGTTAACCCGTTCACTGCCACACTACAGAAGGTTAACCCTTTCACTACCACACTACAGAAGGTTAACCCTTTCACTGCCACACTACAGAAGGTTAACCCTTTCACTACCACACTACAGAAGGCAGGTCAATTAAAAGAAGCCACCCAACTCCTCGTCCAATCAACAGTCATCTCCCGCCTCGACTACTGCAACGCACTGCTCGCTGGCCTCCCGGCCACTGCCACCAAGCCTCTTCAACTCATTCAGAACGCAGCGGCCCGCCTGATCTCAAACCTACCGAAGTCGGCCCATGTCACTGCACTTCTTAGGGACCTGCACTGGCTCCCCATTTCCGCACGAATCCGCTTCAAGGCCCTCGACCTGGCATACCGTGCGGCAAAGGGAACCGCTCCCGCCTACCTCCGGTCAATGGTCTCTAACTACACACCCTCAAGACCCCTACACTCTGCATATTCTGGCCGCCTCAGACCCACTCCTATCCGAGCTCCGGGAGGTTCATCAAGGAGAAGCCACCTTTTCTCAGTCCTTGCCCCACAATGGTGGAACGAACTGCCCACCAGTTAGGACAGCCGAAACCCGTCCAATATTTCGCCGTCGACTAAAGACGTACTTCTTCAACCATTATCTGAAATGGAAAAAAAAGAATCTAACCCTAACCTTACTGTCATGCACTTGTCCTAATATACTAACCTACACTGTAACACTCAACACTTTGATGAACATTGTTACTCAGCTGATAGAGTTGTGCCCTTCCTGATGACTTGTCGTACAGAACTTGTAAGTTGCTTTGGATAAAAGCGTCAGCTAAATGACTAAAAATCTTTCAGCGTCAGGGGTCTGGGCTTTGGAGGGACGCCGCCCCCATCGCTTCTTGATTCTACTGCGCAGGTGCACCAACCGACCTGTAGGAGTCGCTGTCCACAACGTCCGATCCCCACCCATCAGTTTCCCTCCCCCTAATACTGCCAATTGTATTAGTACGGACGACCAGCCAAACTGAAAACAATGTGGAGCGCTGGGCTTGAACCCAGCGTCTCCAGAATTGGAGGTGAGTGCCTTGCCCACTGCACCACCTAGCCGCCCTAGCACTCAACACTTTGATGAACATTGTTACTCAGCTGATTTGAGTTGTGCCCTTCCTGATGACTTGTCATGCAGAACTTGTAAGTCGCTTTGGATAAAAGCGTCGGCTAAATGACTAAATGTAAATGTAAATATAGACAGTGAGAAGGTAGCGTCACATGGTCTAAAGCAGTACAGTAGGTATATAGACAGTGAGAGGGTAGCCTCACATATTAGCCAATATTAATGGCTTTTCTTTATATAATGCATTGCAAACATAATGCAGAGAAAAATGCTTGGGGTAATTTAGAAATGGTGTCATCACATTTTGTCCAGCACATATTCTCTGCCTCCACTACATAACTCAGTCATAATACTCACACATGAATCTCATAGCTAGCTTGATGGAGTAGAGAATACATGGTTTAAAGTTGGCAGAAAGGACATCAGACGTTTTACCAGTGACTTCACTCATTATGTTTTATTTTAAACTTTTTTTCTTTTTTTTTTCTTTTTTTTTTTTTTATTATTGCAAAACAGAAATGATTAAAAGTCAGTACTCAACACACAATGCATAATGAAACGTACAGTCAAGGTGGCTAAAATTACATGCAAGTACAGAAACCAGACAGAAAAAAAAAGTCTATAATAATATTTTACCGTATACAGTGTATATCCAACGAAATTAACAATTATGCAGATGCCTTATACAGGATATACCCCTAATACCTATTTTCTAAAACCCTACACACATATGCTCCAGCTCGAACCCCCCCCCTCCCGGACCCCTCCTTGGATAGTACCTCCATTATCCCTCACTCCTAACCAGACACTACCATTATAAGCTAGCTTTTTTTCTTTTTATATACCTACCTATTACCTATTACTACTCACTAATGATGAATCTAAATATGAAGATAGATTCATCATTAGTAAAGATTAAGCTATTTAGAATAGAATATAGAATAGAACATGCAATGCAAACTAGTTTGATTCCCGCGCAAATATAATTCAGTTAATGTCTCACACTTTTTTTTATTCATATATTTTTTACAGATGGCTGAGGGTGGAAGGTGTGAGACTACATAAAAAATATATATATATTGATATTGGAATATTTTACTCCCTAATATTAATAGTGTCTTTATACCTGTATCACTGTACATATAAATATACTACAACTCTGTACATACATCTGATTAGCACTATACCCAGTAGTACTCATTTATATATTTTATATAAAATAGTACTATACCCAGTTTACTATACCCAGTTTAATCACCTGTACATTGTATATTACTATTGCACTTTACTGTTACATTTGAACTCTGTTTGGATGCCAAACTTATTTTCGTTGTACTGTACTTGTGCTGTATAATGACATTACATTTTAATCTAATCTAATCTAATATAATAGGCTCTAAGCAAATGCCTCAAAGGCCCTACTGTATTATGATGACGCACCACTCTCCATGGTGCTGAACCAAAATTGTGTTTTGGGAGAGGTAACCTTTCTGCTGTGTTTCTGCTGTGTTTCAGCTGCGTTTCTGCTGTGTTTCTGCTGTGTTTCAGCTGCGTTTCTGCTGTGTTTCTGCTGTGTTTCAGCTGTGTTTCAGATGCGTTTCTGCTGTGTTTCTACTAGGGGTTAAGTGTCTAGGGGTTAAGTGTCTTACACTTTGACAAGCTGCCCGGGAGGAGCAGGAATCAAACTGGGAACCTTCCGATTACCAGACGACCCCTCTACCTCCTGAGCCACTGATAGTCTTACTTTAAAGGGAACAGCAAACCACTGCATCACATTTCAGAAAGCATCCGTTTGAGAATAATGTTCTGCTTGAGGGCAAATCCCCCGATTTAGAAAAGTGGAACAAACAAACTAAACAGAAAACGACTGTTGCATCATTTTATGAGATGAGTGCGCTTTATATGGATATAACTGCATATTAAATCTTTATGGCCTACATTGAAAATATATATTTAAAGATTTAAAGATTTGCCAGAGGGCAGAGAGAAGAGTTGTACTGTCACTCTGAGCTCAGTGATGCGTTATATAGTCTGATGGCTGTCGGAATGAAGGACTTGCTGTGCCGTTCAGTGTTGCATCTTGGGAGTCTTAGTCTAACACTGAACATGCTCCTTCTATCGGCCAGGTCCGTGTGTAGTGGGCGGGAGGGGTTGTCCATGATGGAGTGGAGCTTAGCGAGGCTCCTCTTCTCTGACACCGCCGCCAGAGAGTCTAGCTCCACCCCCACCACGTTACTGGCCTTCCTGACCAGCTTTTCCAGCCTGTTTGCGTCCCCCGCTCTCAGTCCGCTAGCTTGGGGCACTTGGGGCAAAAGGGCAGGGGCTTAAGCCCCGCTTCGGCCCTATCTGTGCACGCCACTGGTCACATGGTCTAAAGCAGTGGTTCTCAAACGTTTTCACATCAAACACCCCCAAATTGACATTAGACCCCGGACCCCACGTTGATAAGATGTTGTCTTTACTAGATATGATCTAGTCCAAAGTTCTACAGCTGTTTACCCCCCCCCCCCCCCTCCCAAGGAGCACTGGGGGCCCCTAGACCCCATGTTGCGAACCACTGGTCTAAATATTGTTTCAGGGGCCTTTCTAACCAGCCAAGAGCCACGTGTACCAAGGAAACATCTCTCGTAGAAACACAGACTCAGATGAAACTGAGTCTATATATAGAATAAATGATTTGCTTTCTGCAGTACTGATACTGCTCTCTCGCCCCAAAAGGAAATGTTTGGAGAATCCTGCTATACTAATGCAGGGTAGCTGGGGGAGGGAAGGACCCACATAACTTCAACGGATAGAAACAGAAATTCCCGTTCAACTCTAAATTCTTCCATGGTTATTATTTACCTGGTGTGCTCAAGATGGCTGCGTTTCACCAACCACATGGAGACCTGCCACTTTACAGGGCATCACTAAGCCATTTAAGCCAGGTATGTACAGACCTAGGACCTATGAACCAGCCAGGTATGTACAGACCTAGGACCTATGAACCAGCCAGGTATGTACAGACCTAGGACCTATGGACCAGCCAGGTATGTACAGACCTAGGACCTATGGACCAGCCAGGTATGTACAGACCTAGGACCTATGGACCAGCCAGGTATGTACAGACCTAGGACCTATGGACCAGCCAGGTATGTACAGACCTAGGCTTATCAAAATAAATGGTTTGGTTCCGTTTGCCGACCGACCCTGCCGATTTAGGTGCGACCCAATTTAGTATTGAGTAAAAAAACAAAAAAATAAATATTTACAATAAAGTTTCATAAAAATCTTAGTCAAACCTTTAGTATTATGGATATTAAACACGCTGGCAGAGTACATGCGTCCATGTTGTCGTGAACATTTTAATTAAATAAAGAAATTCAATATCCATAGTCGCCGTGGGAAAAAATTTAATAAATTCCCTACCTACCCATGGCCTTAACTGACAAACAACAGGAACCAAACAATTTATTTTGTTAGGCCCTATCTATCAGTCTATTGCTGACAGGATGTAAACTAAGGTACCCTGGCCAAACCGCACCATAAATAACCAAAGTATAACCACAAAAAACCACAAGGTGCATGTATTGACTATAACCCTGCCTCATACTCTATGATAAGTAACCACAGATTTGAGGTAAACAACAATTCCTCTGGCAGCCATCCCTGCTGTTACATTTTGACATGGCTATATATTATGCTGGACTTCATCAGTGACAATACAGGCAAGGATGACAGCTCGTATTTTACTGCTGAAGAGCCACATTTCAGATCAAATACAGGCGAGGATGACAGCTTGTAGACCTCAGCTGTGATAGTTTGTAATCTAATAACCCCACGTATTACAGTTGGCAGAGCTGTGGTCCAGGACCGATGATGACTCAGCAGAAGAGAACAGCACTGACGTTTGTTTTCTCCAAATGTGTGCCGATGTTCTTCTGACTCATCGTTAGTTTACTGGAAACATTAGTGTCCAACAATGTCTGACACACTCTTGGCGTTGATGCAGCAATACTTAATTACCTCACACCTGTCCGTGAATTAAATATCTCGAAAGGTAATCTGGGCCCAGATTGTGGCGAATTTGCTGTGCACACATGACCCCAAGAGGAAGATGGAAAATGGTAAATGGACTGCATTTATATAGGAATAGACCTGTTGATTTTAGTGACCCTGTGAGCATAGAGGCTATTTAGCGTAGTCAGCAGGCAGATTTGGACAGTAGACACTAAATCCATGGTTCCCAAACTTTCTGGGCCCAAGGCACCAGAAGTCAAACCAGAATCTCAAGGCACACCAACTTAACAGTCACTGTAATAAATCAATTATGGAGATGTTCTCAAATGTCCTAATTATATTGTCTTTGGAGATATTTCCCCTATGATATCAAGGCCCAGTAAGAAGACTATGGCATGTTGATGTGCAATCACATTTCAGAAACATAGATGAACAGTGCAATGTCAAGAACAGCACAAGAAGCACTTGAGAACTATTAGGAATGATGATGATCACTAAGTGTGTCCGACTCTTAACCACAAAAACCTGCACGGACTACGTATGATGAATATCATGCCAGTTAGGCTACCTTGTGTATACTGTTTACTTTTACTCATAGTATACATATAGGGCCTATTCAGATTAAAATTCTTTATTGCAACATATAATATAACCGATAGGGCATACAGACCCTCATCTGCACCTTTGTTTACACTGTACATTTGTAAAAAAAAAAAAAAAAAAGAAGAAAAAAATATATATGTTAATTATGTTTAAATTTTTTCTCATATCTTTATATTCAGATCTAATGTTATTGCCTATATATATGTCTTTCTACTATTACCCTGCCCATACCTGTATGTCCCCTCCCCCTATGCTGCTATGACGCCCAAATTTCCCCAAGGGGATCAATAAAAAAATATCTCATCTTATCGTATTTCATCACTTCTATGTGGAAGTAATAGGCATCTGATTAACAAGTGCAGATATCTTACAGTATTTCTGTTTATCTCTTAGCAGTATGTTCATTGATTCATACATTAATTAAGGTATATAAAAAGCATTTCCCACTAGGTATGAATAAGTGAGCGCTGACACAAACATGTACATCGAACGGAAATGTTTTATGAAGCCTTATAAAAAATGTATTGGTCTAAAATGTCCACGGCACGCTCTCTGTCTTGCGTCACGGCATGCCGGTTGAAAAAAACTATTTTTAATAAAATAAATAATATATGTGTATATTTTTTTTTTTTTTTTTTCTATTCATTCTGTTTAAACCAATGGGTTTTTTCTTCACAGTTGCAGATACAGATTAGGCTACACTAATATTATAGTATTAAAAGAAACTGAACTGATGAGTTATATTCATTAAAGAAAGTTGATTTAATTGATTTAGTTGGGCTGGGGCTTCTCCCTGGGCTGGGTCTGGGGCTGAAAAGTTGATTTAATAAAAGAAAAAATACTAATTTAATCAGATTAATCACTTTATTGGTATACATTTTATTTTTTATACGTCCGTTCGCAAAACCCTGACGAAGTTCGAATCCCAAAAACAGGCTTCGGGGGCAGCCTTACTAACCACCGTGTCTGACTAACCACTGTTTCTGACTAACCACTGTGTCTGACTAACCACTGTGTCTGACTAACCACTGTTTCTAACTAACCACTGTGTCTGACTAACCACTGTGTCTGACTAACCACTGTTTCTAACTAACCACTGTGTCTGACTAACCACCGTTTCTGACTAACCACTGTTTCTGACTAACCACTGTGTCTGACTAACCACTGTGTCTGACTAACCACCGTTTCTGACTAACCACCGTTTCTGACTAACCACTGTGTCTGACTAACCACCGTTTCTGACTAACCACTGTGTCTGACTAACCACTGTGTCTGACTAACCACTGTGTCTGACTAACCACTGTGTCCGACTAACCACTGTGTCCGACTAACCACTGTGTCTGACTAACCACTGTTTCTAACTAACCACTGTTTCTGACTAACCACTGTTTCTGACTAACCACCGTTTCTGACTAACCACTGTGTCTGACTAACCACCGTGTCTGACTAACCACTGTGTCTGACTAACCACTGTGTCTGACTAACCACCGTGTCTGACTAACCCGTTTCTGACTAACCACTGTGTCTGACTAACCACCGTTTCTGACTAACCACTGTGTCTGACTAACCACTGTGTCTGACTAACCACTGTGTCTGACTAACCACCGTGTCTGACTAACCCGTTTCTGACTAACCACTGTGTCTGACTAACCACCGTTTCTGACTAACCACTGTGTCTGACTAACCCCTGTGTCTGACTAACCACCGTTTCTGACTAACCCCTGTGTCTGACTAACCACAGTGTCTGACTAACCACTGTACCACTGTGTCTGACTAACCACTGTCTGACTAACCACCGTGTCTGACTAACCACTGTCTGACTAACCACTGTGTCTGACTAACCACCGTGTCTGACTAACCACTGTGTCTGACTAACCACTGTGTCTGACTAACCACTGTGTCTGACTAACCACAGTGTCTGACTAACCACTGTGTCTGACTAACCACTGTGTCTGACTAACCACTGTGTCTGACTAACCACCGTGTCTGACTAACCACTGTGTCTGACTAACCACTGTGTCTGACTAACCACCGTGTCTGACTAACCACCGTGTCTGACTAACCACCGTGTCTGACTAACCACTGTGTCTGACTAACCACTGTGTCTGACTAACCACTGTGTCTGACTAACCACCGTGTCTGACTAACCACTGTGTCTGACTAACCACTGTGTCTGACTAACCACCGTGTCTGACTAACCACCGTGTCTGACTAACCACTGTGTCTGACTAACCACCGTGTCTGACTAACCGACACAATCCAACTCAGTGGTCACATAGGAAGTAGAAGTAGAATATAGCTTGGAATGTGGAAACATACTGTAAGGAGGTTTTGTTTTCAGCACTCTCACATGCCTATATGGTATGAGTGCCTCTAAAATCACCTCGGGAATTTTAACGATTTTAAGACCACGGCTTTATCGGGAAAACCTTTCAAGCCAAACTCAAGAACAGCATCGGTTCTTAAGAAGTGGCGACTTGTTGTTCACAGTCTGTAAGTCGCTTTGGATAATAGCGTCAGCTAAATGACTAAATGTACTGTAAACGTAAGAAGCATTTAACTAGTCAACATTCCTCACCCAGGTCATTTATTAAGTTCTTATTGATCAGCCGCTGCTTGGTAAAGTATAGAGAAGTCAGGCAAGGTTATTATGGGATGGGAGTCATGGGATGTGCTGAGGGTAAAGTAGTAGGCCTCTGTTCTGCCCCTGTAAGTTAGTTAACGACTTCATTACACTAAGTCAGGGCTATTCAATTGGCGGCCCGCGGGCCAGATCCGGCCCGCGTGATGATTCTGACCGGCCCGCCAAAGATTACATGATAATAAAAAAAAATAAAAGAAAATATTTTTTTTTAATTTTTTTTTTAACTTTTTTTTCTTCATGTCAACGTTAACACGCACAATTGAGCCAAAAGTCACTCAATTAATGACAGATTTCATTGATAAATTGAGGGAAAACTTTGCAAGTCGATTTGATGAATTTGACATGTCCAGAGAATTGATGCATTTTGTGAGCAACCCATTTGCCAATGTAGCTGCTATTTCCACAAAAGGACAAGAGTTCCTTGCATCACTTCACATTGATGAAGGTCTCCTGCAACTTGAAATAATTGACATGCAAGCATCATCTGCTCTGAAGCAGGCACTTGAGAATGAATCCACCACAACATTTTGGATAAAGTGTATTCATGTCAAGACATTCCCCAAAATAAAAACGCTGGCAATATCTGTGCTAACAATGTTTGGCTCAACATACACCTGTGAATCCAGTTTCTCTCACATGAATGCCATTAAAACAAGCAACGTGCCTCCTTGACAAATGAGCATTTGCATCACTGTTTGCGGGTAGCCCTCACTTCCTATGAACCCTCTTTCTCTGCCATTGCCCAGTCAAAGAAGTGCAATCGCTCTCATTAGATGTGTGCATGTAGGCTAGCCCTGTCTGCCCCCCACCCCCCCTGATGTTTGAGAGTTAAGAGTGGACAATAAGTGCTAATAAGATGCTGTGATTTGCTGTTGTTGCACAGACATGAAGCACTTTTTCATAAGCTCAGCTGCACTATAAATGTGTTTTTTTGTTCAAGTGTTGATGTTAGAATGTTCAGATGCACATCATGCACTTGTTTGTTTTTTATTTTATTTTTATATTGAAATGTTGAAGAGGAGATGTTGCAGTTGTTGCACAGTCATAAATGAAGCACTTTCTGCAGGAGATGTTGCAGATGTGGCACATAAATGAAGCACTTTTTTTGAAAAGTATACTACTTTTGCAATGTAGTTAAATAAAAGTTGTGAAAATGTGGTTGCGTGTTGTGTCAAGTGTACATATATTCATAGCACGGGGAGGCGCCGTGGCAGTCCGGCCCCTGGCCCCTTGGGTTTCTGACAATGTGGCCCCCTGAACAATTTAGTTGAATAGCCCTGCACTAAGTTGTCATCCTGTTCTTCAACCACATTGAATCGGGGCTAAAGGTAACAATCTGATTAGATTAGATTAGATTCAAATGTATTGTCATCATACGGCACAAGTACGGTACAACAAAAAGAAGTTTGGCGTCCAACCAGAGTGCAAATGTAACAGTAAAGTCCAATAGTAATATACAATGTACAGGTGATTAAACTGGGTATAAAATATATAAATGAGCACTACTGAGTATAGTGCTAATCAGATGTATACGTGCAGAGTTGTTAATATGTACAGTCAGTGATACAGGTATAAAGACACTATTTTACATTTATTTTGGATTTCATGGTGGGTTTTTTGTTCTTGATTTATTGTGATGTTTCTTCTTGACTTGTTTAAAGAAGACTTGTCCGGCCCATGGGGACATTAACTTGTGATTGCAGGCTTTACAAATAAATTTTATTTTATTTTGATTTGATTTGGTAGTAAGTCATATTGGCCAGCAGTGTAACTAGTAAGAGTAGGTAAGGGATATGTACAGATAGGTATAGTATCTCTACAGATATGTAAACGGATTTACAGGTATGTACAGACAGATGTGGATATATATATATATATATGGTAAGTATAAATATGTAAGGGATAATGTATAGCTACGAGGTCTTTGTCGCAAAATAATTGACCGACACAGAGTTTAAAATAGGTGTTTTAAACGTCAGTGAAGGTCAATTATTTTGCGAGGATGATCGAGTATAGCTATACATTATCCCGCTTATTACCGGTACATGGCTAACTTACTAACAATATACCTAATTCATTTTACAAAATCGACAAGACGAGATCAAATGCAGACGCAGTTGTTCTGTGGCTCTGTCAACCCAAATAAAGTGATTATTATTATCGCCGGCAGGTGTGTCTGATTGCACTGAAACAGTGTGTGTCAGTGGGGCTTGATTACTCCAGCTGCGAAAAACAATAATCACCGGTGGTTATCGAAAAATAATTCACCGCTGTCGGGGGCTATTGACCAATCACAATCAAGCATTTCGGCGAATGTTAAAACACCATGTAATAAATATATATATACGGTATATAATCCGATGGTTTACAATGAATATGATGAAAGAGGAAAATGTTCCGCTCAACTCCTGGAGTTGCTCCCCACCTCCGACCCCAGAGCCTCTGCAGAAATCACAACCGGGTCGATGATATTATCCACACAGCACCCCCCCCCCCCCCCCCCCCCACCGACAGCTCTGTGGTCAAGACTGTTCCCTGTAGGGAAAGAAAAAGTGACCGTTTCACCGCAGACCCTCCTTCGAATCGCTCTGACAGCAAGAAAAAAAACGAGCCACGTTGCCTAATTCGTGAATACAGAAGTATGAACCACTTTGTGTGTGACTAACTTGCACGAGATATCGGCGAGGAACCTCGGCCTAAGTGCTGTGGATGGACCGCGTTAGCTTTAAGAGCCCCTCTCGCACACCCGTGTGTCATGAAACATTCATTATGTTTTACACGATGCTCAGGCCCGTTTACCACATGCTGAAGGCACAGGAAGAGAGAGATCCAGGAGGAGGGCAGTTCTGAATAATTGACTGCCGTTCTCCTCTTACAAAAACAAACACGCGAGGCCTGAAGTGGGCCACAAACAATACAGCCGACGTCATGAACAGCAGAGCATACTACGGGTATTGCACTAACCACCCCTGCAGGACTTATATAACAGGTAGGGATGCCCCGATCGATCGGCCACCGATCGTTATCGGCCGATACTCAGTATAAATATGCAATCTGTGAATTCCGATAATGAGTCATATTCGCCGATCGCGGAAACCGATCAAGCGAAGCTCTCACTCGCTGTCTGTCTCAGACACACACGACCTGCAAACTGCCGCTGCTCCTCCTCCCTAGCCCCGCCCGCCCCCGTGTAGAGTTTGTAAACAAAGAGGACTGAGAGGTGGCTCCTCTGCTCGAGTCTGTAGTGCATTCGACCTGCGCTAACGTTAGCTACCTAGCTATCGTTACTGTTTAAACAAAATTACCCAGTCAACTATTCACGTTTAGTAGGCATTGTCTAACGGTATTTAGCCGGCTAGCTACCGATAGCTCCTGATATCAACAAATGATCCAGAAAGTCTAGTAGTCCATGTTCATACCTCCGTTAGCTTGCGTTAGCTGACGTTAGTTTACTGTTCAAAACGAAATGTCCCATTGAACTAAAGTTCTGTCTTAACGTCATCTAGCCGGCTAGCAGTAGCTACAGATAGCTCTTGATATCAATGTCTTATAACATTGATTTAATGCGTATTCGAGCTGAGGGCTTGCTGAATGTGAAATGACCAAAGCACAGTAACGTTACCAATAGGGTCCCGCTGCAGCGCTGGAGAATCCTTTTTGGAGCTGGAGGCTACTAGAGTACACACAGACAGTGGAGCTGTTTGCAGATAGCGAGCATTTTGACTTGTTGCGTGGTGGCGATGTCTCGCAGATAATACAAGTACAAGTCTAATTATATAATATATATATTTTATAAAAAAAAATAAAATAAAAAAAATTATATAAAATAATTTTTAATTTCTTTTTAATCAAAAACAATCGGTATCGGATCGGTATCGGCCGATATGGCTCACGACGATCGGTGATCGTATCGGTGGCAAAAAACGTGATCGGGGCATCCCTAATAACAGAAGGTGCAGATCCAGAGCCTGCAGAATAATGAAAGACCCTCACCAGTCACCACCCCAACAACAGCCTGTTCAAGCTGCTGCGGTCAGGCAAGCGCCTACGGTCACAGGCTGCAGGAACAGAGAGACTCTGGCTCAGCTTCTTCCCCCAGGCCATCAGAACACTGAACTCTCCACTCACAAGTACACATGAGCACACACAGACACACACAGACACACACACACACAACACTCATGCGGCAACCGCTAAAACAATCACTTTAAACAAAATGTCACTTTTTTTCCCCCCTCTTTTTCTCTGCCTGATTTTCTATGTTTTTCCTCCCATCCCAATTTAGTCGTTATGCCAATTCCCCCCCTCCCCTACCTGGTCGTTGTGCGCATGTTCCCCCTACTGGTCGGTACAAGGGAACCCTGAAGTCTACCACATGCTTCCTCCGACACATGCGGAGACAGCCAGCGGCTCTCTTTTCACCTGGCAGCGAGGACTCTCATTGGTGAAGTGTAACGCGTGGGAGGTCACGCTGCCTTCACCACTTCCTGCCTTTCGCTGAGCAGGCGCCCAGACCTGTAGGCGTCGCTGTCCACAATGCCAGATTACCACCCACGACTTCCCTCCCGCTAACTCAGCCAAACGAGTTAGTATGACGGTCGGCCCAAGCCGCAGGCAATGTTGACTCCGGGAGTCGAGACCGCAGCCTCTTGCATTGGTGACGAGCGCAATCTCCGCTACGCCACCCGACCGCCTAACAAAATGTCACTTTTAATAATTGAAAGTCGGGCGGCTGATTGGCGCAGTGGGCAAGGCGCTCGCCTCTAACGCAGGAGACGCTGGGTTCGAGCCCAGCTCTCGGCGTTGCTACCGGCTGGCCGGTCGTTCATACTAACACAATTGGCAAGTGTTAGAGGGTGGGAAAGCCGGTGGGTGGGGATTTGACGTTGTGGACAGCGACTCCTACAGGTCGGTTTGGTGACGCCGGTGCGACGGAAGCAGGAAGTGACGGGGGCAGCGTGAGCCTCCCACGCGTTACTCCTCGCCACTGAGAGTTCGAGCTGCTGCGGTGAAAAGATGCAACAGGCTGCCTCCTCGTGTACCAGAGGGGACACGTGATGCAAGGCTTCTGTCCTCACTACAGCCGACCTGTGGGAGGCATAGTCTAGCAACGTTCAAGACAGGGGAGGGAATAATTGGATACACGAAATTGGGATGGGAGAAAAATTTTAAATGGGGAGAAAAAGTGGATAAAAAATAAAAAATAGAAAGTCACTTTAAAGGAAGGAGGTACTGTATAGTATAGTTTAGATACTTTAAGGAGTTAAAGAGTTAAAATTGTAAATTGTATATTGTATAGTAGTGTATATAGCAGGGGTAGGCAACCCTAGGCACGCGGGGGCATTTGCATAGGCACAGGGGGCAGCATAATAAAAAAAAAAAAAATGATTTTTTTTTTTTTTTTTTTTTTTTTGCTTTGAAATATTATAGTGAAATATTTTGCACTGTTGTCGCATTTATCTTGTTGAAGTCCTCCCACAGGTTCTTTTTACTACCACATATTTAATTGAGACCCTTTATTTGTTTATTATTTCAATTTAGCTGGAAATACATTGCTACATCATTCAGTAACATTTGCAGAGCCTTATAACAAAAACATTATTACGGTCACCATTGTGACCAGTGGGATTAATCAACAAATTGTATTATTTATTTTTCTATTTCATTGAACATTGCACATGTTAAAAGCCATTTTTTTTTACTCAAAATGTGAGTATTACCAAGTCAACTTGTGTTCTTAAAACAATGACAATAAACATAGTTTTATTAGGTTGAAATAATGTGGTTGTGTACTTATTTTTCTGTTAACTTATTATGGATTGAAAACTGAAAACCTTAATGCACAGTAACTGAACTCAATATTTTTAAGTTCTGGTAACTTATTATTATATATTTCTTTAGTGTAGTCTTGCGATCAATCAAAACTTATTTACACGATATACCTCACATTCACCCTCCATTCACATCCTGGTGTTCTCCATTAGGCCTGTAGGTGGAGCTATGACAGCACACGTACAGTACACACACCAATGGTGTGTGATGTGTCCAAAAATGTATGGGCAAATGTGAGTGAAATGGTCGCACTGTATGCAGCTGTTTGTCTGCATTGCATTGCCCCCCCCCCCCCCAACTCAGATTTAGGGTTGATACAACCATCATAATAATATTGTTAATAATAACAATAACAATAATGATGTAATAATGTAAAAATTATCATTAAAAAGACCTGATTATGAGAAAAATAAATTACGATGCATGGAATATTGTTGAGGCACACTAGTTACAACTATATTTCAAACATGCACTCCATGTCAAAAAGGTTGCTGACCCCTGGTATATAGGAACCAGTTTCTCAGGAACTTAGCATGTCTTTTTTTACCATGCCTATCTTGTGTCTTACCTATTTTATTTTTTCTATTCCTATTTTATTATTGTATTTTGCACAATCAATGCGGGCATGACCACCCGCATTTCACTGTATGCCCTGGTATGTATGTGACAAATAAACCTCTTGATTCTTCTTGATTCTTGAACTGTCATGAACTGTAGGGGGGCATTTTGGAGGAGTGACAGTCGAGGCCCCTTGGACGATCTCAGGCGGCCACTGAGAGCTAACGTCGCTATGGGGGGGGGGGGGGGGGGGGGATACTTTGGCCATTGTGATTGAAGAAGTTGAAAGGGAGGGAGGTAGCCTCTCTGAGGACAAGCAGTGTGATGTCATCCTTCCCGGTGGTGACAGGGGACGCTGCTTTGAGTCAGAGGCGAATCAATGACAAACAGGAAGTCGTCTGGGTTCTTCTCTCGGATCCATAACAATAGCCTTAGGGACGTATTATTATTAGCTTATATCATAATCATCTATAGCTTGTATCTCAAGGCGAGCATCAGAGAGGTCTGAACCCCCACGTCACAACAACAACAACAACAACAACAACAACAAAAACAACAATGTATAGCCAGGAGGCATCCGAGGCGAACAAAGAGGTCAGACAGACGGAACACGCGGCCGATATTTGGATCCGATAGAGAGAGGCAGGGGCAGGCTAGACGTCTACATCGAGGCAGATGACACCAAGTGAAGCGGAGACATAGACAGGGAGAAGCCCCGGCCGGCACACAGAGAGCCGAGCAGTAGCGGTAACTTGGCTCTATTAACAACAGCCCAACCTCATCATCATCCCGTCTGGGATGTGTACACACACAACAAAGACACCTCTCTCTCTCTCTCTCTGTCTGTGAGCACACAAACACACACACACACACACACACACACTCACCCGCGTGTATGTGTTCCTCCTCGCCTGAGACGACATGGTCCCCGGGTTGCTGAGCCCCGCGCCGGGCTCTCTTGACTGAGACAGCGTGTTATTGGGGGGGGGGGGGGGGGGGGTGGTGGGGGGCCGCCGGCCAGACACAAGGAGAGGAGAGGGTAGGGTAGGGTAAGGTGGCGGGGATTCAGTGATGCTGCCAGGGGGGGCCCCTCTCTCCTTATGGATCACACACCATTCCTAAATCCTCCCCTTAGAGAAGCCGGGTCTTTCAAAAAAACTTCCCTTTTCCTTCCTTCCTTCCTTCCTTCCTTCCTTCCCTGCTGCCGATCAGAGAGGAAATCCCCTCGGAAGCGCGCCTCCCTCCCGACCCCTGCTCCTGTGGCCAGGTGCTCCACGGATCCGCTCTGTCAAAAGGCTGCTCCGGAGGCCCAGAGATAAGGATGAATGGAGCGAAGGGGGGCTAAACGAGCAGGGTTTGGTCTCTGCTCCGAGTGCATCAGCTGAGAGGGGCAGCAGCAGCACTGCGCTAGAGTCTGCACTGGCTCTCTGCAGGAGGGAGGGTGGTTTAGGCCCTGGGTGCACCGCGAGGTCCTAAAGCCTGTTACATGCCTCTTAAAAAAAGAAAGCCTTTATTATTCTCATGCATTATTCTACCAACTTAAAGAGGGATGCAGTGTCTTTTTTTTTGGGCCTTGTTTCCCCCGCTGGCTTGCCGTCAAGAGGAGATGGGGCGAAACGAATCGATCTTCGGATTCCCGGCCCCCTGACGCGACGATCGGATGTTCCTTTGAAGCGCTTTGATAGCTGTCGACGAGCTCTGGGATCATACAAGCAGCTACGTAACGCCACGTCTCGTTCCAAAAACAAATTGAGTATCTTCTCCCCCCGGTACTGTAGGCTAATTCAAATCACTTCATAAGGGCTGTTGTACCCACTCACTTAGGGCTGCAACGATTAGTCGACATAATCGACGATGTCGATTATAAAAAAATCGTTGACGAGAAATTGTTGCGTCGATTAGTCATAAAAAAATAAAAATAAAAATATTATAATTTTATTTTTTGCACTACCTATCTTTGTGAAAGTGGCTTCTCAGCTCTGGTCCAGCCAGCTGAAGACTTCTTAGCTTAACATAACAGACCGACAGTAAGTTTGGGGGAACTAATAGGATAACTGGGGATGTTGTTTGGTCCTGACAAGAGTCTCAAAGCAACTCTGAGGTCATGCTCAATGTCCAATCTGTTCCTCTGCTCTGTCTTCAGCTGGACCAGAGCTGAGAAGCCACTTTCACAAAGATAGGTAGTGCAAAAAAAAAAAAAAAAAAAAAATTTATATAATTGTTTTTCGATTAGTCGACTAATCGAAAAAATTATCGACAGATTAGTCGACTACCAAAATAGTCATTAGTTGCAGCCCTACACTCACTTATAGCCCGGGGATGAATTCAACCTAGATACGGCCCTGGAATAGGGGGGAAAACAAATTTTAAGAAAGGGAGGGTGCCTTTTTTTTCCAACTGGAAAATGTGACCCAGTTCAGCTCAGTTCGATCACATTTTCATTGTGATGGAACACAAAGGAGGACCCAGGTGATGGGCTCCGCGACACAGCGCGGGCAGCGGCAGCACACTGTGAGCGCAGGCCTGTGGGTTGTATATTAGAGGCCCGGGCCTGATGTGTTGGCAGATCGCAGGGGCAGGATTAACACTCTTTTATTATCAGCTAACTGCGTGGCTCGGGCTTTTTCCCACTCTCAACTCTCTATTCATGTGTTTTGCAATGGAAGCAGATGCTGAGGGGCTTCTGGGTAAAATGGTTCAGCATAGAGGTTGCTGTCAGAGGGACCGTTTAAAAAAACGGCTTGTATTTCGGCAGTTGGATAAAAAGTCAACTAAGCCCTTGGGAGAATGAGATCGGTCTCTCTCTCTAATAATGCATCGGCCACAAAACCTAGACAACTAAATGTAACCTGTATAATTACCTAGACAACAAGACTTAGCCTAGGCCTAACCTGTATACCTAGACAACAAGACTTAGCCTAGGCCTAACCTGTATACCTAGACAACAAGACTTAGCCTAGGCCTAACCTGTATACCTAGACAACAAGGCTTAGCCTAGGAATAACCTGTATACCTAGACAACAAGGCTTAGCCTAGGTCTAACCTGTATACCTAGACAACAAGGCTTAGCCTAGGAATAACCTGTATACCTAGACAACAAGGCTTAGCCTAGGTCTAACCTGTATACCTAGACAACAAGACTTAGCCTAGGTGTAACCTGTATATCTAGACAACAAGACTTAGACTTGGTCTAACCTGTATACCTAGACAACAAGACTTAGCCTAGGTCTAACCTGTATACCTAGACAACAAGACTTAGCCTAGGCCTAACCTGTATACCTAGACAACAAGACTAGGCTAGGCCTAACCTGTATACCTAGACAACAAGACTTAGCCTAGGTCTAACCTGTATACCTAGACAACAAGACTTAGCCTAGGCCTAACCTGTATACCTAGACAACAAGACTAGGCTAGGCCTAACCTGTATACCTAGACAACAAGACTTAGGCTAGGCCAGGTTGTATAGGTTGAGTGGGTCAATAATATGCCAGAATTATGTTCTCTAGGCCTAGAAGCAACTAAACATGACAGAGAGCCTAAGTATCCAGTGACACAGTCAGTTCCAGTCAAGGATATTTAGGGTCACACAATGAAGAACTGCAGTTGCTTCGCACCCCTCTATGCAAATGAGGAGAGTAGGGCGGCGAGGGGGGGGGGGGGGGGGATCTCTCTCCAAAAGCAATAGGCATAGCGAGTGAAATAGATGGGCTCAGCCAGACGGGCCAAAAGCAGAGCTGCCTCGTCACATGAGAAAGGACAATCTAACCAGGACACCCAGCCCCAGTGCCTCGTCAGATGAGAGGAGGACGATCTAACCAGGACACCCAGCCCGGTGCCTTGTCACAGGAGAGGAGGACGATCTAACCAGGACACCCAGCCCGGTGCTTCGTCACATGAGAGGAGGACGATCTAACCAGGACACCCAGCCCGGTGCTTCGTCACATGAGAGGAGGACAATCTAACCAGGACACCCAGCCCGGTGCTTCGTCACAGGAGAGGAGGACGATCTAACCAGGACACCCAGCCCGGTGCTTCGTCACATGAGAGGAGGACGATCTAACCAGGACACCCAGCCCGGTGCTTCGTCACATGAGAGGAGGACGATCTAACCAGGACACCCAGCCCGGTGCTTCGTCACATGAGAGGAGGACGATCTAACCAGGACACCCAGCCCGGTGCTTCGTCACATGAGAGGAGGACGATCTAACCAGGACACCCAGCCTGGTGCTTCGTCACATGAGAGGAGGACATTCTAACCAGGACACCCAGCCCGGTGCTTCGTCACAGGAGAGGAGGACGATCTAACCAGGACACCCAGCCCGGTGCCTTGTCACATGAGAGGAGGACGATCTAACCAGGACACCCAGCCCGGTGCTTCGTCACAGGAGAGGAGGACGATCTAACCAGGACACCCAGCCCGGTGCTTCGGCACAGGAGAGGAGGACGATCTAACCAGGACACCCAGCCCGGTGCCTCATCACATGAGAGGACAACCTAACCAGGACACAAACAGTACTGTATTTGTAAATCTGGTATATCATAAATGTATAGATGTAGCAGTACTGTCTATCTGTATGTCATGTATGTCATATATGTTATGATGAATTGAAAAATGGGGGACCCTGATGTAAACAAGACGAAAGTCTTTCTCTGGTCTGCATCCCCATAACAATTGTGTGTATTAGGGCGGCTACGTGGCGTAGTGGGCAAGGCGCTCGCCACGAATGACGGAGACGCTGGGCTTGCCTGTTCGAGCCCAGCGCTCCACATTGCTTTCAGTTTAGCTGGCCGTCCGTACTAATACACATTGGCCGTATTAGGGGGTGGGAAACTGATGGGTGGGGATCGGGCGTTGTGGACAGCGACTCCTACAGGTCGGTTGGTGCGCCTGCGCAGTAGAATCAGGAAGTGTCAGGGGCAGCGTGAGCCTCCCACGTGTTACTCCTCGCCACTGAGAGATCGAGCTGCGCAGGTGAAAAGATGCGACTGCTGTTACCTCAAGTACCGGAGGGGACTTGTGCTATGTATGACTTAGTCCACATTGCAGCCGGCTTGTGGGAGGCAAGAAACAGCGTTCGTGACAGGGGAGGGTTGAATTGGATGATACGAAATTGGGATGGGAGAAAATATAGAAAATGGGAGAAAAAGTGGATAAAAAAAAACAATTGTGTGTATTGAGCTGTACTGTATTGTACCCATTCTGCAATCTGTTAATAAAATTTTCAATCAATCAATCAATCAATCACACCCAGCCCGGTACCACCTGCTGCAGAGAGCCAGAACGGTGCAAGCGGCACAAGACAGAACAGAGGTGACTCTCTGGGCTCTCTGGAGGAATGACATTGCATCCATTTCACCCTTTCCAGGAGATTTCTACCCGACTAGCAAGGTAGTATATGATGATATTGTAATGGAGATTCTGTCTTTACAGGGACTTGTCTGTACGGCTAGAAAAGTAATATCTGTCAGTAGCATATAGTTTTACATAGCATTGTTGTGCTATCGAGTGATGTCTCTAAGGGGGTTGGAAAATCAATAGGAATGATTTGAGCCAAGGTCTGTCCAGTAAAAGATATGCAATGGCATTAAAAACTAAATTAGCTGTATCATGTTAGCCTAGATGGTATATAAGCTATGATTAAAACCGCTTTATATTCAGCTTTATAAACACAAGGCCTGAATGCTCATCAACTAGGCACATTATAAAGTGTTTTAACATTTATTGTGTCATCTTAGTATGCTAAAGTTTAAAGGAACAGTTCACCGGTCTGATGTGTCATTTTAATCCTTCCCAAAAGGCACTGGCAGCAGTGTTTTGGTTTTTGAGATATTGGAAGTATAAATTGTTGGCATTAACAATGTTAGTGGAAATCAATGGGGTGCATTGGCATATCTCTGGGAAAAAAACACTTATGCCTATGTCCTTCCATAGCCTAGTTAACAATGTTGACAAATGGCTTGTAAGTTGTTTACTGGTGCTATACCAGTAAAATATTTTTCAGACATGCTAACACTATCCCATTGAATTCCACTAGCATTGCTAACAAATTATATTTCCAATAATATCTCAAAAGCCAAAATGACAGTTTGTGACAAATCAAATATCTAAAACTGTGAACGGTTCCTTTAAGCTTCATCATATTTAGGCCTAGTCCCCGGACTTGATTGATTTTATTTATGGATCCAAAAAAGACACAACAAATCCAAGGGATGACATGCAAAAGTGACAACACTTATTTCCAGCATGGTCCCCGATGTTCTAACCAAAGGACATATACAAATAACATATAAAACAACACATAAAGCAAAGGTCCAATACAACAAATCCATATTCTACATATCTAAAAACAAGACAATAACATCCTGACCAAATACCATAAAATGTCACATTTCTTATACCATCATTAAAACAATAATCCATGTATGACCTGACAGCTATCTGGCCACTTTACCACAGAGATATGAGCGAACCTGACCTTTAAAAACATTCCTCAGTCTAGATACTTGCACCCATACAGTACATAAAAAGTGGGTCATTCGCAGACTGTATATTCGGGGTAAACTATGTAGCTTTTTTTTTTTGATCCACTTTTTCTCCCATTTTCTATATTTTCTCCCATCCCAATTTCGTATCATCCAATTCAACCCTCCCCTGTCACGAACGCTGTTTCTTGCCTCCCACAAGCCGGCTGCAATGTGGACTAAGTCATACATAGCACAAGTCCCCTCCGGTACTTGAGGTAACAGCAGTCACATCTTTTCACCTGCGCAGCTCGATCTCTCAGTGGCGAGGAGTAACGCGTGGGAGGCTCACGCTGCCCCCGACACTTCCTGATTCTACTGCGCAGGCGCACCAACCGACCTGTAGGAGTCGCTGTCCACAACGCCCAATCCCCACCCATCAGTTTCCCACCCCCTAATACGGCCAATGTGTATTAGTACGGACGACCAGCTAAACTGAAAGCAAATGTGGAGCGCTGGGCTCGAACAGGCAAGCCCAGCGTCTCCAGATTTCATGGCGAGCGCCTTGCCCACTACGCCACATAGCCGCCCAAACTATGTAGCTTTTATGTGGATTGCAATTTATTAAAATAAAATTGAGTAACCGGTTGGTTAGACCTGAATATATCTTCCACAATATACTCCAGCAAAAAATGTCGTCATACTTCTCTGGGACTGGATATGAGATTCTGTATGTTGTGGAGGTTATAATGGAACTACTCGATTTTGCAATCTGCTTCCATCTAGTGGATTCGATGAGAATTAAGTCAACGCGGGTCCAAACATACAACCCACTGAACAGAAATGTACAACATTGTCATCAATTAACCCAATATATTTATTTACAATGAGCTGTTCCGTTATGATGCATGCAAAACAGCCATAGCGGTATGATGTGCTAAAAAAAAGAATACAAATAATTATATAATTAACATGGGTGTGGTTCATGCCTACTATATAGTCCATAATTTGTCCTGAGTTGGAGAAACAAAGCTAGTAATACCAAATGAGATCACGAATCCGAGTAGAACTGATGATGATGGGGAAATTGAGTCAGATCATCATCTCCATGTGGTCTGTGGACCGCCCGTCTCCTAATCCCCCCTTCCTCCAGACAAATTAAATCAATCAAAGACAATTACTCCCACATTTTACGCATCGGTTTCCAATGCGTTATATGTGAAATACATTTTCACACACCTCCACACCAGTAGCACTAAAAATAGCGTTTTATGATGACATTAGGCAATTTTGTAATCAGATCTGCGGTTCCTCTGTCAGCGGGACACTCCCTGATCAGCTGCTAGCCCTTAGCTCCTGTCATGCTGCTTTCACCGCAACAAGCCTCATCGTGCTCGTTTCACAACCGTAAACACACACGCACACATGAGCCTTCATTTCACCATGGCTCCACGTGGGCGTATTATTGGTGTCCGTATATAATATTTTGCATGCCAATGCACTCACCTCGTTATTACTAAATGCAAATGTCACCGCTCAGCTCCGTCCCATGCAAGCAGATCTTTTTGGCAACATCATCCATCCATGCAATTCTATATGGCAACATCCTGTATGTGGTGGTGGCCGTTCAAATGCCTGAACCAATAGGAGCAGGCTAGTAAATACTATGTAACAACCGTGAAGCATGGTGGTGTTTTGAGTCACATCAATATTATACATTAAAAAACCAGTAATGAAGATACAGTAATCACACAAGACAGAAAATCTAAAACATAATGCTGTGAATATTTTGACAAAGAAAGTTATAATATAGTCAAATACAGGTGACAAGTCACTAGTCAAATACAGGTGACAACTTTTAAAACCACACCTACGGGAGACTGCAATTCGAAACTGGCCCCTGTAAATGTCCTAACACAACCCCCTCCAATGTACAGTAAATGTCCTAACCCAATAATACACGAGACCCTCTTCTTGGGACCATGTAAGGTTTCGTCGGTAATCCAATGTAGTTACACCACCCCACCAATGTAGTTGCTTCGTCAAATGTATATTCTTTTTTAGACTCTTTTTGTATCACAAACAGTACTGTATTTGTAAATCTGGTATGTCATAAATATATAGATGTAGCAGTACTGTCTATCTGTATGTCATATATGTTATGATGAATTGAAAATGGGGGACCCTGATGTAAACAAGATGAAAGTCTTTCTCTGGTCTGCATCCCCTTAACAATTGTGTGTATTGAGCTGTACTGTACTGTACCCATTCTGCAATCTGTTAATAACATTTTCAATCAATCAATTGTGAAAATAATTCTATCTGGAACAGAATCAAAACAATTCATTCGGAAAAAATTCACGTATCCCCAGGTCGACCGTCTAGCCGAGCCACCTTGTATCCATATTTAAACACCATGAAACCGATCAGCTTGGCCGGCAGGGAGGGCCAAACAAATTCATCAATTTTGCAGAACCCCACGCTGTGGTACAACTTATGAGCATCCGTCTGCAGCATGGAGGTGTACAGCACCACGTCCTCCACGCCGCGCCCAGAGACGAACTCGAGAGCCGTCCGACACAGAGCTTTGGCCACCCCCAGCCCCCTGAACTCCCTCCTCACCGATATCCGCTTCAGCTCCCAGGCTCCCGCTTGCGTGCAGCAAGGGAGGATAGCTACGGTGCCCACCACGACGCCCCCCTGGCTCTCCGCCACCCAGAAACAGGAGACCTGTCCGTCCCGCATGTAGCTAGTTCGGATGTCCAGGAGGTCCTCTCTGAGGCCAAGTTGGATCCCTCGGTTGAACAGGTACCGGACTCCCTCCCGCGCCGCCAGCAACAGGAGGCCGGCGGCTATTAGTGAGGCCGCGAGGGATCCGGAGGACGTTTTGACTGCCAAGAGGAAGCCGATCAAGGTGAGTTGGACCCAGGGCCGCTTGAGTGCCTGAACACACACGGCATTCAGGTGCTCGCCAAAACCCGTGGAGTACACCTCCCGGACCACGTCATAGTCCCGGTCCTGGTATTTACGGATCTGAAAGTTGGCCATCTGATAGTCGTCCGAGACACCTGAGGAGAAGAGGGGAGCTCACTACTAGCACAGCCAAGTAAAAGAGTAGAAACGGTCCCTTTTCTTTGGTTATATATGATTGAATCTTGTAGACAGATTGACCATTGAAATATATATTTTACACACTCATACAGTCATTTTCAGATGCATTACAGTCATTGAACATTCCCTGTGGAAGATATCAGAGGTTGTGTGTTTTCAAGGGGGGGGGGGTTACATTCACACACTATTTGATTTGGAATGAGGACACAATTTTGGCTAACCAATAACCAAAAAATAAATACAAAATGAAAATGACACATTTTGTCAAGTACTTTGTTACTCAGATATAATGAAACATGCTTTATGAATAAAGATTTACATTCTTAATATAGTCATTCGACTCAAGGCTTCATTTACAACTAACGTTTTTTCTCACTTTTTGTTTTCTTGGTGGATCATGCCATTTTGTTTCAGGTTGAGTGTATAACACTAAAAAAAGTTACTATAAGAAATACACTTTATAGAAATTCAGCACAACTTTCCATGTCGTAGTATCGTATCACAAAAAGAAGGGGAGACTACTTACTTGAGCTACAAACACTTTATTCTAAAGTGTCCAGTCGGCAGGAATGAAATTACTTAAATAATTAAACAATTAAACAAAATCAAAACAATAATTAAATGACCCTTTGAGTAAATTAAACCACATGAAACAGACTCTTACAGCCCTTAAAGGAACACACGCCAACTTTTTTTGGGCAAATTCGCTTATCGTCTTCTCCAGAGTCAGACAGGAAGCGTCAGACAAGAAGATAGATATCAATTTCCTCTCTGTGCGTTCAATAAAGAGAACCGGTGGCTCGCTAGCCTAGCTTAGCACAATGACTGGAAGTGGGGGGGGGAGCGGCTAGCCGCTAAGGTAAGCTAGGCTAGCGTGCCACCGGATCACTCTACAGAACGTACACAGAGAGGAAGCTGATATCCATCTTCTTGTCCGACTCTGGAGAAGAGAGTAAGAGAATTTCCCCAAAAGTTGGCATGTTCCTAGAAATGTTTTAGTACATATTATCAACAATACGCAGGAGAATGATAATGAGTACAGAACTGTAACAGATCATAACACCCATTGATCCTATGTATGTGTTTGTGTGTGTACAACAAAATAAAGCTGTTAATCCATCTGCTGAGTGTGTCTGTGTGTATGTTAATGTCTGCGGGGTGTTTCTGGATTGTTCACCCATCTGTCAGTGTGTATTGCGTGGGCGTTCTGTGTGTGCGGCGCGTTTCCCTTTCAAGTCAATCAATTCAATCCTTTCCCTCATCCTGCTTTAAATCCAGTCTGTACTCGACCAGCTTGAAGTTTGTGATTTTGGCCACGAGCTCGGGAATGACAAACTCCCGTATCCTAGTGTAGCCCATGTGTTCGTACAGCCGCTGCGCGTCCGTCTGCACCACGGAGGTGTACAGGACGACCGCCGGGTAGCCCCTCTCCCGGGTGAAGTCCGCCACCATCCGGCACAGAGCCTTGGCGATGCCCTGGCCGCGGTAGGTGCGCAGGACCGACATCCGCTTCAGCTCCAGGCACCCGGGGGCGTTCTCGGCCGGCAGGCAGGCCACCGTGCCCACCACCCGGCCCTCGCTCTCCGCCACCCAGAAGCACGTGTCCTTGTGCTCCAGGTAGGTCTCCCGGATGTGGTTCAGGTCCTTCTTGAGGGTGGTGTCGATGTAGGTGGTGAATATGATGCCGACGAAGTGGCGCGCCCCGGCCAGGAGGAGGGTGACGGCCAGGATGGGGAGCAGGAAGGACTTGGAGCTGGCGAGCAGGGCGCAGAACACGCACATCAACACCATCTGGGTCAGCGGCTGCTTCAGGAGGTGCACGAAGGACGAGGGCACGTGCTCGCTCATCCCCAGCGTGAAGATCTCCTTCACCGCCTCGTCATCGTCCTCCCGATACCGCCGGATCTGAAGGTTGACCATGATGATGCGGCGCTGCCTTTTGATACAACAGTGAGACAACTGTGAGAGCTGGCAGACCACCGCGCTCGCACGGGGACCAGGTTACTCAGTCTAGAAGTACAGTTAACTTAGAGGTCAAATTTGTAATGTCGTCAAACAGCCACCTCTAGGCAAAAGAGCCCCTTTTGTTATTATTGTGCTTTGTTTGGTGGGGAGAGGGGAGGGGTAGGTAGCTACTGGTGGCCACGCCTCAGGCTCTTCCAAGAGAGGTCACGTTACTAAACTTCAAGTTCAAGCCACAGTCAGAACAAAGCAAAACAATTGAATAACGCGCCATGAGGTCGCTTGTTTGACGGCATTATATTAGATTCTACCTTTAAATATTTACAGCACTGATTACTGCTCCAGGGTGAAGTTCCAATTGCAATGTATAGAGATCAGCTTCTATGCCCCCAATATAATATTATAAGCCTGAACCTTTAATGAACCCAAACATGAGACATTTATCAATGTCAGTGTCACTGGAGTCTATAGAAGGCACTAAGAAGAATGCATTTAAAAGTAATGGTTTAAACGTCAACGCTACCCTAATTGGCTGCTAATAAGCTGGCTAACGTTAGCTACCCAGTCAATAGTGCAAAATACAGACGTTAAGAGTAAGACCACAAGCTAACGTCATTAAACACAATAAACACTCACTTACATTAGGCAATATTACAAGCAACACATTTGACTCAACATATCTCGCCACTGCTTTAGTATACAAACTTAAGTGACGGATTAAAAGATAGCCTAGCATGATAAGCCTAACCATCCTGCCTAAGTAACCCCCCTGACCTTCTTCTGTTATTAAGGTTCAATCGGAGCTGCTGCTGGAATATAAATGATGTAAACAAAGAGACTAACCTGTTTTTGGTTCGGCTCGACACTTATCAGACGTCTGTTGTACGCGGTCGGCAATATAATATACTCTGCTTGTAGTCAAATTCGTGTCACATGCGCCTCTTCTTTTCGTTTCTTCTTTTTCGACCACTTCCTGGTTCTAGGGAATCCGTGTCGCTGATTGGACGTTAGCCTGGTGCACGTTTAACTGACGCTCAGGCCACTTCCTGGTTCTAGGGAATCCGTGTCGTTGATTGGACGTTAGCCTGGTTCACGTTAAACTGACGCTCGAGCCAAAACGCAAAGGTCGGGGCGACACAGATACTGATAAATAAACATCATGACAAAACATGTTTAGCCATAAACAGTCAGTCAGTGCTTGTTATTACAATATAACAAGCCAAGACCAAACATATAACAACCTCAAATGTATATACTCTCTTTTTTAGACTATTTTTGTATCACAAACAGTACTGTAGTTGTAGATCAGTATGTCATAAATGTATAGATGTAGCAGTACTGTCTATCTGTATGTCATGTATGTTATGATGAATTTAAAATGGGGGACCCTGATGTAAACAAGACGAACGTTTTTCTCTGGTCTACATCCCCTTAACAATTGTGTGTATTGAGCTGTACTGTATTGTACCCATTCTGCAATCTGTTAATAAAATTTTCAACCAATCAATCAATCAATCACAGTAAAACAACACTATAGTCCACAATAGAGACTGAAAAAATAATTTATTTAAAAGTTGTACTCAAAACAAATCTTTATTCCAGACACCAAAATATTGTAAATATTATCCCTTTTTGGAGTAAGCCTTCAGCTACAGTGATAGTCAAAGATAGAAAACTATTATTATTATTATTATTATTATTATTAATATTATTATTAAAAAATCATTTGTACAAAACAAGGACGTTTACATTCACTTCCTTCCCAACAAAAGGCTACTGTCAGCGGACTGAAAGCAGCGCATAAAAATCTCTCTGTTCAAATGCTATTTTTTTCTTTCTTTTCCAGCGCCTCTCTCTCTCTCTCTCGCTCTAACCCAGGTTTATACTCCCAGCGTACATGGTGATGAGCAGGATGATGGCGAAGCCGGACATCAGCCCCGCGTTCTGGATGAGGAAGAAGACGACCTTGTCACACGTCTTTTCTTGCATCCGCATAATGTTGTTCATCTCTGGGAACTGAAAAACAAGACCGACATACATAACGTGTTTATTTACTTAAAAAACATGTTCAGAGACAACAACATGGAGATGACGAAGAAGACGACGGTGAAGGAGACGTTTAATAAAGAGTCAGAACAAAGATACAAATACGAACAACAAGAAATCAGAGGGGGAAAAATTTGTAGATCACTAAACTAAACATGAACAAATAAAATACAATTTACAATTTAGACTATATCAAAACGCTATTATCCACGAAATAAGATAAGATAAGATATTCCTTTATTGATCCCCTTGGGGAAATTCAGGAATACCACGAAAAGAAGCAGAAACAAAATTAACAAACAAAAACATTAAAAGACAGAAGTTTCAGGCACTTATATAAAACAAAATTTAAAAACATCCATGTTGGTCAATGAGGTACCAGGCTTTAGCAAGCAATTATATTCCCCCCTTTTTTTTTACCAGATAAAACTTCACACACTCGAGATCAATAAGACTTTTGAGTGGAACATTGTGTGAACAGTTGATCCCCGATATCATTATATAATCCACAGTAAAGCAGCAGAGTAATCGTAGTTCACTAGTTATCTATAGGGAGAAGTGGTGTGTTGTTCCCCATGAAAAAGAGGCAGTTGTAAAAGGAAGTGAGATCCTGTTTGTTATTGTTATTGTTGTTTGTGATGTTGTGGAATGACTTGAGCTATAGATACAGTAATGAACACATTGACGACCAGCGTCCCGCGCCGATTTATAGGCCAGAGGACCGAGCGTTGTCAACAAACCGATGTACTTTCTAACAGCTATATATATACTTTATCGTATTGCTATCTGTCCATTCTCATTGTCACTTGAGTGCATAAACCGTGCCTTCATAATGGCTTAAAGAAAATAAAAATCCATCTGTTGGTTGTCATTTTATAGCGCCGTGAATATAAGGTTTATCGCAGTTTTCGCCTAGTCTTTTTTCTGGGGAGCTAGATAATAGGCTAAAGGCTAGTCACGTTATATCAAACGCCATTTCTGCTGTATATATACGAATGAAATAAAACAAACTGCGTAGCATCCGGACTATTACAGAGCATCTATGGATGAAATGGGGGCGGCGGGCGACGCCGATTACTATTATTGATTAGCAATAAAGTGTGTGTTCAATTAGCCATTTTCACTGATCGATCACGTTGCGTTTTAAAACAATGTCCAATCCAGCTGTAATTTGGGGGAATAGTATCCTACCGTCAGCCCATGTGATCGCCGGCAGCATTTTGTCATTAGTCATCGGAATCTGGTAGATCGATATGTCCATTGGTTGATCATAAATCCCATTATTCCGGGCTGAAAACTGCGTTCGGTAACGGGATCAAAGATGGAGGGTGTTCGTTTGGGATCGAGGCTCATATGAAACGGATCTGGCCGGTATTGCATGTTTCGAAAATCAAATATGCAGATAGGTCCTGCAAGTCGATCGCGGACGTTAATAGCGTTATTAATATGGAATAAAACAATAACAACTTGCCACGAGTTAACTCGTGGCTCTGGTCCACAACGCATGGCACCGAAACACGAGTTAACTCGTGGCTGGTCCCTATAGTGTTAATAATCTTCTTTGATCTTTGAATTTTACTTTCTTTTGGATTTTCACAAGTATGTGTAGGAGAGGGGGTTAGAGAAAGTAAGAAAAAAGAAAGAAATCAAGAAAAAAAGAAAGAAATAATCTCACACACATCCCAAAACCATTGTGCACACATTAATTTAGTTTGACTGTTGATGTGAGTAAATGAGTTTGATGTGATGTCATCGGGGACATTGAATCTTTGTGTTGCGTTAACTAGACCTCTGTGTGATGATGTAGATGAGAAAATAGCAACACCTTCTCTTATCGGGACTGCTGCCTTTATCATTTCATTGAGCTGCAATTAACACAAGGATCATTGTCCCCGATGACATCACCGGTGTCCAAATTCAAACAAATTTATTCTCAATAACTGTCATACTAAATAAACACATGCAAAACGGTTTTAAATGTTTTGAATGCGTGTGAGATTATGAGCAAAATAAATCAGCATTGGTTTTTGGCGAAGTGCCCCTTTAAGCGAATATCTCACTCCTATCAGATAAAAAAAAAAACTGCGTCTCCTGAAAGTCAATACAGTCAATACTATTCTCAGGACAGTAATCAGTAATACTCTACACAGTAATACATTTACATTTGGTCATTTAGCTGACGCTAGTCAGCAGGAAGTGTACAACTCTTTCAGCTGAGTAACAATGATCAAACAGTGCTGAAACTTGGGTGCTGCTGTATTGAGTGCATAGACATAAGACATATTATCAGTATAGTAGGAGGAGTGCATGGTAGTATAGGACAGTAAGAAGGTTAGTGTTTAAATTTTTTCCAGAAATGTATTGAAGAAGTGTGTTTATAGTCGACAGTAAAAGTTTGGTCGGGATTCGGCTGTCCTAACTGTGGTGGGAAGTTCATTCCACCATTGTGGAGCGAGGACCGAGGACCGAGAATAGGCGGCTTCTCTTTGATGACCCTCCCAGAGCTCGGATAGGAGTGGGTCTGAGGCGGCCAGAGGATGTAGAGCGGAGGGGTCTTGAGGGTGTGTAGTTAGAGTAATACTCCATGGCTTTCCTGAGAAAGAACTGCATGTATATTCCCACCAGTGTTTCTTACATGTCGTTGGGTTAATTGCAGTGGTGGCAGGCTGGGGCAGGGAAGCCCGGTTGCCCTATTTCAATGATGATGCTCATTGGTAGAATCAGAAACAAAGTCATTTCCTGTAATTCACCACGTGAGCTACACAAGGCACGGCATTGGCTGGCTTACTGCCCCCCTTAGGAGACCAGCGATTTCACAGTGAACGAATAGCGATAGCAATAGTGTAAAGGTCCCGCCCACTTAGGAGACCTTCAGGCAATCTTACCCCACTGACGCTGCTTTGAATGCGCTATCTTTTCTTATCTACTATCTTTGGTGAGAGTCCTTTCTCAGCACAATCCATGCGGTTCTTCATACCATATGAGGCCCCGAACCAATGCAAAGACGATGGGTTCAAGTTCCTGTCTGTACAAGCTGATTGAGGCTCGCTGAAATTTACTCCACAGAGCACACAGAGTAGATTTCAGTGAGCCTTAGTCAGCATTTACAAATCATTTGGGTTACATTGTACAGATAGGAGCTCGACCCCATTGAGTTTGCATTGGTTTGTCCAGAGCTAGTTCAAGTTTCAAGTTTCAAGTTTCTTTAATAGTTGTCATACAGAAGTACAGAATACTTTCATACAAAATGCTTCTTACTGTTACGCTCCAGAGACTGTGCTAGACAAGATAGTATCAAATAACATAGTATAGCATGTAATTTAGAAGTAGAAAATGAGGTCACAGTGTTCAGTATAGACATATGTACAATGTTCGATGCAGAATGGACGTAACTGAGTTACCATATAATATACAATACTATGCAGTGTACTAATGTACAGTACTATATAGTGCAAAGCAGAAATGGGATGAGGTACAATTTAGGTACAATTTACAGTAAGGTGTACGAGTTGTAGTGCAATCCTTCATCAATAAATATAAAGTGTGGGGAGTGGGTGCTACAGTGTGTTTGTTTAAAGTGAGTGTGTGCTATAAAGTGTGTAGAGTGGGTGCTACAGTGTGTTTGTTTAAAGTGAGTGTGTGCGTGTGGATGTGTGTGCTATGTGCGTTTGGTGGTTGTTGTTGTGTAGTGTTCATTGTTCGTTTAGCAGCCTGATGGCCTGGGGATAGAAGCTTGTATGAGGAACAGCATGGATTGTGCTGAGAAAGAACTTTATTGGTAAGTAAGAAATAGGGCCAGGGTTCCAAAATTCTGAACTATACCTTTAATGGGAGAATTGACATAGTGCTAATTCAATGATCTTCGACAGTTAAATCAATATCTATAAATAGCCTGTCTCTCGATGACATCATCACTAGAGTCCTATCTCTCAGTCTCATTTAGCTTATTAAGGCCAGACTTGCTCATATTACTGTCATGCACTTGTCCTAATATACTAACCTACACTATAGCACTCAACACTTTGATGAACATTGTTACACAGCTGATAGAGTTGTACCCTTCCTGCTGTCTTGTTGTACAAAACTTGTAAGTCGCTTTGGATAAAAGCATCAGCTAAATGACTAAATGAAAATGTAAAAAAAAATTTATATTCACAAATTGAAAATCGATTACCGTAATCTATTTAGTCGACAAATCAGTAAAATTGCATTTCCCACGTGCTGTTGCGCATAAATACCTCTTTAAATCCCACGTTACCGGAGATATTCTTATCATTCTTCAGAAAATATCTAATTCAGTATGAAGGAAAAAAAAGCATAAGCCTTGGTTGACTAAGACTAACCAATCGACTTATCAACTAAAAGAGGGCCACACCCCTACAGTCTTTGGGGAATCTATTTGTGGTGGGCCGGTCCCGATATTGTGGTGGATCATCACAGTGTGTATGGAAAACACTGGCACTCAGATGGAACGGAGTGACTCACCATGTCAGCGAGAGCAATGTACAGGAACATGCCGCCGGCGATGGCGAAGATGGCGTTGGGGGCAAAGTTGCTGCCGAGCAGGATGCCGAAGACGAGGCCAAGGTAGCAGGCCATGGCCGACATCATGTTGAAGAAGATGGCCTGAGGAACACTCATGCCGGCGTTCAGCAGTATCACAAAGTCGCCTGTAGGGGGAGAGAAAGAGAAGCGGATGAGCCAAAGGGTCGAGGCAGTAAAGAAGAAATGATTGCCCCCCTATCGACAGCTGCTTTGGATAAACAAGATCTAGTGTATGGATGTTGAAATTCCTCTCGTCCAAAAGCATGTGGGGAGACTACTACTACAGGTCAAATTAAGATCATAACAACATCTTAAATGCTTTTAAAAAGTGAAATACAATATGGGAAATATAAGTGCAATATACTAAGTTGGTTTAAAAATAAATAAATAAATAAGAATAAAATATATATATTTTAGGGTATTTTATGCTTTATTATAGACAGGACAGTCAGAGAGAGGAAAGAATTGGGTGAAGGGAGGACATGCAACACATGTCCTGGGCCAGATTCGAACCCAGGACGTTTTGATTGTGCAGTAGGCTATGCGTCTTAAAAGCTCATCTGTCAGAAACCTTGGAGTAATCTTTGACAGTACTTTTAAATTTGATAAACAGGTTAGCTCGGTGGTTAAAACCAGTTTTTTTCCACCTCAGACTCCTGGCTAAGACCAAAGCATACCTCTCTCAGAAGATTCTGGAGAGGGTGATCCATGCCTTCATTTCGACCCCGGCTGGATTACTGTAATGCGCTGTATGTTGGCATTGACCAGTCGCTGCTCCGTCGCCAAAATGCTGCTGCCCGTCTTCTCACTGGTACCAAAAAACGTGACCACATTACACCAGTCCTGGCTTCACTCCACACTGGCTCCCCGTCCGTTTCCGCATTGATTTTAAATGATTGCTGACTGTTTTTAAAGCACTACATGGGCTGGCTCCACTGTACCTGGCTGAGCTCCTGCACCACCACATCCCATCCAGAGCCCTAAGGTCTGCTGACCAGCTGCTGCTGGAGGTGCCCAGGACCAGGCTCAAAACGAGGGGGGAGACAGAGCCTTCGCTGCTGCTGCCCCCCGGCTCTGGAACAGCCCCCCCCCCCCCCCCCCCCACATAAGATCTGCCCAGAGCCTAAAGGCTTTTAAATTGCTTTTTTCCCTGGCCTTTGACCAGATTTAGCCTGCCACTTGTACACTATGTTTGCTGTTACTCTGGACTTTTTATCTATTTTCTTGTCTCTTTTATATTGCACCTTGCTCTTGTTTTCTTAAATGTACAATACCTGTTTCTGTCATTTTAGTATACGGTATTTTACTTGTTACTGCATTCTATGTGTTTTTATTATGTCCTACCTGTGAAGCACTTTGGTTGGCTTTTAGTCACTGTAAATGTGCTATAAAAATAAAGCTGACTTGACTTGACTTTTAAAAGAACACGCCAACATTTTGGGAATCTCTGTGCGTTCAGTAGAAAGCTATCTGACTGCATGTTAGCCTAGCTTAGCACAATGAATGGAAGCGGACATGTACGGGTAGCCTTCGGGAGAGGTGTCCGCTTCCATCCATTGTGCTAAGCTAGGCTACCATGCAGCCAGATAGCTTTCTACTGAACGCACAGAGCGGAAACTGGTATCTATCTTCTTGTCTCTCTCTGGAGAAGACGTTAAGCTAATTTCCCCAAATGTTGGCGTGTTCCTTTAACGTGGTGTGCCACCGAGCCCCCCCCCCCCCAAGAATAAAATATTATACAAAAAAGAAAGAAAAGAGGGACCACCACGCACCCAGTTCGTGGGGGAACTCCTCGCACACGATGGCGATGGACGTGCTGAACCCCGCCAGCACGGACACCGTGAAGGAGGCGCCGATCGCCAGGCCGTCGATGAAGTTGTGCACGGCGTCGCTCAGGGTGATCATCCACGCCACCGTCTTGATGCTGGAGACGCGTTTCCCCCGCAGCCACTGGCACATCACACCAGACACGACCTCCTGTCAAAACCCCAGGAGGGAGGAGAGGGCAGGTTGAAGGTACACCACTGTTTGCTCATCCCAGAGACGGCTGATGCCCCCGGCACAAATGCAAACAATGAAGCATTGATTAATTCAATGCCATCCAGTTGTTTTCATTTCACAATCACTGTGAAATGTAAAGCCTAATCCTTCTGCCGCGACTGATATGACCTAACGGCCGTTTAGTATATACTTACAACCTAACGGCCGTTTACTATATACCGGTACTTACAACTATAACTGCACTTAAAGATGTTGTAAGTGGTTTCTTTTGTTGTTAAAAATAAGTGTTAAATAGCTCTGGTCAGTAACATGGGTCTCCCAGTCCCTCCTGCTCTGCAGTAAACACAAAATACATTTTCTGGTATCCCGTCGCACTTTATAAGAGAAAACCCTAGCTATTTTTACTTGTTTCAAGGAATCTTACCAAGCCAAATTTGCTTACTGCACTGGCAGATTATTTTATTTATTTCGAGCATATATTTTCTTGAATCTAGTTTTTATAAATGTTCTTGTTTTGCAGTGTCTATTCTGATTGGATAAAGTGGAAACGGGATACCAGAAATGTTATTTTTTACTTTTACTGCAGAGCAGGAGGGACTGGGAGACCCATGTTACTGACCTAACACTCTATATCAGTGATGGCTGTCAGAATGTAGAGCTATTATTTTAGCATGTAGACCAGTCATTTTAACATGGTTGATGGTGAAAGTGTTAACCCTTTGTAGTGTGGTAGTGAAAGTGTTAACCCTTTGGTAGTGTGGTAGTGAAAGGGTAACCTTCTGTAGTGTGGTAGTGAAAGTGTTAACCCTTTGGTAGTTTTGGCCGTGTGGCAATAAAAGAAACTTGAACTTGAACTTCTGTAGTGTGGTAGTGAAAGGTTAACCTGTAGTGTGGTAGTGAAAGTGTTAACCCTTTTGTAGTGTGGTAGTGAAAGGGTTAACCTTCTGTAGTGTGGTAGTGAAAGGGTTAACCTTCTGTAGTGTGGTAGTGAAAGGTTAACCTTCTGTAGTGTGGTAGTGAAAGGGTTAACCTCCTGTATGTAGTGTGGTAGTGAAAGGGTTGACCTTCTGTAGTGTGGTAGTGAAAGGTTAACCTTCTGTAGTGTGGTAGTGAAAGGGTTAACCTTCTGTAGTGTGGTAGTGAAAGAGTTAACCTCCTGTAGTGTGGTAGTGAAAGGTTTAACCTTCTGTAGTGTGGTAGTGAAAGGGTTAACCTTCTGTAGTGTGGTAGTAAAAGTGTTAACCCTTTGTAGTGTGGTAGTGAAAGGTTAACCTTCTGTAGTGTGGTAGTGAAAGGTTAACCTTCTGTAGTGTGGTAGTGAAAGGTTAACCTTCTGTAGTGTGGTAGTGAAAGGGTTAACCTCCTGTAGTGTGGTAGTGAAAGGTTTAACCTTCTGTAGTGTGGTAGTGAAAGGGTTAACCTTCTGTAGTGTGGTAGTGAAAGGTTAACCCTTTGTAGTGTGGTAGTGAAAGTGTTAACCCTTTATAGTGTGGTAGTGAAAAGGTTAACCTTCTGTAGTGTGGTAGTAAAAGCGTTAACCCTTTGTAGTGTGGTAGTGAAAGGTTAACCTTCTGTAGTGTGGTAGTGAAAAGTTAACCTTCTGTAGTGTGGTAGTGAAAGGGTTAACCTGCTGTAGTGTGGTAGTGAAAAGTTAACCTTCTGTAGTGTGGTAGTGAAAGGGTTAACCTTATGTAGTGTGGTAGTGAAAGGGTTAACCTTCTGTAGTGTGGTAGTGAAAGGTTAACCTTCTGTAGTGAAAGTGTTAACCCTTCTGTAGTGTGGTAGTGAAAGGTTAACCTTCTATAGTGTGGTAGTGAAAGGGTTAACCTTCTGTAGTGAAAGTGTTAACCCTTTGTAGTGTGGTAGTGAAAGGGTTAAATAGGACCTGGTTTATATAAAAAAAAACTGCCCTTTAATCTGAAACCTGAAGGCAGGCGGAAGCAGGCGGTGTCTATAGGACTTGGTCGGTACACTCTGCAGTGACAAACCACCCCATTATCGCACAGCAGCCAAACAGGGAGTCTTTTGTGTACAAGTCGGACAATTCCTGCATTTATCAGCGGGGTAGGATCCGTGGCTCCCTGCTTGGTTCCATTCCTTCGGCCCTGTGTGCGGCGCGACAGCGGCGAGTCTTGTTTGTTTTCGCAGCCAGATCCCCCACAGAACCGGACTCCTCCGTGTGACTCAGGAGAATCCACTGTTAAACATTAACACACCGCTTCTGCAGTCGTGTCACTGACAATACGGCCCAATAAACACGTCTCGAGCGGATACACCTGATTAGGTGCCACGTTTTAGGACGTCGAGAGTTGTAATCGGCATGGCAATCCTGCTGCCGGTTTATACTATGGATTTAAAATATCATCCTTCTCCGCTTACGCCGTCTTTGTGTTTATTCAGGTGGGATGACAAAGCAGATTTCTGTGAAACACAGAACACTTCACTCAAACCGCGATGACTGATAACAGTGTTGTGACATGTAGTCAATATAAATAAATAAATACATATATATATTAGTGCCGTCAATAGATGAAAGAAAATTAACTAATTCATCTCACAATTTTCTGTAATTAATCTAGATTAATCTAGATTAAAAATAGCATTTTTCTACTTAAGACCGAAGCTTGTAACAGATATTTACTTGAGTAAAATCATGGAATTAATGTAAAATCAACACAAAGAAAATTTGATTCAAAGACTATTTTAATAGCTTTCTTTGAATACAGTTTCTCTCCTGTGAAATACAAATGTTCAACAAAACCATCAACATTGACTCAGCTAGACCTCTTTCTTATAGCCGCCGCGCTAAAATTGAAGATTTTAAAGATAGATTAATCTAGATTAATTTATTTGAATGCTTTAAATAATTTAAATGAATCTCCAAAGTTAGGGCGGCTACGTGGCGTAGTGGGCAAGGCACTCGCCACGAAATCTGGAGACGCTGGGCTCGGCTGTTCGAGCCCAGCGCTCCACATTTGCTTTCAGTTTAGCTGGTCGTCCGTACTAATACACATTGGCCGTATTAGGGGGTGGGAAACTGATGGGTGGGGATCGGGCGTTGTGGACAGCGACTCCTACAGGTCGGTTGGTGCGCCTGCGCAGTAGAATCAGGAAGTGTCGGGGGCAGCGTGAGCCTCCCACGCGTTACTCCTCGCCACTGAGAGATCGAGCTGCGCAGGTGAAAAGATGCGACTGCTGTTACCTCAAGTACCGGAGGGGACTTGTGCTATGTATGACTTAGTCCACATTGCAGCCGGCTTGTGGGAGGCAAGAAACAGCGTTCGTGACAGGGGAGGGTTGAATTGGATGATACGAAATTGGGATGGGAGAAAATATAGAAAATGGGAGAAAAAGTGGATAAAAAAAAAATGAATCTCCAAAGTTAAAGCATTAATTTTGACAGCCCTGTGTGTGTGTCTTTGTACATGTTTTAAGGTGACTGCATGTTGAACATGTTATCCTTCATACAGGTGCCCTGAATTCATGGTACATGTGGCATTGCCTGGCATATGTCAGCGTTGTATGTGATCATATCTTTAGGAGCGGGGTGGAGTGAAGAACACTCAATCTGTACAGAAGGTTCTGTATCTGTATGACTGCGAGGCCTGACTTTAGCTGAGATTTCATAGAATGCTGCCATAAACCAATAGGTTTTATTAGCATAATTGATAATAAACTGACACTGGTGATAGGGTGTGATAATGTTTAGGTGGAGGCAGTATTTGTGGACATGCATCACTCTCTCCTAAAGCTAGAAATCAGAGAGAGAGAGAGAGAGAGAGAGAGAGAGAAAGAGAGAGAGAGAGAGAGAGAGAGAGAGAGAGAGAGGGTAATGCCCCCTTTTCAACACACCACTGTGACTTATACACATCTGTAAATTGGCCATCATTGCTCTCGAAGAGAACTTCAATGGCTTACACTCATTTACAAAACCCTCCTTGGTCTGACCCCTCCTTGTTTGATACACTTGTTAAAATTGCCATCTACCCCCTATAACACGAGAGCTGCTCACCATATTATCTCCTGGATGTTCCCCGTGTTGTTAACACTTCCCTTGTCAGTCCTCCTTCCAATTTGATGTTCCCAGCAGTTGGAACGAGATGCAAAAGACTTGGACAACTTGATCCTCTCACTACTTTTAAGGACTCATATGTATTACACACCTTGTCATTTTATTAGGTTGTTTGTAATTTCCCATACCTCTGTGTATGTATGTATCGTCTGTCTATTTTAAATTTTTCTTTTCTAGATTTCTTTGTCCCCTTTCCCTGTTACCCCACGAGAGGCCCCTTTGTCCTCTCACCAGGCCGCTATTGTAAATAAGAATTTGTTCTCAATTGACCTGTCTGGTAAAAAAAAAAGTGGGGAGTGGGGGAGGAAATGTGTTTTGTGGTGTCTGTGATAATATAATTTGTTTTTGATTTTTAGGTTATTTATTATTTTTGTTATTTCTATTGTCATGCTATCGTCATTATTGTTATTGTCATTATTGAACAATTGATAGGGGCGGCTGGGTGGCACAGCGGTCTAAGCGCTCGTCACCAACGCAAGAGACACCGGTATCGAATCCGGCTGTCAGCATTGCCTCCGGCTTGGGCCGGCCGTCATACTGGCTCAATTGGCGGTGTCAGCGGGAGGGAAGCCGATGGGGTGGTATTCTGGTCGTTGTAAACAGCGACTCCTACAGGTCGGTCAGGGCGCCTGCACAGCAAAGAAGGGATATGGTGAAGGTAGTGTGACCACTTGTTACACTTCACCAATGAGAGTCCGCGCTGGCAGGTGAAAAGAGGTTGCTGGCTGTCTCCTATGTGACGGAGGAAGCATCTGATAGACTTCAGGGCTCCCTAGACCGACCAGTGGGGGGCACATGCGAGCAACGACCAGGAAGGGGAGGGGGGAATTGGCATAACGACTCAATTGGGATGGGAGAAAATCAGAGAAAAAACAGTAGGAAAAAATAAATAAAAGAACAATTGATAAAAATAAATAAATAAAACAGGCTGTAAAATCTGGGGCTGCTCCATAGACAATGAATGGGGCTCTGACCTGATGCAGCAATCAATTGTTTGTGTGAGCCCTAATTCTGGTTCAGACCTTCTAGCAACACTAGGATATAAACCACATTTGTAACAGCTCATACAAACCTCATGCGTGACCCCACCCACCCTGCCCACGGACTGTTTACCCCCCCTCCCTTCAGGCAGGAGGCTGCGCAGCATCCGGGCACGAACCACCAGGCTGAAGAATAGCTTCTTCCCGGATGCCGTGAGACTATGATCAGTTCATCGCAGTTTATCACTGCCATGCCTCTGTACACTGCACTGTAGCACTTTATGGCACATATCTCTCTTTTAATTAATCAATCAGTGAATCATATTAGTCTTATTGAATTAAATCAGTTTTTACTGAATTAGACTAGGTTTTTATTGAAATGGATTCGTTTTCTATTGAATCAATTCGCTGTTTTTATTGAATGATTAGTTTTTACCGGATTTTTATTGAATCAGTTTGTATGTCTGTCATGAGGATCAGTACTTATTTATTTTAGTATTTATTCTAGTTTATATTGTATCAAATGGCTATAATAACCGAGACCTGAGTACTGTATCTTGTGCTTCCATGTCAATGGAAAGATGACAATAAACATAACTTTGACTTTGACTTTATGACCTCGTAAAAGTCAGAGCCGCATTCATTGCCTATGAAGCAGTTCCAGATTTTACATCCCAATTACACCACTGATTGGAGGCTTGATTTGTAAACATGATTGGACGGGCCGTCCTTCAGTTCCACGTCGATATCCTATCGCGGTGAGTAAGAGTAGGTGTTTCTCTGGCTAGCTGCCGTTGTGTTTGTTTGGGTGACGTTACTTGCATGTGACAATGGAATGCAGGATTGTTGGGCTATCAAGTAAATGTGTTATGGCCACCAGTGATGTCATCAGGGACATTGAATCCTTGTGTTGTTAATGACAGCTAAATTAAATGATAAGGTAGCAGTGCCTATAAGACAAGGTATCGCTATTTCTTCATCTACATCATTTCATGGCACTGTCCTTAACATCACAACACAAAGATTCAATGTCCCTGATGACATGACTGGTGGCCATATTCACATTTACTTGATAGCCCACAATCCTGCATTCCATTGTCACATGCAAGTAACGTTACCCAAACAAACACAACGGCAGCTAGACAGAGAAATAACCATCAGTTGTTCACATTGACCAGTTTTGCTCATCGGACCGATGCCGATATATGAAAAAGATCACAGATGCCGGCTGATACCGATATGGTCACAGATATATGGTGCATCCCTAGTGAATGGAGGGATACCTGAGAGGGTGGCTCCTCTATATGCAGCGCTTCTGAATTTGAGCCGTTGATGTCATTGGCGACGGTGCTGATGTTGGTCAAGGTGATGCAGTCCTTCTTCTCTGAGAGATCTCCGTTCTGGAGGGAGCCGTGTTGTGGCTGATCTGCAGGAGCGAAGTGGCTGTGTCCATGCTGAGGAGACAAGAGATGCACACAGGCTCAATCGTAGCCAACAGACGTCCACAGACATACATAGACCCAACTCCACTGTGGGTCCATGCAAGACTAGTGCCATGTCTCCATTAGCTATGTTCAGCCTGGCTGGGGATAGCCATGTTCTAGCATGGTTCAAGGCCCTCGACCTAGCATACCGTGCGGCAAAGGGAACCGCTCCCGCCTACCTCCGGTCAATGGTCTCTAACTACACACCCTCAAGACCCCTACGCTCTGCGTCTTCTGGCCGCCTCAGATCTACTCCTATCCAAGCTCCCGGAGGGTCATCAAAGAGAAGCCGCCTATTCTCAGTCCTTGCCCCACAATGGTGGAATGAACTACCCATCCCAGTTAGGACAGCCGAATCCCGTCCAATCTTTCGCCGTCGACTAAAGACTCACTTCTTCAACCATTATCTGAAATGATAAAAAAAAAAAAAAAAAAAAAAAAAAATCTAACCCCGACTAACCTTAATGTCATGCACTTGTCCTAATAAACTAACCTACACTGTAACACGCAACACTTTGATGAACATTGTTACTCAGCTGATAGAGTTATACCCTTCTTGCTGTCTTGTCGCACAGAACTTGTAAGTCGCTTTGGATAAAAGCGTCAGCTAAATGACTAAATGTAAATGTAAATGTAATGGTATGGTACGGTTGGGTTTGTGTCTCCATTAGCTATGTTCAGCCTGGCTGGGGATAGCCATGTTCTAGCATGGTATGGTACGGTTGGGTTCGTGTCTCCATTGCGTTTCATGTCAACTCTCCGGTTGCTAGGCAACAGTTCAAAATCGACACCACCAACTGTGGTACACGGGCTAAACCCATGACGATACAACCGTCTCAGCCACGTCTGGCCAGGTTGTGAACGGTAGGCTGGCTGTCTCAGCCGGGGTCCAGCCAGGTTGCAAAGACAATGGAGACGAGCCACAGCGCGGATAAACCCTGGCTAGTGGAGACAGGGCATAGAATGATGCAATTGACGTATCTCAAACCCTTGATCAAGAGAGGATCAAGGATCAAGAAAAGATCAAGGATCCTGAGATATGTCAATAGCGGACCCTGGCATACGTCCGTGCACCACTCAATTTCTCAGTCTGCGCGTACCTACCTAGCATACTGGTGTCATGCTACATGATGGCTTGTGTAAAGACCTGGCTCACCTGGATCATGAAAGGGCAAAGGACTACAGACTGCAGTCTGATAGTGAATGCGCCCTGTACTCCTAGACTATGTCTGTCTGTTTTCACTTTTTTTTACTTTTACTGGATTGTGTGTAGCATGGAATGTTGTTGTTGCTGTGCTGTCGTTGAGATGTTTTTGTTGTTGTTTTTGTTACTCGTGCAAGCTACAATATGAATTGCCCCACGTGGGATCAATACAGTTGTCTGAATCTGAATCTGAATCTGTGAGAGCCTTCGAAGAACACGCCAACATTTTCGGAAATTAGCTTACCGTCTTCTCCAGAGAGAGACAAGAAGATAGATACCAGTTTCCTCTCTGTGCGTTCAGTAGAAAGTTATCTGGCTGCACATTAGCCTAGCTTAGCACAATGAATGGAAGCGGACAGTGACGGGTGGCCTAGGCATTGTCCAACTAACAGCTCTCCCGAAGGCTAACCGGCCATGTCCGCTTCCATTCATTGTGACGGCTTTCTACTGAACGCACAGAGAGGAAACTGGTATCTATCTTCTTGTCTCTCTCTCTGGAGAAGACGGTAAGCTAATTTCCCAAAATGTTGGCATGTTCCTTTAAGGGCGTAACGTTGAAGATATGACAAGAAAAAGAGGGGTTTGAGATAGGTCGATTTGTCAATGTTTGGGTAATAATGCTGCGTGCGTTTATAGTCGGAGGTGGGAAGTCGGAAGTTAACGCCATCGTCGACCTACGTGTGTTTGAGCTACAAACCCAGAAACACATGGATGCTCATGCTAATTCTTTCATACAATTTGTCTTGCATGAACTACAACTCACAAAGACAGTTTAGAATGACATATAGCTAATGTACATACAAATTACATCAAAACCAGAGTTTGTGACTAGGAACTCCAAGCTGACGCACCGCTTTATTTGATTTCTCCTTGTAGGAAGTTGGAATTTCCGACCTCCGAGTTATAATGGAACGCAGCGTAAGACCTTAGTCATGACATGCCTCAAATGTCATGAAATGTCATCATTAGATCGTGGAATCTATTTTCTTTCTGTGAGTGTGTCAGAAACGCAGACAGTCAAGAGGCTTTCTTTTTATTTCAGTCATGTTACACACGGCTCATGGTATTGGCTTTTGATATTTTAGCCTGGTATCGGCCAAATATCTGATACCGGTATCTGCCTCGGTGCATTCCTATCTAAGAATAATACTTGGTAGCCAGTAGCCACTAATGGGGATCTAAAGCAATAAACAAAAGAAATTATAATAATAATAGTAATTCATATAATAATATTATACAACTGGAAATTTGCTTACCGTCTTCTCAAGAGTCAGACAAGAAGATAAGATAGCGTACACTCCATATAGGTAGCCTAGCTTAAACTCCGGGAGAGGTGTTAGTTGGCCAGCGGCTAGGCTAACCGGTACCATCCGCTTCCATTCATAAGCTTCTCGTCTCACTCTGGAGAAGACGATAAGCGGATCTCCCATAATGTTGCGGTAATGTTCCTTTAACCTATGAAACCAATATACAGGTGCATTTCAATCAATTAGAATATCGAGGAAAAGTTTATTTACTTCAGTAATTTAAATTCATATATTATATAGATTCATTAGACACAGAGTAAAATATTTCAAGCCTGGCTTTATTTCTTTCAATTTTGATGATTATGGCTTACAGCTAATGAAACCCCCAAATTCAGTATCTGAGAAATATTTTATATTACATAAGACCAATAAAAGAGATATATATTACAGAAATTTCGGCCTACTGAAAAGTATATGCACTGTCTCAATACTCGGTCGGGGCTCCTTTTGCATGAATCAATGCGGCGTGGCATGGAGGCAACTCAAAACAGCTAATCAGAGACTATTTCACCTCAGACAACTCAGGAAATACAAGGTCAGGAAGAATTTAATGGTCCAATTCTACACAGCCATAATCCAAAACATTGTCTTTATCCATCACTGTATGATACGGTACGGCAACACACCCAAACATACACCACATAGACTGGATAGGGTCATAAAAAGGGCATCCAAAATGATCAACTACAAACTCCCCACACTGGACTCCATACACAAACACCATACCATCACACGCGCAAACAAAATCACCAGTGACCCTCTGCACCCAGCTCACCACCTCTTCCAACGCCTCCCCTCTGGTAGGAGGTTCAGGTCACTGGGCAGTCGAACTGTGAGGTTCAACCACAGTTTCTTCCCCAAGGCCATACAGCTGCTCCTAATCTTCACCCCATGCTTGTTATGTTCTCTGGTTTTTTCGCAACGTTGCACCTGATGTTTGTATTCTTTCGTACTGTACTGTTCCGTCGTGTATTTTTTAGGTGGTGTATTTCTGTACTGTACTGTTCCGTTGTGTCTTTTATGTGGTGTATTGTCGCAGCTACCACCTGGCCGTGTGGCAATAAAAGAAACTTGAATTTGAACTTGAACTTGCACCAATATATTTCCTCAATATTCAAATGGATTGAGATGCACCTGTAGTTCTGATGGATCTGACAGTTCTCTCACCTCGTGGTCCACCCGCAGCACCATCTTCAGTATCTCCTCCACGAAGAAGAGCAGGTAAAATCCACCGAATATCCCGACCGCATTTCCCACGTAGTTATCCTTCTTAGGATCAAAGCCCAGGGCCTGTTGATCAGAGGGGGAGGAGATGAATCATCCTGCATGAGCGGACCAGGAAATCTATTAGTCCTACACTCCTAACTTCAGAATCACAAACACTCTGTGCCAAAAGAGAATGCCATTAATGTACAGGGATTTGTCTTGGTGACGATGGTGCAACATCGCACACGTTTCACAGTGTGGCAGTGGAATATTTTATGCAAAATATAAGTACAGTTATGTCATTATTATATAAGCATATCATGGCAGTGTTGGGGGATATACAAGGAACAGTCACATATAATGGTGTGTTAGAACACAGTGTCCGTATGTTTGTTTGTGTGTGTGTGTATGTGTGTGCGTATATATGTCTGTCTGTCTGTGTGTGTCTCTCTGTGTGTGTGTGTGTGTGTGTGTGTGTGTGTGTGTGTGTGTGTGTGTGTGTGTGTGTGTGTGTGTGCGTGCGTGCGTGCATGCGTGCGTGCGTGTGTGTGTTACAGAGATACTGGAGCTAATCTCTACACACAGTGTCCTTGAGCGCCCAGACGAGATGTGTCCTCCGCATGTACAGTAACCCAGCAGTGGGTTTAGGGTCAGGGCCACAGTCCAGCGCCTGGGGAGTCGGGACCAACCCCAGTGGTAACGCCAGAGCCTTGATCAAGGCCCAGCAGGAGTAACTTCAGTGGGCAGCCACAGTCCAGCGCCCGGGGGACCAACCCCAGTGGTAACGCCAGAGCCTTGATCAAGGCCCAGCAGGAGTCACTTCAAATGCATATTTCTAAGATAGTGTACTGGCTGATTTCATCTCTCTAATTAGCAGCTGGATCAAGCGGGGAATACCACCCAATTAAACACTGGGTGTAGAGCTTGATGGCACAGGAGGAAATCAAACGACTCTATTACTGTGTATATACAGATAGCAAGAGGCACTTGCTCCAGTCTGTTCCTAGGTTCCTTCGGTTTATCAACGTGTGTAATAAATCTTCCTACTGAGAACTACGTCATTCGTTGGCTGATTGTTTTGGACTCCGAAATAAAATGTGTATACTGGGCTGTTACAAAAAGAATAAAGGTACATGTGATTGGGAGTTAACCAACACCATCCTCTTCAGCTCAGCTGGTTCTAGGAAACTCCACCAGACAACAGACACACGTGGTACAATAATACCAACTAATATGCCGCGCACAGGGGCTGTATGACAGCAACAGACAGCAGACTATAAGTGTCACTCAAGACAATTAGTACTATTTAGTGCTGTCAGGCGATACAAAAATAAAATCTAATTAATTACAAGATTTGTAATGAATTAATCTAATTAATCGCATTTTAATCGCATAACCATTTTAGGCCTGATATTTTATATTCTATAATCATATTTCAAATTGCATGTGTCCGGATGGCAGAATTCAGTACTGTATCTACAAAACCTTCTGTTTACTCATCTTCCCTTTATTCATTTGCTTAGATTTTTCAGGTCTGGTAAATGTTTGCATGGTGTTATTCACAGTCAAAGATTAAAAAAAAATAAAAAAAAATTTAATTGATATTCTCATTTGGTTCATTACAATTTACTCAAGCCTAGTAACAGACACAGTATTTCTGACACTGGGAATACATTCCCTGAGATCCATAGATGTCCCTAGAATCAGATACCAAGAACATGCAAATGGAAACATTTTTAAATAAAAGTTTGTAAATATTTATTCTACGTTATTATGGAATGAATGAGATTTATATATAAAAGAAATAAAAAAATTATCATACAAAAAAATATTTTTTTTTAATAAATTTTTAGTTAATTTTCATAACGCAATAATTAGCTGTGTAATTAATTAATCTAATTCGTTTCAAGTTTCTTTATTAGTTGTCATACAGAAGTACAGAATACTTTTATACAAAATGCTTCTTTCTGTTACGCTCCAGAGACTGTGCTAGACAAAAATAGATGTGTTTAGGTGTACTAAAGTGGGTAAAGTGGGTGCTGCAGTGAGTTGTTTGTTTAAAGTGAGTGTGTGCGTGTGGATGTGTGTGCTGTGAGTGCATTTGATGGTTGTTAGTACATAGTGTTATTGTTCGTTGAGCATGATACAATAGCACGAACAATTAACACGATAAACTGACAGCTCTGTATTTGTATGGAGAGTGATACTTATAAGTGTAAGTGGCTGACCGTCACACTCCCTTATTATACACAGCATCCCCCAATGGTGGAGCAGAAGAATAGACTGAGAGCCTCTGTACTGCAGGATGCTCTATGTATAGGATGGTGGACCACCATACACAGCATCCAGTCTATTCAGTCTATTCTTCTGCTCCACCATACACAGTACAGAGGCTCAGTCTGGTTCAGTGGCCTCGCAGTCAAACTGAAAGATAGGATTCTACGGCGGGGGGCGGCTACGTGGCGTAGTGGGCAAGGCACTCGCCACGAAATGCTGGAGACGCTGGGCTCGTCAGTTCGAGCCCAGCGCTCCACATTTGCTTTCAGTTTAGCTGGTCGTCCGTACTAATACACATTGGCCGTATTAGGGGGGTGGGAAACTGATGGGTGGGGATCGGGCGTTGTGGACAGCGACTCCTACAGGTCGGTTGGTGCGCCTGCGCAGTAGAATCAGGAAGTGTCGGGGGCAGCGTGAGCCTCCCACGCGTTACTCCTCGCCACTGAGAGATCGAGCTGCGCAGGTGAAAAGATGCGACTGCTGTTACCTCAAGTACCGGAGGGGACTTGTGCTATGTATGACTTAGTCCACATTGCAGCCGGCTTGTGGGAGGCAGGAAACAGCGTTCGTGACAGGGGAGGGTTGAATTGGACGATACGAAATTGGGATTGGAGAAAAAATATAGAAAATGGGAGAAAAAGTGGATAAAAAAAAAAAAAGGATTCTACGGCGGGATCTGCTCCAAGGCCGGCGTGGGTCACTCTGTGGGAAACCCCTTGGTTAACAGAAGCTACACTAAGCGCAACCTCAGCCTGGCTTGACAAAATCGCCCTGGACCCTCCGGTGGGTGACAGGGGCTCAGGAGGTAGAGCGGTCGTCAGAAGGTTCCCGGTTCGAATCTGGCTCCTCCCAGCGTGTCGAAGTGTCCTTGAGCAAGACACTTAACCCCTAACTGCTCCTGATGAGCAGGTTGGCACCTTGCGTGGTCGCCTCCGCCGTCGGTGAATCTGTGAGTGAATGGGTGAATGTGAGGCATAAGTTGTGAAGCGCTTTGGATAAAAGAGTTATATATAAATGCACCATTTACCATTCATGCCCTACATGACATGAGTACCAACTTCTGCCCTCTGGGAGGTGCTCTAGGGTGCCACTGTATAACACACTGCTCAACCAACAGAGGAGCGCAAGGAGGTGAAGAACCCCCCCTCACATACACCCCCACACGTGGACTGTGCCCCCCACGCACATACACTCACACACAGACTATGCAAACGCCCACACATACAGGGACTGTGATCAGACTCTCCACCCTCTACATATAAATGAATAGTGCACGTGACCATGCACGTGGTCCTCGCACAAGGCCGTGCTCTCTTTGTTTTCGGTTCGCAATGACATTTTGGATGTGTGCGTGCGTGTGCGTGTGTGTGTGTGTGTGTGTGTGTGTGAGTGTAAATGGTAAATTTATATAACATCTTTATCCAAAGCGCTTTACAATTTGTTCCTCAAATTTTACCCACTCACTCACACACCGACGGTGGAGGCGACCATGCAAGGTGCCAACCTGCTCATCAGGAGCAGTTTGGGGGTTAAGTGTCTTGCTCAAGGACACTTCGACACGCTGCCCGGGAGGAGCGGGAATCGAACCGGGAACCTCCAGATTACCAGACGACTGCATGATAGCCACTGTCGTGTGTGTGTGTCCGTGTGTGTGTGTCCGTGTGTGTGTGTGTGATGATTGCTGAAGGGGTGACATCACACAGATGTCACGTTATTCCAGTCATGACCGTTGGAGAGTGTGATGCAAGACGAATTTCCGTGTGAACAGCAGACAATAGAGTGTCATCCTATCTTATCTTACATTGGTCATTACACTGGAATTACCGGCAAGCGACCGCAATACCTTTCCCGTAAGAGGTCCCCATGCGCTGCGTGTATACAGTGTATACATCAGTCTATCAGTCCATCGGTTTGTCTTTCTGTTCAATGTTTAACAATTTCTATAGATTTTCAGGTTTACAAAACAAACAAAAAGGCGGGTTTTGTTTGCAGTCTGATACAAAATAATACAAAGTGAATTATCAGAAATGGAGGGGGGGGAAACAACTAAATATCAACCACCATCCGATCCTCAGACCCCCCCCCCCCCCCCAGTTTATCTTTTACCTTAAAGGAACACAGCCAACATTATGGGAAATGCGCTTACTGTAGTGTCTTCTCAAGAGTCAGACGAGAAGATAGATACCAATTTCCTCTCTGTGCATTCAGTAGAAAGCTATCTGACTGCAAGCTAGCCTAGCTTAGCACAAATTAATAGAAGTGGATACAGACCACGGAATCGGCTTTTGGCCCAAAAAACCTCTCCCAGCCTTTTTAAGCTAGGCTAGTGGTCAGTATCCGCTTCCATTCATTTGTGCTAAGCTAGGCTAGTAGCTTTCTACTGAACGCAGAGGGAATTGGTATCTATCTTCTTGTCTGACTCTGGAGAAGACGGTAAGTGCATATCGACAGAATGTTGCCCGTGTTCCTTTAAATTAATTTAATTTAATCTAATTTACCTTGAAAAGTCACATATCCCAAAATAATTTAACCCTTATGTGGTGTTAGGGTCTCCAGCGACCCGTTTCAAGGTTATAATATGTAATAACTACCATGTAGTTGATTTTATTAGAACAAGGCGTTATGATATCCTCCACAACACATATATAAGCACAGCAAAACTATGTTTCACCATTTTGAAAATTCTGAAGGTATCTGCAGGAAAAAAGGTACGACTGTGGTGTTAGGGTCATTCTTGACCTGGCAAGGTAAAACTATACTATAAAAATACTAAATATAAATAAATAAAATAATACTAAATATACTAAACTTTTTTTCAGTAGTTATATTCTAATATTTGTTCTATTATAGTCAGAAAACATTATTATCTATGGGTTTCACATTTAGTATATTATGATTGAACAACCTCATTTTCATCTTAAAAATAAGGGACATGATGTGTCTCGGGGGCCATACAATCAAATTACAATGGGATTATATGGTTATGAATGCATATAATGTTAGTTAGGATGTAGTATTAACTATATTGAGTGATACTCCTTTCTTTTTAGTGGTCAGGACTGAGTTAGACCCCGGGTCAACATTGACCCACTAACAACGGTCAGTGGTTAGCGGTGGTAAAGGAATTCCTTGTCCACAGACCTCTGGGATGAGCTGCAGCACGGCGTTGGAGAAGAGGGTCCCGATGGCCAGGCCGATGAAGTAGGTCAGCACTTTGGGGAAGTAGGGCTTCTTGGTGAAGGGAATCAGCAGGAGCCCAAGCAGAGCGGACAGGTTTATCACAGTGACGGCCAGGAAGCCATAACCCCACACTGTCAAGGAGGCAAGAGGAAGCGGTTCAATGTCATGTTGATTATGCTATGGGGGTAAATGACGAGCAATAAGATACCTTTTTAGAGTTTTTTGTAACCTCACGCAAATCCATCTCATCAGGCTTTAAGTTATGCCCTTGTGTGTATATATATATTTATATAAATATTAGGGGTGGAACGGTTCACAAAATCGACGGTTCGGTTCGTATCACGGTTTTAGGTTTACGGTTTTCGGTTCCGTTCGGTATACATTGTTTTTAATTTTTTTTATAAATGTAACACTCCAAAAATAATAATAATAAAAAAAGAATATCAACATATGATATATAGCCTAAAAATAATCCAACTTTTCAGTTATTCTCAAGGACGTAGTCATGCAAAAACTGAAAGAATGAGGCCATTTGACATCAGGCCACATTATTTTGACAGTGACGGTTAGAGCTAGGAGAGATTTTGGTACAGCAAGAGGGGAGGCATTGCTGATTTAAACATGTTTCTCATTTATTTGGTATTTGGTTTACCTTTAATAATGTTTGGCACACAAAGACCGAACTGACTGAAAAATATAGGCAACATTTGTCAAAGTATGAACTCGTCAATATACCCCCCTTCCCCACTAATCGAACTGGTGTCATGGAGTCACCGAGTTTCCACGGTTAGCTTGCGGCTAACATTAGTTAGCTCGTGGCTAAAGTTAGTTAGCTCGTAGCTAACGTAACGTTATATAACCGAACAATACACACATGCCCCCGAATGCGTACCGTTCGGTACGACCTCCACGGTTCGGGGCATGTGTGTATTGTTCGGTACACGGTTCGAATGCGTACCGTTCCACCCCTAATATATATATATAAATCTATCTGTACATACCTGAATATAATCCTTTTTACATATCTGTAGATACTACATCTGTACATATCCCTTACCTAGTCTTACTAGTCACGCTGCTGGCCAGTACGACTTACTACCATAGTGTCTTTTGGAACATAGGACCCGGGGAACATAGACATGCTCCCCTCAGTAGTACTCATTTATATATTTTATAACCAGTTTAATCACCTGTATATTGTATATTACTATTGCACTTTACTGTTACATTTGCAGTCTGGTTGGATGCCAAACTTCTTTGCCGGCCCAGTTCCAAACAGTTTCAAAGGACGACTTCTCAGACGGTTCTGTGTAGCAAACCATTTGGCAGCGCAGGTGAACTCGTGAACTGATTCTGGGGGAAATTTTTCAGCATTTCTTGGGTAAATTCATCCAAACGCTGGTCTAACAAAGAGACAACCCAAAGGGAAAAGATGTATATACACAAATATTTATATATGATGTAAATCCACATATACGAATCTGCTATGTATGGCTGGACAAACAGGAAATCTAACACAGAAGAGTATAAAACAACATAGATTAAATGGGTAAAGTAATCTGAAGGCTGAAACTTTTTTTTTTTTTTTTTATTATTATGTTTTTGGTAGATTTTTATTTGTTTGTACTACCGGGCAGTCCGGTAGAGGGAGAGAGAGAGGAAGAACGGGAGACAGAACGGGGGGAAGACACTCTGCAAAGGACGCCGGGTCCGGGAATCGAACCCGGGTTGGCCGCTTCGCGACGCAGCGCGTTACAACTATGTTTCTTATAATCCTTTCTCACATGGGAAACTATCTCATAATGTGATTTAATTATGACACTGTTGGAGTACAATAAAATGGATTACGTAAAGTATTTTTTTACAGTGGCATTTTTCCCACAAGTCTCCTATCCTGCATTACCCTGCATTGACAATTTCTTAGAAACCAATGGCTCCTTGAGTCAATTCAGGCCCTTTTAATGTTTGTTTTCTTTTTCTCTCTCTCTTTATCTCTCTCTATTGCTCTCTCTCTTGCTCTCTCCCTTGCTCTCTCTCTCTCTTGCTCTCTCCCTTGCTCTCTCTATCTCCCAGGAGCTTGTTGATGGAATGTGAAACCTCATTGCTGTCATCACCAGCCAGATCCAGTCTCAACTCCTTGGTTAGACAAGAGTATTTTCTCTTACTCTGAGATGCTGATAATCATCTCATTCTTTCATGTTTTGCCCATTTCTTTGTGGACACAAGCAGGGGGTTTGTTCACGAGCAAAGCCTGGGTTCAAATGGCACAGGTGGCCAATTACACACTGGCTGGCTGTAGGCATGGACTGGAGGCTGGCTATAGGTACAGTATGTAGTGGAGGCTCACTGTAGGTACAGTATGTAGTGGAGGCTCACTGTAGGTACAGTATGTAGTGGAGGCTCACTGTAGGTACAGTATGTAGTGGAGGCTGACTGTAGGTACAGTATGTAGTGGAGGCTGACTGTAGGTACAGTATGTAGTGGAGGCTGACTGTAGGTACAGTATGTAGTGGAGGCTGACTGTAGGTACAGTATGTAGTGGAGGGTGGCTGTAGGTACAGTATGTAGTGGAGCTGTAGGTACAGTATGTAGTGGAGCTGTAGGTACAGTATGTAGTGGAGGGTGGCTGTAGGCATGGACTGGAGGCTGGCTGTATGTACAGTATGTAGTGGAGGCTGACTGTAGGTACAGTATGTAGTGGAGGCTCACTGTAGGTACAGTATGTAGTGGAGGCTGACTGTAGGTACAGTATGTAGTGGAGGCTGACTGTAGGTACAGTATGTAGTGGAGGCTGACTGTAGGTACAGTATGTAGTGGAGGCTGACTGTAGGTACAGTATGTAGTGGAGGTACAGTATGTAATGGAGGCTGACTGTAGGTACAGTATGTAGTGGAGGCTGACTGTAGGTACAGTATGTAGTGGAGGCTGACTGTAGGTACAGTATGTAGTGGAGGCTGACTGTAGGTACAGTATGTAGTGGAGGCTGACTGTAGGTACAGTATGTACTGGAGGCTGACTGTAGGTACAGTATGTAGTATGTACTGGAGGCTGACTGTAGGTACAGTATGTAGTGGAGGCTGACTGTAGGTACAGTATGTAGTGGAGGCTGACTGTAGGTACAGTATGTAGTGGAGGCTGACTGTAGGTACAGTATGTAGTGGAGGCTGACTGTAGGTACAGTATGTACTGGAGGCTGACTGTAGGTACAGTATGTAGTGGAGGCTGACTGTAGGTACAGTATGTAGTGGAGGCTGGCTGTAGGTACAGTATGTAGTGGAGGCTGACTGTAGGTACAGTATGTAGTGGAGGCTGACTGTAGGTACAGTATGTAGTGGAGGCTCACTGTAGGTACAGTATGTAATGGAGGCTCACTGTAGGTACAGTATGTAGTGGAGGCTGACTGTAGGTACAGTATGTAGTGGAGGCTGGCTGTAGGTACAGTATGTAGTGGAGGCTGACTGTAGGTACAGTATGTATTGGAGGCTGACTGTAGGTACAGTATGTAGTGGAGGCTGACTGTAGGTACAGTATGTAGTGGAGGCTGACTGTAGGTACAGTATGTAGTGGAGGCTGACTGTAGGTACAGTATGTAGTGGAGGCTGACTGTAGGTACAGTATGTAGTGGAGGCTGACTGTAGGTACAGTATGTAATGGAGGCTGACTGTAGGTACAGTATGTATTGGAGGCTGACTGTAGATACAGTATGTAGTGGAGGCTGACTGTAGGTACAGTATGTAGTGGAGGCTGGCTGTAGGTACAGTATGTAGTGGAGGCTGACTGTAGGTACAGTATGTAGTGGAGGCTGACTGTAGGTACAGTATGTAGTGGAGGCTGGCTGTAGGTACAGTATGTAGTGGAGGCTGACTGTAGGTACAGTATGTAGTGGAGGCTGACTGTAGGTACAGTATGTAGTGGAGGCTGACTGTAGGTACAGTATGTAGTGGAGGCTGACTGTAGGTACAGTATGTAGTGGAGGCTGACTGTAGGTACAGTATGTAGTGGAGGCTGGCTGTAGGTACAGTATGTAGTGGAGGCTGACTGTAGGTACAGTATGTAGTGGAGGCTGGCTGTAGGTACAGTATGTAGTGGAGGCTGACTGTAGGTACAGTATGTAGTGGAGGCTGGCTGTAGGTACAGTATGTAGTGGAGCTGTAGGTACAGTATGTAGTGGAGGCTGACTGTAGGTACAGTATGTAGTGGAGGCTGACTGTAGGTACAGTATGTAGTGGAGGCTGACTGTAGGTACAGTATGTAGTGGAGGCTGGCTGTACAGTATGTAGTGGAGGCTGGCTGTAGGTACAGTATGTAGTGGAGGCTGACTGTAGGTACAGTATGTAGTGGAGGCTGGCTGTAGGTACAGTATGTAGTGGAGGCTGGCTGTAGGTACAGTATGTAGTGGAGGCTGACTGTAGATACAGTATGTAGTGGAGGCTGACTGTAGGTACAGTATGTAGTGGAGGCTGGCTGTAGGTACAGTATGTAGTGGAGGCTGACTGTAGGTACAGTATGTAGTGGAGGCTGACTGTAGGTACAGTATGTAGTGGAGGCTGGCTGTAGGTACAGTATGTAGTGGAGGCTGACTGTAGGTACAGTATGTAGTGGAGGCTGACTGTAGGTACAGTATGTAGTGGAGGCTGACTGTAGGTACAGTATGTAGTGGAGGCTGACTGTAGGTACAGTATGTAGTGGAGGCTGACTGTAGGTACAGTATGTACTGGAGGCTGACTGTAGGTACAGTATGTAGTGGAGGCTGACTGTAGGTACAGTATGTAGTGGAGGCTGACTGTAGGTACAGTATGTAGTGGAGGCTGACTGTAGGTACAGTATGTAGTGGAGGCTGACTGTAGGTACAGTATGTAGTGGAGGCTGACTGTAGGTACAGTATGTAGTGGAGGCTCACTGTAGGTACAGTATGTAGTGGAGGCTGACTGTAGGTACAGTATGTAGTGGAGGCTGACTGTAGGTACAGTATGTAGTGGAGGCTGACTGTAGGTACAGTATGTAGTGGAGGCTGACTGTAGGTACAGTATGTAGTGGAGGCTGACTGTAGGTACAGTATGTAATGGAGGCTCACTGTAGGTACAGTATGTAGTGGAGGCTGACTGTAGGTACAGTATGTAGTGGAGGCTGGCTGTAGGTACAGTATGTAGTGGAGGCTGGCTGTAGGTACAGTATGTAGTGGAGGCTGACTGTAGGTACAGTATGTAGTGGAGGCTGACTGTAGGTACAGTATGTAGTGGAGGCTGACTGTAGGTACAGTATGTAGTGGAGGCTGACTGTAGGTACAGTATGTAGTGGAGGCTGACTGTAGGTACAGTATGTAGTGGAGGCTGACTGTAGGTACAGTATGTAGTGGAGGCTGGCTGTAGGTACAGTATGTAGTGGAGGCTCGCTGTAGGTACAGTATGTAGTGGAGGCTGACTGTAGGTACAGTATGTAGTGGAGGCTGACTGTAGGTACAGTATGTAGTGGAGGCTGACTGTAGGTACAGTATGTAGTGGAGGCTGACTGTAGGTACAGTATGTAGTGGAGGCTGACTGTAGGTACAGTATGTAGTGGAGGCTGACTGTAGGTACAGTATGTAGTGGAGGCTGACTGTAGGTACAGTATGTAGTGGAGGCTGACTGTAGGTACAGTATGTAGTGGAGGCTGACTGTAGGTACAGTATGTAGTGGAGGCTGACTGTAGGTACAGTATGTAGTGGAGGCTGACTGTAGGTACAGTATGTAGTGGAGGCTGACTGTAGGTACAGTATGTAATGGAGGCTCACTGTAGGTACAGTATGTAATGGAGGCTGACTGTAGATACAGTATGTAGTGGAGGCTGACTGTAGGTACAGTATGTAGTGGAGGCTGACTGTAGGTACAGTATGTAGTGGAGGCTGACTGTAGGTACAGTATGTAATGGAGGCTGACTGTAGATACAGTATGTAGTGGAGGCTGACTGTAGGTACAGTATGTAGTGGAGGCTGACTGTAGGTACAGTATGTAGTGGAGGCTGACTGTAGGTACAGTATGTAATGGAGGCTGACTGTAGATACAGTATGTAGTGGAGCTGTAGGTACAGTATGTAGTGGAGGCTGACTGTAGATACAGTATGTAGTGGAGGCTGACTGTAGGTACAGTATGTAGTGGAGGCTGACTGTAGGTACAGTATGTAGTGGAGGCTGACTGTAGGTACAGTATGTAATGGAGGCTGACTGTAGGTACAGTATGTAGTGGAGGCTGACTGTAGGTACAGTATGTAGTGGAGGCTGGCTGTAGGTACAGTATGTAGTGGAGGCTGACTGTAGGTACAGTATGTAATGGAGGCTGGCTGTAGGTACAGTATGTAGTGGAGGCTGACTGTAGATACAGTATGTAGTGGATGCTGACTGTAGGTACAGTATGTAGTGGAGGCTGACTGTAGATACAGTATGTAGTGGAGGCTGACTGTAGGTACAGTATGTAGTGGAGGCTGACTGTAGGTACAGTATGTAGTGGAGGCTGACTGTAGGTACAGTATGTAGTGGAGGCTGACTGTAGATACAGTATGTAGTGGAGGCTGACTGTAGGTACAGTATGTAGTGGAGGCTGACTGTAGGTACAGTATGTAATGGAGGCTGACTGTAGGTACAGTATGTAGTGGAGCTGTAGGTACAGTATGTAGTGGAGGCTGACTGTAGGTACAGTATGTAGTGGAGGCTGACTGTAGGTACAGTATGTAGTGGAGGCTGACTGTAGGTACAGTATGTAGTGGAGCTGTAGGTACAGTATGTAGTGGAGCTGTAGGTACAGTATGTAGTGGAGGCTGACTGTAGGTACAGTATGTAGTGGAGCTGTAGGTACAGTATGTACTGGAGGCTGGCTGTAGGTACAGTATGTAGTGGAGGCTGACTGTAGGTACAGTATGTAGTGGAGCTGTAGGTACAGTATGTAGTGGAGGCTGACTGTAGGTACAGTATGTAGTGGAGGCTGACTGTAGGTACAGTATGTAGTGGAGGCTGACTGTAGGTACAGTATGTAGTGGAGGCTGACTGTAGGTACAGTATGTAGTGGAGGCTGACTGTAGGTACAGTATGTAATGGAGGCTGACTGTAGGTACAGTATGTAGTGGAGGCTGACTGTAGGTACAGTATGTAGTGGAGGCTCACTGTAGGTACAGTATGTAGTGGAGGCTCACTGTAGGTACAGTATGTAGTGGAGGCTCACTGTAGGTACAGTATGTAGTGGAGGCTGACTGTAGGTACAGTATGTAGTGGAGGCTGACTGTAGGTACAGTATGTAGTGGAGGCTGACTGTAGGTACAGTATGTAGTGGAGGCTGACTGTAGGTACAGTATGTAGTGGAGGCTGGCTGTAGGTACAGTATGTAGTGGAGGCTGACTGTAGGTACAGTATGTAGTGGAGGCTGACTGTAGATACAGTATGTAGTGGAGGCTGACTGTAGGTACAGTATGTAGTGGAGCTGTAGGTACAGTATGTAGTGGAGGCTGGCTGTAGGTACAGTATGTAGTGGAGGCTGACTGTAGGTACAGTATGTAGTGGAGGCTGACTGTAGGTACAGTATGTAGTGGAGGCTGACTGTAGGTACAGTATGTAGTGGAGGCTGGCTGTAGGTACAGTATGTAGTGGAGGCTGACTGTAGGTACAGTATGTAGTGGAGGCTGACTGTAGGTACAGTATGTAGTGGAGGCTGACTGTAGGTACAGTATGTAATGGAGGCTGACTGTAGGTACAGTATGTAGTGGAGGCTGACTGTAGGTACAGTATGTAGTGGAGGCTCACTGTAGGTACAGTATGTAGTGGAGGCTCACTGTAGGTACAGTATGTAGTGGAGGCTCACTGTAGGTACAGTATGTAGTGGAGGCTGACTGTAGGTACAGTATGTAGTGGAGGCTGACTGTAGGTACAGTATGTAGTGGAGGCTGACTGTAGGTACAGTATGTAGTGGAGCTGTAGGTACAGTATGTAGTGGAGGCTGGCTGTAGGTACAGTATGTAGTGGAGGCTGACTGTAGGTACAGTATGTAGTGGAGGCTGACTGTAGGTACAGTATGTAGTGGAGGCTGACTGTAGGTACAGTATGTAGTGGAGGCTGACTGTAGGTACAGTATGTAGTGGAGGCTGACTGTAGGTACAGTATGTAGTGGAGGCTGACTGTAGGTACAGTATGTAGTGGAGGCTGACTGTAGGTACAGTATGTAGTGGAGGCTGACTGTAGGTACAGTATGTAGTGGAGGCTGACTGTAGGTACAGTATGTAGTGGAGGCTGACTGTAGGTACAGTATGTAGTGGAGGCTGACTGTAGGTACAGTATGTAGTGGATGCTGACTGTAGGTACAGTATGTAGTGGAGGCTGACTGTAGGTACAGTATGTAGTGGAGGCTGACTGTAGGTACAGTATGTAGTGGAGGCTGGCTGTAGGTACAGTATGTAGTGGAGGCTGACTGTAGGTACAGTATGTAGTGGAGGCTGACTGTAGGTACAGTATGTAGTGGAGGCTGACTGTAGATACAGTATGTAGTGGAGGCTGACTGTAGGTACAGTATGTAGTGGAGGCTGACTGTAGGTACAGTATGTAGTGGAGCTGTAGGTACAGTATGTAGTGGAGGCTGGCTGTAGGTACAGTATGTAGTGGAGGCTGACTGTAGGTACAGTATGTAGTGGAGGCTGACTGTAGGTACAGTATGTAGTGGAGGCTGACTGTAGGTACAGTATGTAGTGGAGGCTGACTGTAGGTACAGTATGTAGTGGAGGCTGACTGTAGGTACAGTATGTAGTGGAGGCTGACTGTAGGTACAGTATGTAGTGGAGGCTGACTGTAGGTACAGTATGTAGTGGAGGCTGACTGTAGGTACAGTATGTAGTGGAGGCTGACTGTAGGTACAGTATGTAGTGGAGGCTGGCTGTAGGTACAGTATGTAGTGGAGGCTGACTGTAGGTACAGTATGTAGTGGAGGCTGACTGTAGGTACAGTATGTAGTGGAGGCTGACTGTAGGTACAGTATGTAGTGGAGGCTGACTGTAGGTACAGTATGTAGTGGAGGCTGACTGTAGGTATAGTATGTAGTGGAGGCTGACTGTAGGTACAGTATGTAGTGGAGGCTGACTGTAGGTACAGTATGTAGTGGAGGCTGACTGTAGGTACAGTATGTAGTGGAGGCTGGCTGTAGGTACAGTATGTAATGGAGCTGTAGGTACAGTATGTAGTGGAGCTGTAGGTACAGTATGTAGTGGAGGCTGGCTGTAGGTACAGTATGTAGTGGAGGCTGGCTGTAGGTACAGTATGTAGTGGAGGCTGGCTGTAGGTACAGTATGTAGTGGAGCTGTAGGTACAGTATGTAGTGGAGGCTGACTGTAGGTACAGTATGTAGTGGAGGCTGACTGTAGGTACAGTATGTAGTGGAGGCTGACTGTAGGTACAGTATGTAGTGGAGGCTGACTGTAGGTACAGTATGTAATGGAGGCTGACTGTAGGTACAGTATGTAGTGGAGGCTGACTGTAGGTACAGTATGTAGTGGAGGCTGGCTGTAGGTACAGTATGTAGTGGAGGCTGACTGTAGGTACAGTATGTAGTGGAGGCTGACTGTAGGTACAGTATGTAGTGGAGGCTGACTGTAGGTACAGTATGTAGTGGAGGCTGGCTGTAGGTACAGTATGTAGTGGAGGCTGACTGTAGGTACAGTATGTAGTGGAGGCTGACTGTAGGTACAGTATGTAGTGGAGGCTGACTGTAGGTACAGTATGTAGTGGAGGCTGGCTGTAGGTACAGTATGTAGTGGAGGCTGGCTGTAGGTACAGTATGTAGTGGAGGCTGACTGTAGGTACAGTATGTAGTGGAGGCTGGCTGTAGGTACAGTATGTAGTGGAGGCTGACTGTAGGTACAGTATGTAGTGGAGGCTGACTGTAGGTACAGTATGTAGTGGAGGCTGACTGTAGGTACAGTATGTAGTGGAGGCTGGCTGTAGGTACAGTATGTAGTGGAGGCTGACTGTAGGTACAGTATGTAGTGGAGGCTGACTGTAGGTACAGTATGTAGTGGAGGCTGACTGTAGGTACAGTATGTAGTGGAGGCTGACTGTAGGTACAGTATGTAATGGAGGCTGGCTGTACAGTATGTAGTGGAGGCTGACTGTAGGTACAGTATGTAGTGGAGGCTGACTGTAGGTACAGTATGTAGTGGAGGCTGACTGTAGGTACAGTATGTAGTGGAGGCTGACTGTAGGTACAGTATGTAGTGGAGGCTGACTGTAGGTACAGTATGTAGTGGAGCTGTAGGTACAGTATGTAATGGAGGCTGACTGTAGGTACAGTATGTAGTGGAGGCTGACTGTAGGTACAGTATGTAGTGGAGGCTGACTGTAGGTACAGTATGTAGTGGAGGCTGACTGTAGGTACAGTATGTAGTGGAGGCTGACTGTAGGTACAGTATGTAGTGGAGGCTGACTGTAGGTACAGTATGTAGTGGAGGCTGACTGTAGATACAGTATGTAGTGGAGGCTGACTGTAGGTACAGTATGTAGTGGAGGCTGACTGTAGATACAGTATGTAGTGGAGGCTGACTGTAGGTACAGTATGTAGTGGAGGCTGGCTGTAGATACAGTATGTAGTGGAGGCTGACTGTAGGTACAGTATGTAGTGGAGGCTGACTGTAGATACAGTATGTAGTGGAGGCTGGCTGTAGGTACAGTATGTAGTGGAGGCTGACTGTAGGTACAGTATGTAGTGGAGGCTGACTGTAGGTACAGTATGTAGTGGAGGCTGACTGTAGGTACAGTATGTAGTGGAGGCTGACTGTAGGTACAGTATGTAGTGGAGGCTGACTGTAGGTACAGTATGTAGTGGAGGCTGACTGTAGGTACAGTATGTAATGGAGGCTGGCTGTATCCAAAGCAACTTACAAGTTCTGTACAACGACAAGGTACAAGTCCTTTCCGGCTGAGTAACAAATGTTCATCAAAGTGTTGAAACTCGAGTGCTGCAGTGTTGAGTGCATCGTTGTTTTACTAGGTAGGTTTACTAGGCTTCATACTGTCTGCGGGAGATGTTGTGCGTGCTATAGGCTTCAGGCCGGGCTACGCCCAGCAGAGCTATACCCCCTGGCTGGCCCTGCTACTACACTTTGCACGACTGTACGTTCCTTTTTTACAGACGTCGTCGTCGTCGCTCTGGATGCAAAGCTGCATGACCAAACGAACGGACACTAATTCAAAGTGACAGACCTCGCCAAACCGTGAAATACTTGTAGTGGTCGCGAAGGGCGGCAGAAATAGACTGGATGTTGAGTGCGACACACACACACACACAGGGGCGTAGCTGGGGGGGGGGGTAGCTTAGGATGATTCCAAGGGCCCAGCACTGAGGGGGGCCCCAAAAAAAACTTACTAGACATTCACTCAGGTGTATTATTGATGCTCTCATTGATACTATGATTGTTTCTGAAGTGTGTGTGTGTGTGTGTGTGTGTGTGTGTGTGTGTGTGTGTGTGTGTGTGTGTGTGTGTGTGTGTGTGTGTGTGTGTGTGTGTGAGGTTTGGTCCGCACGCTCCATTCCTTTAAGGTACTTTGTTGATTAATTGCATTCCCCGCCACACGCCCTTGCTTTGGCTAACTCTGAAACAACTCTCACTGTGCCGTTGCGCTTGAGGTCGGTTACAAACCCTAACATTGTGTGTGTGTGTGTGTGTGTGTGTGTGTGTGTGTGTGTGTGTGTGTGTGTGTGTGTGTGTGTGTGTGTGTGTGTGTGTGTGAGATATATAGAGAGAGAGGGGGGGCTTTGGTAGACTATTGCATTGGTCCATTCATTGAAGATGAACGCAATGTGACATCCTTTACTAGGCTCACCCACCAACAGTGCAGGTGCTGAACTGCTGATCCGAATGTATAGGTAAAAACCATATTATGCATTTTCATCAATAAAAAAATTGCCAAAAAAAATTCCGCTTGCGCGCTGACGCGAGCTCGCATTCACTGGGGGCCTACAAATACATTCTTTCATGGGGCCCAGAATCTGGAGCTACACCCCTGCACACACATCTCCTCCTCCCAGCATGGGGCGACTCACTCACCAGTGTAGTCGGCGACCGGCACCGCGGGGGAGATATAGGGGCAGGCGGGCAGCAGCACCTGGGTCAACACGGCGGGGCAGATTCTGTCCAGATGTTCCACAGTCAGCTGACTTACATTGCGGAGCCCGTGAAGGGACAATATCTGTCCCACAGAGGGACACTGAAGGGGGGGGGAGAGAGAGAGAGAGAGAGAGAGATAGAGAGAGAGAGAGAGAGAGAGAGAGAGAGAGAGAGAGAGAGAGAGAGAGAGATACAAATACAGTATGTTGGGAGGGGGGCTTTCATTTCACAATGATGTCAACGTCCTACATTGTCTTATGTCTGCTACATTATAATTTCATTGACTTGTAATTGACACAACACAAGGATTCAATGTCCCCGAGGTCACCGCGCGGTGATGCATATTCAAACTAATTTACTCTCAGTAACTGTCTAACTAAATGAATGTGTCCGAAACTGTTTTTAGAGTTTTTGGATGTGTGTGAGACAAGGTGCAAAAATAGATCAGCAGTTTTTTTAGGCGACGTGCCCCTTTAACATGAAAAGTCGGTTCAGTGTGAGAGGGATGCGTTACAATATAACTGTGGGTTTCCATGGTGTTTCATTCACATCACATGAATCTTCCAACTTGAAAGCAGAATATTTTGGGCTGCAAAATCACAAGGAAATGGGAAAACATCCCAAAAGCATATACCATGCATACTTGTTTATAAATGCGTTATAATTGCATTACAAGTAGTAAACTCTGTAATAATAATAATAATGTTTGGGGTTCATCCTTACCTCTTCATCTTCCAGTGGATTGTGCACAGCTATTAAATCAGGTCTTCTTGCTGCGATTAGATGCAGCAAATCCTCAAGTTTGTCTCTAGAAATAGAATTGTTTTCACCATAATATCGCAAAATGTTCTCAAGAAACCCGTGCCCATCTTGGTACCCCACATGTATACTTTGGGATTCTTCTGGAATAAAAAGTATCGCACAAATCATCAAACACTTAAACGGATACATTGTCGCCAATCTACACACACGAGTGAACGACACAAGGAGTCCTGCTTTTTGCTTTGCGCACCAAGTCGATCTATTAGTCCCGTACTACTCCCTAAAGACCATTTATCTTTCAATGAAAAGTAAGGTATCCGAAAATCATGACGTCCTTGATGTTCCTATACGATCCTGGTCCATTGTAGACAATTCAAGCGTTTGTCTCTCGTATAGTTACTTCGAGCAGAACGTTAATTTAAGCTCCCGACCTCTTGATGTTCACTGAGTAAGAACTACAGTACGATGACAATCTACTAGGTATTCATTAGCCTGTGATCAACTGGTTCAAAGATCACCCTGGTCTGCACAAGGGGAGGCAAATATGGAGGTGATCGGCGGGCCACATGTAGCCTGAGTGAGCAGTCAACTTTTTCAATGGGTTCTTTGTGAGCGACTTTTCTCTCGAGTCTTTTCTTGGCATGCAACGTGATCACAGACTTCCAAATACTATCCACGGAGTGTACACTTAATAATGCATTAGTTGCAAAAACAAGAACGACATACCGCAACTATAATGTACTGCAAGTACCTAGCATCCGTGCTCATGTATTGTACACGTAGAAAAACAGCTGGAAGCAGAGGGGTAAAAAAAAAAAAAAGCAAAAACATTAGGAAAACGTGGGACACTCCCCCTGTTTTCGTGTTATTGTCGCCTCCCCGTGGCCAATGTTTGAGCTGCAACAAACGAAATACAGTAAAGGCTCGAGCTCTTGCCAAGGTCGTTGTTTTTTGTCCCACTGACCCCGCAGGGCAATCTGGCTTTTGTTTCAGAGACACAAGACACACAAATCAGCTTTTATCAAATTGGCGACCGTGCTTTGGTCCCCAGTTGAGTACCTCAGACGAAGAACCACATAACTCCAATGTACAATTTTGTTTGTTTGTACAGTGTCCCCCCCCCCTCAATGTACAGTTTTGCTTGTTTATACAGTGTGCCCCCCCCCCCAACCACCTCCAATGTAGATTACCCAGTATGGTTGTCAACATCCCAGTGTACCCAACCCCCCCCCACCCAACCTCCTCCAATGTACAGTTTCTACGTCAAATGTATATACTCCCTTTTCCTGACTTCTGTATCACAAACAGTACTGTATTTGCAAATCTGGTATGTCATAAATGTATAGATGTAGCAGTACTGTCTATCTGTATGTCATGTATGTCATATATGTCCTGATGAATTGAAAATGGGGGACCCTGATGTAAACAAGACGAAAGTCTTTCTCTGGTCTGCATCCCCTTAACAATTGTGTGTATTGAGCTGTACTGTATTGTACCCATTCTGCAATCTGTTAATAAAGTTTTCAATCAATCAATCAATCAATCTCTGTTTCAAGTTTTCAGAGGAACAATGTTTTAAAAGTTAAAGACCGAGGTTGAGTACTTTATTATCTAAAGATGGTAAGTTGGAGTGTTGTGTTCACTTCATTCATAGTTCAAGACGGTAGAGGTTGAGTACTTTATCTAAAGATGGACGCAGGCAAATACTGCGGCATGGTCATGCTGGACCTACAAAAGGCCTTCGACACAGTCAATCACTCCATTCTGATTAACTGTACATTGGATTATCGACGAAACCTTACTTGGTCCCAAGAAGAGGGTCTTGTGTATTATTGGGTTAGGATTTAGGACAGTACTGTACATTGGAGGGGGTTGGGTTAGGACATTTACAGGGGCCAGTTTCGAATTGCAGTCTCCCGTAGGTGCTCCTTGAGTGGTTTTAAAAGTGGGTAGCGATTCCTTTACAGCTGTGGGTAGGGCGTTCCACATTTTTGTGGCATAATTGCGAAACGTGTTTAGTCCCTTGTTTGAGCCGAATCTGGGTTTAACATGATTTGTGGAGCTCCCTCTGGTGTTGTGGTCGTGGTATTCACTGACCGTTGGGAAGTATTTTGACATGTAGTTTCAAGTTTCTTTAATAGTTGTCATACAGAAGTACAGAATACTTTTATACAAAATGCTTCTTTCTGTTACGCTCCAGAGACTGTGCTAGACAAGAGCTATGTATGAAATAAAATATAGTGCTCATGTAAAAATAGAAGTAAAAATAGAAGTCAAGTACGTAGACAGTGTTCAGTACATGGGTACCTTAGTCGTGTAGTGTATCTTGTAGACCAGGCCCATTGCAAGTTGCTGTACTCTGTCTACCCTATAGGTTGTCAAAGTGAGATGCATCCAGCTGCAGGGCCGCAGAACCCATACGAGGCTCCTCCCACTAAGACACTCTGAGGATCCATACAAGCCTCCTCCCACTAAGACATTCAGGACCCTCGCTCCCATTGGCTGATTTGGGTCACGTGACCGTCACAGGGTATCATTATTATAAGATGGTAATGTTCATTCATAGTTAACAGTAGAGGTTGAGTACTCCCCATATAAGGGCAATCATTTTCTGATAAAAGCACCAAATTTGGCAGATATTGGAAACAAACCTGGATATTGGGCGATAACAAAGACACTGCCTGGTGGCCGTGGCAGGTATTTTTCCAAAAAGCCACCAGGACTTAAAGGGGAACTCCAACATTTTGGGAAATTAGCTTATTTAACATCTTCCCTGGAGTTAGATAAGAAGATACACCTTTTTTGTCTGTGCGTGCATTTAGCTTTGGGAATAGACGCTCCGTTAGCATAGCTTAGCTTAATCACTGGAAGTGAGGCAGATCCGTAGCCTTACAGTGCCTTACAGTGTATTGCAAAGACATTGACCAAACTTGATATGCATGACCTTGGTGGGCTCTAGGTCAACTCCTGAAAAGGGGGTCAATGTCAGACTTTGCAATCAAAAGTTAGGGGGCTAATAACCCTTGCCATAATTTCAGTGCACCACCTAACTTTTGATTGCAAGGTCTGACATTGACCCCCTTTTCAGGAGTTGACCTAGAGCCCACCAAGGTCATGCATATCAAGTTTGGTCAATGTCAGACCTTGCAAGGCACTGTAAGGCTACGGATCTGCCTCACTTCCAGTGATGAAGGTAAGCTATGCTAACGGAGCGTCTATTCCCAAAGCTAAATGCACGCACAGAGACAAAAAAGGTATGCATCTTCTTGTCTAACTCCAGGGAAGATGTTAAATAAGCTAATTTCCCAAAATGTTGGAGTTCCCCTTTAAGTCTTAAACTTCCTATCCCATTGTACCCACAAAATGTACATAATGATCTATACCCTAGAGTGGTTCCCAAAGTGTGGGGCTTGAAGAGAATATTAATTTAGCACCAAAACTGAAAAACACCAAAGTCAACAAAAGGAACCGACTGTCATGCGTTATTCTTTACACAGGGCACTTTCACAGAAGGACTTATCCAAAAGAGCATCTGCTGTAATGGTGAAGAACACTGGATGTTGCACCAATGACACACATTGTGCAAAGTTCTAGTGAAAGTTCTAGTGAATTGATTAAAAGAAACAGTATGTTGTTGGACACATCAGGAACTCCCCGTCAAGGACCCCACTGGTCTAGTCCCGCTTTATGTGTCCTGCCTTTGCTGCACCAGAGCCCAGGAACAGATCTAGATGTTCAGCATAATTACTAAATTATCCAGATACATAAATGAGGTAACACCAATGACGAGTACCATTACACAAATATTTTATTTTAAAATACAGTCCATATACACAAGATTGAAGAGTGGAGAAGTCTTCAAAGTTTCTGAAAAAGAGTAAAACTGGGGTTTAAAATACTATTTTAGAGCCCAGACTGATTAGAAGTGATGCAGGTAAAACTACAGATTAGAAGTGATGTTTAAGGGAAAACAGAAATGTACATTTCTAGTCTTTCCTCCCTCGTGGATTAATAGCCAGCCTGGTTCCAATGCTCCTCATTCAGACCTGTGGAGTCAGAAGGAATAGTCAGACCCAGTTTCTTTTATAAAAGCAGTAAGTCATAAAAGATTAGATTCAGTGTTCCGACAGTAATCCCGCCTGCCCAACATTGCAGAACATTTGACAAAACTACACATTAGAGCCAATAGTCAAACATTACAGGAACAGACAACTATGTTTCATAGGGTTGCTGCTGTAACTAGTCACCTGGAGCTGCCGGTTGGTCTGGTAACAGTGCTGAAGGCCGCTTGTAGCTTGGCTGCTTCTGGTAGCTTAGCCGTTGTGCAGGTTGCCGCCGTTTGTAACTAGGCTGCTTGTAGCTTGGCTGCCGTTGGTAGCTAGGCCGCTGTGCAGGTTGTTGCTGTTGGTAGCTAGGCTGCTTGTGGGAGCTAAGCTGCTGTGCAGGTTGCTGCTGTTGGGAGCTAGGATGCTTGTTGTAGCTAGAATGTGCAGGTTCCTGCTGTTCGCTAGGCTGCTTGTAGCTAGGCTGTGCAGGTTGCTGCTGTTGTTCGCTAGGCTGCTTGTAGCTAGGCTGCTGCTGTTGGTCACTAGGCTGCTTCTGGTAGCTAAGCTGCTGTGCAGGTTGTTGCCGTTGGTAGCTAGGCTGCTTGTTGTAGCTAGGCTGCCGTTTGTAGCTAGGCTGCTTGTGGGAGCTAGATTGCTGCGGTTGGGAGCTAGGCTGCTTGTAGGAGCCAAGCTGCTGTGTAGGTTGCTGCTGTTGAGAGCTAGGCTGCCTATTGTAGCTAGGCTGTGCAGGTTGTTGCTGTTGGGAGCTAGGCTGCTTGTTGTAGCTAGGATGTGGAGGTTGTTGCAGTTGATAGTTTCTGTAGCTAGGCTGCTTGTGGGAGCTAGGCTGCTGTGCAGGTTGCTGCAGTTGTGAGCTAGGTTGCAGTTGGGAGCTTAGCTGTTGTGCAGGTAACTGCTGTTGGTGGTCGCTAGGCTGCGCGGGTTTCTGATGTTGGTAGCTAGGCTGCTTGACATAGCTAGGCTGCTTGTTGTAGCTAAGCTGCTGTGCAGGTTGCTGCTGTTGGGAGCTAGGCTGCTGTGCAGGTTGCTGCTGTTGGGAGCTAGGCTGCTTGTTGTAGCTAGGTTTCTTGTTGTAGCGAGGTTGCTGTGCAGGTAGCTGCTGTTGGTCACTAGGCTGCTTGTGGTAGCCAAGCTGTTGTGCAGGTTGTTGCTGTTGGTAGCTAGGCTGCTTGTGGGATCTAGGCTGCTGTTGGGAGCTAGGCCGCTTGTTGTAGCTAGGTTTCTTGTTGTAGCGAGGTTGCTGTGCAGGTAGCTGCTGTTGGTCACTAGGCTGCTTGTGGTAGCCAAGCTGTTGTGCAGGTTGATGCTGTTGGGAGCTAGGCTGCAGTTGGTAGCTTAGCTGTTGTGCAGGTTGCTGCTGTTGGAAGCTAGGCTGTGCAGGTTGCTGCTGTTGGGATATAGGCTGCTTGTTGTAGCTAGGCTGTGCAGGTTGCTGCTTGTTGTAGCTAGGCTGCTTGTAGGCGCTAAGCTGCTGTTGGTAGCTAGGCTGCTTTTGGGAGCTAAGCTGCTGTGCAAGTTGCTGCGGTTGAGAGCTAGGTTGCAGTTGGTAGCTTAGCTGTTGTGCAGGTAACTGCTGTTGGTCGCTAGGCTGCTTGTTGTAGCTAGGCTGCTGTTGGTAGCTAGGCTGCTTGACGTAGGTAGGCTGCTGTGCAGGTTGCTGCTGTTGGGAGCTATGCTGCTTGTTGTAGCTAGGCTGTGCAGGTTGCTGCTGTTGGGAGCTAGGCTGCGCAGGTTTCTGCTGTTGGTAGCTAGGCTGCTTGTTGTAGCTAGGCTGTGCAGGTTGCTGCTGTTGAGAGCTAGGCTGCTTGTTGTAGCTAGGCTGTGCAGGTTGCTGCTGTTGGTAGCTAGGCTGCGCAGGTTTCTGCTGTTGGTAGCTAGGCTGCTTGTTGTAGCTAGGCTGTGCAGGTTGCTGCTGTTGAGAGCTAGGCTGCAGTTGGTAGCTTAGCTGTTGTGCAGGTAGCTGCTGTTGGTCGCTAGGCTGCTGTTGGTAGCTAGGCTGCTTGACTGAGCTAGGCTGCTGTTGGTAGCTAGGCTGTTGTGCAGGTAGCTGCTGTTGAGAGCTAGGCTGCTTGTTGTAGCTAGGCTGTGCAGGTTGCTGCTGTTGGGAGCTAGGCTGCTTGTTGTAGCTAGGCTGTGCAGGTTGCTGCTGTTGGGAACTAGGCTGCGCAGGTTTCTGCTGTTGGTAGCTAGGCTGCTTGTTGTAGCTAGGCTGCTGTGCAGGTTGCTGCGGTTGAGAGCTAGGTTGCAGTTGGTAGCTTAGCTGTTGTGCAGGTAGCTGCCGTTGGTCTTTCTGCTGTTGGTAGCTAGGCTGCTTGACGTAGCTAGGCTGCTGTGCAGGTTGCTGCTGTTGGGAACTAGGCTGTGCAGGTTGCTGCTGTTGAGAGCTAGGCTGCCGTTGGTAGCTTAGCTGTTGTGCAGGTAGCTGCTGTTGAGAGCTAGGCTGCTTGTTGTAGCTAGGCTGTGCAGGTTGCTGCTGTTGGGAGCTAGGCTGCTTGTTGTAGCTAGGCTGTGCAGGTTGCTGCTGTTGGGAACTAGGCTGCGCAGGTTTCTGCTGTTGGTAGCTAGGCTGCTTGTTGTAGCTAGGCTGCTGTGCAGGTTGCTGCGGTTGAGAGCTAGGTTGCAGTTGGTAGCTTAGCTGTTGTGCAGGTAGCTGCCGTTGGTCTTTCTGCTGTTGGTAGCTAGGCTGCTTGACGTAGCTAGGCTGCTGTGCAGGTTGCTGCTGTTGGGAACTAGGCTGTGCAGGTTGCTGCTGTTGAGAGCTAGGCTGCCGTTGGTAGCTTAGCTGTTGTGCAGGTAGCTGCTGTTGGTAGCTAGGCTGCTTGTAGGAGCTAAGCTGCTGTTGGTAGCTAGGCTGCTGTTTGTAGCTAGGCTGCTGTGCAGGTTGCTGCGGTTGAGAGCTAGGTTGCAGTTGGTAGCTTAGCTGTTGTGCAGGTAGCTGCCGTTGGTCTTTCTGCTGTTGGTAGCTAGGCTGCTGTGCAGGTTGCTGCTGTTGGGAGCTAGGTTGCAGTTGGTAGCTTAGCTGTTGTGCAGGTAGCTGCTGTTGGTCTTTCTGCTGTTGGTAGCTAGGCTGCTTGACGTAGCTAGGCTGCTGTGCAGGTTGCTGCTGTTGGGAGCTAGACTGCAGTTGGTAGCTTAGCTGTTGTGCAGGTAGCTGCTGTTGGTCGCTAGGCTGTGCAGGTTGCTGCTGTTGGTCGCTAGGCTGCAGTTGGTAGCTTAGCTGCTGTGCAGGTTGCTGCTGTTGAGATATAGGCTGCTTGTTGTAGCTAGGCTGTGCAGGTTGCTGCTGTTGGTTGCTAGGCTGCTTGTTGTAGCTAGGCTGCTGTTGGTAGCTAGGCTGCTTGACGTAGGTAGGCTGTGCAGGTTGCTGCTGTTGGTAGCTAGGCTGCGCAGGTTTCTGCTGTTGGTAGCTAGGCTGCTTGTTGTAGCTAGGCTGTGCAGGTTGCTGCCGTTGGGAGCTAGGCTGTGCAGGTTGCTGCTGTTGGGAGCTAGGCTGTGCAGGTTGCTGCTGTTGGGAGCTAGGCTGCTTGTTGTAGCTAGGCTGTGCAGGTTGCTGCTGTTGGGAACTAGGCTGTGCAGGTTGCTGCTGTTGGGAACTAGGCTGTGCAGGTTGCTGCTGTTGGGAACTAGGCTGTGCAGGTTGCTGCTGTTGAGAGCTAGGCTGCTTGTTGTAGCTAGGCTGTGCAGGTTGCTGCTGTTGGGAACTAGGCTGTGCAGGTTGCTGCTGTTGAGAGCTAGGCTGCTTGTTGTAGCTAGGCTGTGCAGGTTGCTGCTGTTGGGAACTAGGCTGTGCAGGTTGCTGCTGTTGAGAGCTAGGCTGCTTGACGTAGCTAGGCTGTGCAGGTTGCTGCTGTTGGGAACTAGGCTGTGCAGGTTGCTGCTGTTGGGAACTAGGCTGTGCAGGTTGCTGCTGTTGGGAACTAGGCTGTGCAGGTTGCTGCTGTTGAGAGCTAGGCTGCTTGTTGTAGCTAGGCTGTGCAGGTTGCTGCTGTTGGGAACTAGGCTGTGCAGGTTGCTGCTGTTGAGAGCTAGACTGCAGTTGGTAGCTTAGCTGCTGTGCAGGTTGCTGTTGGGATATAGGCTGCTTGTTGTAGCTAGGCTGTGCAGGTTGCTGCTGTTGAGAGCTAGACTGCAGTTGGTAGCTTAGCTGCTGTGCAGGTACCTGCTGTTGGTTGCTAGGCTGCTTGTTGTAGCTAGGCTGTGCAGGTTGCTGCTGTTGGTAGCTAGGCTGCTTGTTGTAGCTAGGCTGCTGTGCAGGTTGTTGCCATTGGTCGCTAGGCTGCTTGTGAGAGCTAAGCTGCTGTGCAGGTTGCTGCTGTTGGGAGCTAGGCTGCTTGTTGTAGCTAGGCTGTGCAGGTTGCTGCTGTTGGGAACTAGGCTGTACAGGTTGCTGCTGTTGGGAACTAGGCTGTGCAGGTTGCTGCTGTTGGGAACTAGGCTGTGCAGGTTGCTGCTGTTGGGAACTAGGCTGTGCAGGTTGCTGCTGTTGGGAACTAGGCTGTGCAGGTTGCTGCTGTTGGGAACTAGGCTGTGCAGGTTGCTGCTGTTGGGAGCTAGGCTGCTGCTGTTGGGAGCTAGGCTGCTTGTTGTAGCTAGGCTGTGCAGGTTGCTGCTGTTGGGAACTAGGCTGTCTGTTGTAGCTAGGCTGTGCAGGTAGCTGCTGTTGGTCACTAGGCTGCACAGGTTTCTGCTGTTGGTAGCTAGGCTGCTTGACGTAACTAGGCTGCTTGTTGTAGCTAGGCTGCTGTGCAGGTTGCTGCTGTTGGGAGCTAGACTGCAGTTGGTAGCTTAGCTGCTGTGCAGGTTGCTGTTGTTGGGATATAGGCTGCTTGTTGTAGCTAGGCTGTGCAGGTTGCTGCTGTTGGGAGCTAGGCTGCTTGTTGTAGCTAGGCTGTGCAGGTTGCTGCTGTTGGGAACTAGGCTGTGCAGGTTGCTGCTGTTGAGAGCTAGGCTGCTTGTTGTAGCTAGGCTGTGCAGGTTGCTGCTGTTGGGAACTAGGCTGTGCAGGTTGCTGCTGTTGAGAGCTAGGCTGCTTGACGTAGCTAGGCTGTGCAGGTTGCTGCTGTTGGGAACTAGGCTGTGCAGGTTGCTGCTGTTGGGAACTAGGCTGTGCAGGTTGCTGCTGTTGGGAACTAGGCTGTGCAGGTTGCTGCTGTTGAGAGCTAGACTGCAGTTGGTAGCTTAGCTGCTGTGCAGGTTGCTGTTGGGATATAGGCTGCTTGTTGTAGCTAGGCTGTGCAGGTTGCTGCTGTTGAGAGCTAGGCTGCTTGTTGTAGCTAGGCTGTGCAGGTTGCTGCTGTTGAGAGCTAGGCTGCTTGTTGTAGCTAGGCTGTGCAGGTTGCTGCTGTTGAGAGCTAGGCTGCTTGTTGTAGCTAAGCTGCTGTGCAGGTTGCTGCGGTTGAGAGCTAGGTTGCAGTTGGTAGCTTAGCTGTTGTGCAGGTAGCTGCTGTTGGTTGCTAGGCTGCTTGTTGTAGCTAGGCTGTGCAGGTTGCTGCTGTTGGTAGCTAGGCTGCTTGTTGTAGCTAGGCTGTGCAGGTTGCTGCTGTTGAGAGCTAGGCTGTGCAGGTTGCTGCTGTTGGGAGCTAGGCTGCTGTGCAGGTTGTTGCCATTGGTCGCTAGGCTGCTTGTGGGAGCTAAGCTGCTCTGCAGGTTGCTGCTGTTGGGAGCTAGGCTGCTTGTTGTAGCTAGGCTGTGCAGGTTGCTGCCGTTGGGAACTAGGCTGCCTGTTGTAGCTAGGCTGTGCAGGTTGCTGCTGTTGGGAGCTAGGCTGTGCAGGTTGCTGCTGTTGGGAACTAGGCTGTCTGTTGTAGCTAGGCTGTGCAGGTAGCTGCTGTTGGTCACTAGGCTGCGCAGGTTTCTGCTGTTGAGAGCTAGGCTGCCGTTGGTAGCTTAGCTGTTGTGCAGGTAGCTGCTGTTGGTAGCTAGGCTGCTTGTAGGAGCTAAGCTCCTGTTGGTAGCTAGGCGGCTGTGCAGGTTGCTGCGGTTGAGAGCTAGGTTGCAGTTGGTAGCTTAGCTGTTGGTAGCTAGGCTGCTTGTTGTAGCTAGGCTGCTGTGCAGGTTGTTGCCATTGGTCGCTAGGCTGCTTGTGAGAGCTAAGCTGCTGTGCAGGTTGCTGCTGTTGGGAGCTAGGCTGCTTGTTGTAGCTAGGCTGTGCAGGTTGCTGCTGTTGGGAACTAGGCTGTACAGGTTGCTGCTGTTGGGAGCTAGGCTGCTTGTTGTAGCTAGGCTGTGCAGGTTGCTGCTGTTGGGAACTAGGCTGTGCAGGTTGCTGCTGTTGGGAACTAGGCTGTGCAGGTTGCTGCTGTTGGGAACTAGGCTGTGCAGGTTGCTGCTGTTGGGAGCTAGGCTGCTTGTTGTAGCTAGGCTGTGCAGGTTGCTGCTGTTGGGAACTAGGCTGTCTGTTGTAGCTAGGCTGTTGGTCACTAGGCTGCACAGGTTTCTGCTGTTGGTAGCTAGGCTGCTTGACGTAACTAGGCTGCTTGTTGTAGCTAGGCTGCTGTGCAGGTTGCTGCTGTTGGGAGCTAGACTGCAGTTGGTAGCTTAGCTGCTGTGCAGGTTGCTGTTGTTGGGATATAGGCTGCTTGTTGTAGCTAGGCTGTGCAGGTTGTTGCTGTTGGGAGCTAGGCTGCTTGTTGTAGCTAGGCTGTGCAGGTTGCTGCTGTTGGTAGCTAGGCTGCTTGTGGGAGCTAAGCTGCTGTGCAGGTTTCTGCGGTTGAGAGCTAGGTTGCAGTTGGTAGCTTAGCTGTTGTGCAGGTAGCTGCTGTTGGTTGCTAGGCTGCTTGTTGTAGCTAGGCTGTGCAGGTTGCTGCTGTTGGGAACTAGGCTGTGCAGGTTGCTGCTGTTGGGAACTAGGCTGCCTGTTGTAGCTAGGCTGTGCAGGTTGCTGCTGTTGGGAGCTAGGCTGTGCAGGTTGCTGCTGTTGGGAACTAGGCTGTCTGTTGTAGCTAGGCTGTGCAGGTAGCTGCTGTTGGTCACTAGGCTGCGCAGGTTTCTGCTGTTGAGAGCTAGGCTGCCGTTGGTAGCTTAGCTGTTGTGCAGGTAGCTGCTGTTGGTAGCTAGGCTGCTTGTAGGAGCTAAGCTCCTGTTGGTAGCTAGGCTGCTGTGCAGGTTGCTGCGGTTGAGAGCTAGGTTGCAGTTGGTAGCTTAGCTGTTGTGCAGGTAGCTGCCGTTGGTCTTTCTGCTGTTGGTAGCTAGGCTGCTTGTTGTAGCTAGGCTGCTTGACGTAGCTAGGCTGTGCAGGTTGCTGCTGTTGGGAACTAGGCTGTGCAGGTTGCTGCTGTTGGGAACTAGGCTGTGCAGGTTGCTGCTGTTGGGAACTAGGCTGTGCAGGTTGCTGCTGTTGGGAGCTAGGCTGCTGCTGTTGGGAGCTAGGCTGCTTGTTGTAGCTAGGCTGTGCAGGTTGCTGCTGTTGGGAACTAGGCTGTCTGTTGTAGCTAGGCTGTGCAGGTAGCTGCTGTTGGTCACTAGGCTGCACAGGTTTCTGCTGTTGGTAGCTAGGCTGCTTGACGTAACTAGGCTGCTTGTTGTAGCTAGGCTGCTGTGCAGGTTGCTGCTGTTGGGAGCTAGACTGCAGTTGGTAGCTTAGCTGCTGTGCAGGTTGCTGTTGTTGGGATATAGGCTGCTTGTTGTAGCTAGGCTGTGCAGGTTGCTGCTGTTGGGAGCTAGGCTGCTTGTTGTAGCTAGGCTGTGCAGGTTGCTGCTGTTGAGAGATAGGCTGCTTGTTGTAGCTAGGCTGTGCAGGTTGCTGCTGTTGGTAGCTAGGCTGCTTGTGGGAGCTAAGCTGCTGTGCAGGTTTCTGCGGTTGAGAGCTAGGTTGCAGTTGGTAGCTTAGCTGTTGTGCAGGTAGCTGCTGTTGGTTGCTAGGCTGCTTGTTGTAGCTAGGCTGTGCAGGTTGCTGCTGTTGGGAGCTAGGCTGTGCAGGTTGCTGCTGTTGGGAGCTAGGCTGCTGTGCAGGTTGTTGCTGTTGGGAGCTAGGCTGCTTGTTGTAGCTAGGCTGCTGTGCAGGTCGTTGCCATTGGTCGCTAGGCTGCTTGTGCGAGCTAAGCTGCTGTGCAGGTTGCTGCTGTTGGGAACTAGGCTGTGCAGGTTGCTGCTGTTGGGAACTAGGCTGTGCAGGTTGCTGCTGTTGGGAGCTAGGTTGCTGCTGTTGGGAGCTAGGTTGCTGCTGTTGGGAGCTAGGCTGCTTGTTGTAGCTAGGCTGTGCAGGTTGCTGCTGTTGGGAACTAGGCTGTGCAGGTTGCTGCTGTTGGGAGCTAGGCTGCTTGTTGTAGCTAGGCTGTGCAGGTAGCTGCTGTTGGTCACTAGGCTGCGCAGGTTTCTGCTGTTGGTAGCTAGGCTGCTTGACGTAACTAGGCTGCTTGTTGTAGGTAGGCTGCTGTGCAGGTTGCCGTTGTTGGTAGCTAGGCTGCTGTGCAGGTTGCTGCTGTTGGTAGCTAGGTTGTGTGTCATAGCTAGACTGCTTGTGGGAGCTAAGCCGCTTGTTGTAGCTAGGCTGTGCAGGTTGCTGCTGTTGGGAACTAGGCTGTCTGTTGTAGCTAGGCTGTGCAGGTAGCTGCTGTTGGTCACTAGGCTGTGCAGGTTGCTGCTGTTGGAAGCTAGGCTGCTTGTTGTAGCCAGGCTGTGAAGGTAGCTGCTGTTGGGAGCTAGGCTGAGCAGGTTGCTGTTGTTGGGAGCTAGGCTGCTTGTTGTAGCCAGGCTGTGAAGGTAGCTGCTGTTGGGAGCTAGGCTGAGCAGGTTGCTGTTGTTGGGAGCTAGGCTGCTTGTTGTAGCTAGGCTGCTGTGCAGGTTGCTGCCATTGGTAGCTAGGCTGCCGTTGGTAGCTAGGCTGCTGTGCAGGTTGCTGCCGTTGGGAGCTAGGCCGCTTGTTGTAGCTAGGCTGCTGCTGGTATCCATGTCGAGGCAACTGGTAACTGTTGCTACTTTCTTGACTAGCAAATGAACCAAATGAACCCCATCCAGTGCTCGTTAGTGTGTCAGTGTGGTCTTGTGAGCCAAGACCAGAACTACCAAGCAATTTACTGGGACCATAACTGTTGAGGGAACTCGAGCTTGTACTATAACTACCAACAAGTGATTCATCATGAACATTAGGGTCACTGTAGGAAGGCTGGTAGCTCAATTCTGGCCCTGTAGCATCTCCAAGACTTTTAGCCTTGGTCACAGACGCAGACCTGTAAGCTGTTGAATATCACATCAAGTTAATTCACAAGCCTGACATCAGGTTGTTCTTGAAAGGATGAACATTGTTACTCAGCTGATAAAGAGTTGTACCCTTCCTGCTGGCTTGTACACAACTTGTAAGTCGCTTTGGATAAAAGAGTCAGCTAAATGACTAAATGTAAACTCACCGCTTGCGTGATGTCTTCCAGTCAGCGAAGACAACAGCACCACTCTAAACAAAAACAAGTTTATTTAGATTAAACATTACTTATATCAGAATCACAACATTCCAACACAATGGATCAGAAGTTCAAAAGTTTACCTTAGAACAAGTCGTACAGCTTCAGCCATAGTTTGCATCTATTCCAAAAGCTACAGAGATCCTGGCCCCTTTGTCCACTTTCAGCAAACCCACACTGAGCTGTCTTATCTCACAGGCCTCTTACGTTCAGGTGCTCTGCATGTTTGACAGCCAATCATCTTTCTCCTTTTCTAATTAGTTGATTGGAAACAGGTGGATGTCGTGGTAATTGACTCTGGTGTTGGATTGATGTCAATTGTTTTTTAACTCAGTCCATTTACATCATTGACAGGCATTTTCTATTTATTTGTATGTATATTAATGTGAGTCAGGAGGCTACATTATTTCTTCAGGGCTCAATGAAGAGCAGCATACAGACACCCTGTACTGGATTGTTAGCTAACGAGAGTTACAAGCAGCTGGGATGATTAGGTTCAGAGGAGGTCCATGAAGACACTAGAGTAAACAACACTTCCTACTACAACACTATACTAGAGTAGTCAAACTATCCCACATCAAGACAGTAGCTGATTTAATAATGTACACAAACATCAAACACAATCAAATAGAAAAACACACACACATATATTGTCTGTATATCTCACTGTTTATTTTTCTCAGATTTTTATATTCAGATCAAATTTGATTGCCTATATTTTAATCTTTCTACTATTACCCTGCCCATACCTGTACCTCCCCTCCCCCATGCTGTTATGGTGGCCAAATTTCCCCAAGGGGATCAATAAAGGAATATCTCATCTTATTCCTGTAGGATTTTTTGGTATGTGCCCTGCCTGTTCTTAACAGCTTCATTTGGGAGAAATCATTGGTGATTGCGTTCACTTCAATTATACAGACATCGTCAGAATTAAATAATTATAATAATAATAATGTAGCGACCTCGCTAGCAGGAAGTTGATTGTCCACACGGTATTGCACGGGAAACAGTCACTTTATTTCACAGGCTATTGTTTGGCCATAGCCCACGCCATACAGTCACACAATAAGAGTTCGTTATGCTAAGCTACCCATGAGTTACGTTAAGATACATGTTGCTCCGTTCTCTGCCAGACACCAAGAGACGTGTTGCTCCGTTCACAGTCCAACACCAAGAGATGCCATTGGCCACCAAGAGACCGTGCTCTCAGGTGTAACACTCTCTTATACCCTTAGCCCCGCCCGCGGCGGCTACGTGGCGTAGTGGGCAAGGCACTCGCCACGAAATGCTGGAGACGCTGGGCTCGTCAGTTCGAGCCCAGCGCTCCACATTTGCTTTCAGTTTAGCTGGTCGTCCGTACTAATACACATTGGCCGTATTAGGGGGTGGGAAACTGATGGGTGGGGATCGGGCGTTGTGGACAGCGACTCCTACAGGTCGGTTGGTGCGCCTGCGCAGTAGAATCAGGAAGTGTCGGGGGCAGTGTGAGCCTCCCACGCGTTACTCCTCGCCACTGAGAGATCGAGCTGCGCAGGTGAAAAGATGCGACTGCTGTTACCTCAAGTACCGGAGGGGACTTGTGCTATGTATGACTTAGTCCACATTGCAGCCGGCTTGTGGGAGGCAAGAAACAGCGTCCGTGACAGGGGAGGGTTGAATTGGATGATACGAAATTGGAATGGGAGAAAAATATAGAAAATGGGAGAAAAAGTGGATAAAAAAAAAAAAAAAAACGTAGCCCCGCCCCACCCCTCACCCATGGACCCACCAACCCCAGGGCACCTTGGACTTGACCACAGCAGACCAGCTTAGTGGGCCATGAGTGATTGACAGTTAAACACCCCCACTCAGTACCACATTCCCACAAAATTAACAGTTGGTCCCAACCAGGGTCACTACACTAAATATGACAGAATTTGTATCATCAATAATTACATTTTACATTTATAGTCATGAGTCAACAAGGCATCGTGAGCATTACACTACACACACACACACACACACACACACTGCAAATTACAGTGAATAAATAAGAACTAAACCCAATTGCGCGGATATAGCTTTAGTGGAATTAACTGTATTAATATTCCATATACAGTCTTATAAACATTCCACTGTGCACAAGTTGAACCCACACAAAGGATAAGTTTAACGAATTCCAAATATATCTATAGCTTATTAGCTATAGCTAATTAACATTACGATGTTAATAAGCCTGATGCAGGTGGCTTGGTGAGGATAAATACGGAGCCGCGTGCTCCTGGCTACCTGTGCACAGCGCACACACACACACACACACACAGTGTACTGTATATGTAATTATATCGTTTCAGAAACAGTAGGCTTCTATTATTCTAATGACTTGTTTTATTAGGAGATTGCGCTGCCCCCCTGGTTCACTCACCTGACAGAACTTGTGCCCTATAGTTCTTTGCTCTGGACTATACCATCCATTCCCGGTGGATACCCAGTTGATCTCTGTGACATGACTGAACTACTAACAAGACGTTGTTGCCAGAGAATTTAACATTTGGAAGACCAACCGGGTCTTCTCGGCAATCCCCATCAATCAAGCACATGAGCAGAATAATGCTTGCGTCAGGAGTGATAGAGGGGCGGTAGGTCTTACAGACAACCCTAGTGGTCTCCGGCAGTGGATGGTAGCTGGCCCTGAGGTTGCAGAAAGATGTCTGCTCACTCGTAATGGAAGAACTGGACAACCCATTCAAAGACCTGCTTGTCCTTGAAAAAAATAAAGAGATCGCAGATCCATCTGCAGTGGAGACTGTTAAAAAGGTACAGAACATTAATAATAATACACTTTATTTGTATAGCACCTTTCATACAAGAATTGCAGCTCAAATAGCGTCACAGCAGTAAAAAAAGACAGACATAAAATAAGCATAAAATAGATAGCAGCGAAATAGACAAGGTCAAGGTAAGGCATAGACGATTAAATCACATCAAACAAGAGATGGAAGACTTCTTTCAGCATGAGAATCAAGCATGGCCACCAGGGCTCTCCAATGGAGGAAGATTATACGACTCAGGACCAAGAGTGACCTTCTGACATGTCTGGACGATCTGTCTCCAGCTCGGACTAAAGTCACAGATGCTACGTCTGTAGTTCTTGATGGAGCTGCCATCATTCAGACGATGAAGGCATTTGATGAACAGGCCCAGCAGATATTCATCCCGTATATATGTTCTTCTCAGCTGTGCAGTGTGTCACGTGTGGACCTCATTTGGGATACTTACAAGGAGGACTCCCTTAAAAAGGCACAGCAAGAGCCAAGCGTGGAAAAGGTGTAAGGAGACGTGTGGTTGGAAAGGCTGACATACCAGGAAACATAACGTGTGGGCAACAAGACAGAACTATTCAGTTTCCTGTCCTGGGTCCTCCTTCAGGTGTTCTGTGAGGAAGACAAGGAAGGTGTCCTCAATAGTAGTTAGTGTTTTACTTAATGTACGTCCGTCTGCCTGTTTACATGCCTACATGTTGCCGATGTTACATTGTCCCTGTCTTGCCTTGTTCTGTCTCAACATTTCTCAAGTTCAAGTTTCTCAAGTTTCTTTAATAGTTGTCATACAGAAGTACAGAATACTTTTGTACAAAATGCTTCTTACTGTTGCGCTCCAGAGACTGTGCATGACAAGATAAGTATGAAATAAAAACATAGTAAAAATTAGAAGTAAAAAAAGAGGTCACAGTGTTCAGTTTAGACATATGTACAATGTTCGTAGACGTAGTTACCATACAATATACAATACTGTGCAGTGTACTAATATACAATACTATATAGTGCAAGGCATAAATGGACGAGGTGCAGTTTAGGTACAATTCACAGTAGGTGTACGAGTTGTAGTGCAAATACTTTATCAATAAATAAATATAAAGTGTAAGTGTGTTTGTGTGATCTAAAGTGTGGAGAGTGGGTGCTGCAGTGTGTTGTTTGTTTGAGTGAGTGTGTGCGTGTGGGTGTGTGTGCTGTGTGCATTTGATGGTTGTTGCATAGTGATTATTGTTCGTTTAGCGATTTTTGTTCGTTTAGCAGCCTGATGGCCTGGGGATAGAAGCTCCTTCTGAGTCTTTCTGTGCTCGCCTTAAGACTCCGGTATCGCTTGCCTGACGGCAGCAGTTCAAAGAGGCAGTTGTTCGGGTGGCTCGAGTCCTTAATAATTCTCTTAGCCTTCCCCTTGCACCGCTTGTTGTAAATGTTCTGGAGGGTGGGAAGCCCCCCTCTAATTGTGCGTTCGGCTGAACGTGTCACTCTTTGTAGTCTGCTACGGTCTTGTGCAGTGCTATTCCCAAACCAGGAGGTGATGTTGCCGGTCAGGATGCTCTCTATTGTACATGAGTAGAAGTTCCTAAGGATCTTCTGACTGACTTGGAACTTCCTTAGGCGCCTGAGGAAGTAGAGGCGTTGTCGTGCCTTCTTCACAACACTGTCAATGTGTGTGGTCCATGTCAAGTCCTCGGATATGTGGGCTCCGAGGTACTTGAAACTGTTCACTCTCTCAACCGGTGCCCCGTCGATGCTGAGGGGGCTGTAGTCCTTGACCCCCGACCTCCTGAAGTCCACAATCATCTCTTTTGTTTTGCTGACGTTCAGGGAGAGGCAGTTCTCCTGACACCACTGTGACAGGTTCTCTACCTCTTCCAGGTAGGCCCTTTCGTCGTTGGCAGAGATCAGGCCCACCACTACTGTGTCATCAGCAAATTTGATGATGGTGTTGTTGTTCCGCTGTGCTACGCAGTCATGTGTGTACAGGGAGTAGAGGAGGGGGCTCAGAACACAGCCCTGGGGGGCCCCTATGTTGAGCGTGATGGATGAGGAGGTGCAGTTGCCGGCTCTTACCACCTGGGGTCTGCCCGTCAGGAAGTCCAGGACCCACTGGCACAGGTCATAGTTCAAGCCCAGGTCCCTGAGCTTGGCTATGAGTTTGGAGGGGACTATGGTATTGAATGCTGAGCTGTAGTCGATGAACAGCATTCTCACATAGTTCCCCTGCCTCTTGTCCAGATGTGATGCTGCTCTGTGCAGCACATGGGCTATGGCGTCCTCCGTGGACCTGTTGGGGCGATATGCAAATTGCAGAGGGTCCAGGTTGATGGGGAGGGAGGAACAGATGTAGCCCTTCACTAGCTTCTCAAAGCACTTCATGGCTATGGAGGTGAGGGCTACAGGGCGGTAGTCGTTGAGGCAAGCGGGCGTAGATTTTTTGGGTACAGGGATGATGGTGGACTTCTTCAGACAGGTGGGGATGACGGCCTGTTCCAAGGACAGGTTGAAGATGTCAGTGAATACCGGGGCCAGTTGGTCGGCACAGACTTTCCCCTCCTGTATTGTATTTTCCCTACTTTGCCAACAGCAAATTGTGTTTTTAATAGCCTTAACCACTTTTAACTGTGCTGTTATATTCAAATACTGTTATAATAATTATGCTCTTAAAATGTATAAAATGTCTATCTATTCTGTTTTTACCTGGCATTTAACATCTTGCCTAGGGACTGCAGTTGAAAACTAGCTACCCAGCTAACACTGGCATAATTACAGTGGTGGTACTCTGTCTCATTACTGTTGAATAATGTGCACTGTCCCTATTCAAATAAACTTAATAAAGTAAAGGTGTTCTGTGAGGAAGACAAGGGAGTTGTCCTCAATGATGGGAAGGGGGTGCTCAACACAGCCACAGCAGGATCTCCACACCCTGGCCCCATGCAGCCATGAAGAAGCTGATAGTCGTATGCTTACTGTACAGCCACCACCTCATCCATACCGTTAACACTGATGTCGTGGTCTTGGCTCCGTCTGCCATAAGTCAACTACCAGCTGGAACTGTGGCTAGCATTCAGAACTGGCAAGAGCCTCTGTTGCCAGGCAGCCCACCAAGCTGCGTGCCTCGGACCAGAGATGTCAAGTGCCCTTCCAATGTTACATGTCTTGACAGGTTGTGACACTGTATCCAGCTTTGCTGGACATTCAAGTTCAACTGAAATGTGTGGCTAAGAAACGCTTAAGTAATGGTCAATTGAGAGATAAAACAAACAGCATATAAAAGGAGTATGTCTATTGCCTCATTCTTATCGGGACCAAGGTTAAGAATGAAGTAGCCTGGGGAGAAAAGGATTTAGCAAATAGAAAATTATAAGCTTGTGTAATTGAGTAACTGAGTGAAGATTTACTACTTGAAAATGTGAAAGAGCGAGGCGTGAAGGGTCGTGTCTGGGCGCGGGCTCACAGAACCACACCAGGGTGTTGCAGGACAAATGGGAAAAAGAGAAATGTAATATTGGTGCACATCAATGCACATTATTGAGAGGTTTGTTGTACTTGTTTGTCTTTGACAGAACCAGCACTTGCACCACGGTGGGCCATGGTAAATGGACTGCATTTATGTAACGCTTTTATCCAAAGCGCTTTACAGTTTGTTCCTCACATTTTACCCATTCACACACCAATGCAAGGTGCCAACCTGCTCATCGGCAGTAGTTGGGGGTTAGGCGGGAAAGGAAGGGAAAAAAGGACACTTTAAATGAAGGGGAAAAAGGACACTTTAAGAAAATAACTTGTTGTGATTATTGCATAGTATAGCTAGTAACAGCAAGTATAGCATAGGGACATAGAAGTAAAACTGTATATTGTATAGGAGTGTAGGCCTACATAGGACCCAGTGCCTTGAAGTGATTTATTAACATGTCTATTTTATCATGTCTATTCTACTTATTTCTATTACTATTTACTATTATTACTACTGTATTCTTGCACAATCGTAGCGGGCATGGCCAACCGCATTTCACTGTAGGCCCTGGTATGTATACGATAAATAAACTCTTGAATTTTGAATCTTAAGTGTCTTGTTGCTCAAGGACACTTCAACACGCTGCCTGGGAGGAGCGGGAATCAAACTGGGAACCTTCAGATTACCAGATGACTGCTCTACCTCCCGACCCACTGTCACCCCCCCCATGCAAGAAGGAAGCTCAGTGCAGCAAATCCCACCGACCCGAGCTGCTCTGGTGGAGCCCGTCAAGAGAGCAGTCTACCAGGTCAAGAGAGCAGTCTACCAGGTCAAGAGAGCAGTCTAGTAATAGGATGTAATAGTGTTTATCAATTCAAAAAAATTTATAAAAAAAAAAAATTTAGTCAGTATGAAAATCAAATGTGATCTTTTCTTTTTCTTCTCTTTCTTTTATTCTTTATTTTTTATCATTATTATTATTTAATTTTTTCTTGTTTAACTGTGGATTGTGTGTTTCTTTTATAATGGTATAAATGATTATTTGTGTAAATTAGGTTGTACGCCGACCATTAAGTAAATACTTGTTAGTTTAGGAATAAGGGGCAGGTAACTATAATATTTATTCTTCTTCCTGCTCCTTTTGTCCATGGAATGACTATTTATGATTGTGTAATGAAGAAACTATGATTGTATGATTCCATGTGGCAAATAAAAACTCTGAACTCTGAAGTCTACCAGGAGCAGACCGTCAAGAGAGCAGTCTACCAGGAGCAGACCGTCAAGAGAGCAGTCTACCAGGTCAAGAGAGCAGTCTACCAGGAGCAGACCGTCAAGAGAGCAGTCTACCAGGGCGGCCACATCTGGGGGAAGACGCTGCTACCAGACCCTGTCTGTGCTGCATCACCATTGATTGATTGATTGAAAACGTTATTAACAGATTGTGGAATGGGTACAATACAGTACAGCTCAATACAAACAACTGCTAAGAGGATGCAGACCAGAAAAAGCCTTTAGTCTTGTTTACATCAGGGTCCTCCATTTTCAATTCATCAAGACATTGGGATAGGGGTGGGATCACCAGCTGACTAGAGGTGGGATCACCAGCTGACAATCACTGATTGTTATCCTTGCTTGTCTTATTATGATTTGATATGCCGTGTGATTTGATATGCTGTGATTTGATATGCCGTGTGATTTGATATGCCTTTTTTGCTTAACTCTGTATGTACACTCGACGTGACCTCAGTTGCCTTTCTCGAGTTTAAATAAAGGTTTGAAATGATAGATTAAATGAAAACGCCTCGAGCTGATCTCTTGCGGCTGCGAGGCTGGTAGCGGAAGGTGCTGCACTTCAATTCACAGGCCTCTGTTTTGAGTCAGCTGACTCTAATGCCTCTCATTTACTCACATTAAAGTATATTTAGTTCAGTTTATTTGACAATTATTAAAATACATTACATGTTATAACAAGTCATGCATCCTAAAATGATCAAGGATAGCACAAAAGTGTCACTTATTTCCATTGTGGTCCTTGGTCTCAGCAGCACATAGTATTTACATAAACATGTATTACACATATCATCAGCCTACAATATATTGCAAAAATATGTACAAAATGTACAGACACACTAAAACTACACTACATTAAAAACTAGAACCTTCCTTAGTTACTCTGGGACATTTTCTAGGAGCCATTTCCTAACGTTCACCTTGAAACTATACAGGTTCAAGATCAGTTTGGTGGTCAAAGGCAACTCATTCCACTCCTATGCTCCTGTGTGAGCAAATGAGCACTGTCCCATCTTTGTTCTACACCTTGGAGGATGCAGGTTTGCTAAGCTAGATCTCGTTCTGTGGCTGTGTGATTCACTAACACTAGGAAAATAGAAAAGAAGTAAGATGCCATGTTCCAAGTCGTCTTGTATCGATATCACTATGACGTAACAGTGATAACACACAAGACAATCTGACCATTGTGTTGCATTTTCTTAAATTTATTATAGCCTTACATTGTAATAAAACATATCTTTCACTTTGACTTGTATGTAAATAATATTTGTTTGGAAAATGGCTGTCATAGTCATCAGAATGCCAATCTGCAATGGCCCAATATCCAGATTTCTTCTAAATATATTAAGCTATATAAGTACCACATTTGGCACTTTTATCACAAAATGAATAGGTTAGCTATGTTGCCCCACTATATCTAAAGATGGTAAGTTAGTGTGTTGTGTTCATTCATTAAAGACAGTAGATTGGTCACATACCTGAGAGATGCACACACACACACGTATGAGACATACACACATACTTACGTGATACACGTACCCACATACACATATCTGAGACACACATTCATACATGCTCTCACGCACACCTACATATATCTGAGACGCATCCTCTCACATGCAATATGGAGAAAGATGGCATCCCGATAGAAGATGCAGCACATACCTGCTCGCAGGTAGATCGGTCTACATATAACGTATGTGCATCAGGGATATATATGCACAATGTATAGTTATGTTTTTTTTTTTGTAAGTGCTTTTTTAATTTCCATGTCAGTTGTTAATGTGTTTGTATGAGTCTTTTACATGTTTTGTATGTTGTTACAAAAAAGAAAAAGACGAATCTTGGATGTTGCATATTATGCTGTGGAAAGATGTATTTTGAATATTGGAAAGATTTGTGCAAAAATATCAAAAGAAAATAAATAAAAAGACAGTAGATTGATTGATTTAATTAATTTGACAATTTCCAAAAAAACAACAACATAGGCAGCGAGTGCATACATAAAACGAAAGGTCAGGATAACACAATAGAGCACCAAGACTCATTTCCACTGTGATCCATTTGGGGACGGGGGTGTCAAGCTGGCAGATCCGCCATTACAAGAATTGCACAAAAACATTATTCAATACAACAACACTACAATAAAATGTAATACAATCATCACCAGTGGTCTACATCGGTCACTGAGCAAGTCATTCACAGGAATAAGAACACCAGTCATTACCCCAGTGCTTCACTGGACGTCTGCTGGGTCTACTCGCCTCTGGCAGCGGTCGGACACGTTCTTGTGATGCATCACATTCATGGTGTTTTGATCATTCTTGATTATTATAATTTTTTTTTAACCTTCTCTTTCTCCAAATTTTTCTCCGTTTTTCTCCCTGTCCCAATTTAGTCGTGCCAATTCCCCCCCTCCCCTACCTGGTTGTTGTACGCATGTTCTCCTACGAGTTGGTACAAAGGCGTCCCGAAGCCGTTTCCTCCGATACGTGCGGCGACTGCCAGTGACGTCTTTTCACTTGGCAGCGAGGACTCTCATTGGTGAAGTGTAACGTGTGGGAGGCTCCCACACGTTACACTTCACCAAGGGCACACTATCTCCACCAAGTCCTGCCCCCGCTGAGCAAGCGCCGAGACCTGACCTGTAGGCGTTGCTGTCCACAACGCCAGATTCCCACCCACCAGCTTCCCACCCCCTAATACTGCCAATTGTATTAGTATGAACGACCAGCCAAGCTGGTAGCAACGCAGAGAGCTGGGCTCGAACCCAGCATCTCCTGCGTTGGTGACGAGTGCAATCTCCGCTACGCCACCTGACCGCCCATTCATTCTTGATTCTTAAGTGCAAGGGTTCGATCGGACAACCAGTGGCAGAGCAGAGCCAGCAGTGCACTGAATACAACTCAACATAGTAGAGAGATATTCACTAGTGGAAACATCCGTTATATCCAGGTAAATATTATTTTACCAAAATCAATACTGTTCCAAGAATGAAACCCTTCATGTAAACTTATATATATATATATATATATATATATATATATATATATATATCTCAGTATAGGTCTGTTAAAGAGGTGACTGTGAAAGCGCTCGATAGTTCCTCAATGCTTGTTTGATGCCATGCGTTAAAGGAAAGTGTCCTGTTCCTGGTGGCCATCAGGAAGCCATTGGCGCTGAATCTTCCAGGGATGGATCCCACGTCCAGCCAGACAAAAGGTGCAATAGAGGCGGACTGGAGGGTAACGGTGTACCCCGTCTCATCCTGCTGGAACTTGGCCTGCACAGGAACATCACACATTAAAGGAACAGTTGAACAGTTGGCCTGCACAGGAACATCACAGATTAAAGGAACAGTTGAACAGTGGGCCTGCACAGGAACATCACACATTAAAGGAACAGTTGAACAGTTGGCCTGCACAGGAACATCACACATTAAAGGAACAGTTGAACAGTTGGCCTGCACAGGAACATCACACATTAAAGGAACAGTTCATTTAGTTTAAAGAACTGTCTGATTTGTCACAAACTGGGAGTAATTTCAATCCATCCAAAAGGCAGTGGTGCCAGTGTTTAGATTTTCTAGATATTGGAAGTGTAGATTTGCTAGCAATAGGCGTTTTTGGACCAGAGGGACCTTTTTCATTGTTCAAAAGAACTGTTAGCGGAAGTACCCCCTTTTTGTTGTGTCCACACTGCAGGAACCGAGGATGATTGTAGTTCTTGGAACCATGTTTTGAGGGACATTTCTCTTTTAGCTCCTCCTTCAGGGGAGGTACTCTCCCAGCACAGAGGAACGGTGATTGGTGCAGACGTCATGTTCATGGTCTCAGACCTAAGTGTGCTCAGCTGCGCGGGCTGGAGAGACTGACATGCCAACGCAGTCAGCCTCGTGTTGTAGTTCAAATACCTACGCATTAAAAACACGTATCCCTGTGACTCTTAGTTACATCAATATTGTGCTGTCAGAACTGTCTCATGTTTATAGGTTAAGTATTTCAAGTTTGCTATTGGCCATCTCATCTTGTTATCAACCAGGAAATGCTTAGTTGCAAGTTGATCAATCTAGTGATCTATGCACGGAAGTGATAACTTTTTTCCCCGGTGAATCTCTTAGTTACAACAAGATGGTATGAGTTAAGCAGTGTGTTTATAGGTGAAGTAATGTTATTTTCAATGTTCGCTATTTGGCCAAACTGGAATGCAGCCAAGACTGTTGTGTGAAGTAGGGCATTATTGAAAAAGAGGAACCGTTTGGGTGTGAATGTGCGGAACTGTTTGCGTGTGAAGCAGAGCATTGTTGAAAAAAATAGGAACTGTCCTCAGTTAGCCTTTTCTGGATAAATTAAGGTTACAAAAGGTGAAATGTGCAATTGAGTAGGTAAAGCTTAGAAATCATGCTGATGGTAGCTTAGATACAACTAACTCTTAACCACCGAAACCTGCACGGACTACAACATATGACGTATATCATGCCAGTTAGGGTACCTTGTGTATACTGTACCTTGTGAATATCATTTACTTTTACTCAAATGTTATTGCCAATATTTATTGAGAGTATATAGAATATAGTATGAATATACTATCTCTGTATTGTTATTTTGTAATATTAGTCATATCATCATGTATGTTTATTCTCTGTATTGTTATTTTGTAATATTAGTCATATGATCATGTATGTTTATTCTCTGTATTGTTATTTTGTAATATTAGTCATATCATCATGTATTGTGTATTCTCTGAATTGTTATTTTGTAATATTAGTCATATGATCATGTATTGTTTATTCTCTGTATTGTTATTTTATAATATTAGTCATATCATCATGTATTGTGTATTCTCTGTATTGTTATTTTATAATATTAGTCATATCATCATGTATTGTTTATTCTCTGTATAGTTTCTTACACCGTTTCATATCTCGGGAAACAACTTCCTTATGAATTGAAAATGGGGGACCCAGATGTAAACAAGACGAAAGTCTTTCTCTGGTCTGCATCCCCTTAACAATTGTGTGTATTGAGCCGTACTGTATTGTACCCATTCTGCAATCTGTTAATAAAGTTTTCAATCAATCAATCAATCCTAACCTTCCTAAACAACATTGTTACTATATAGTTGAAGCCAAGGACTAAAATAAAGTTGTTTTTCAGCGCAAGAATAAATGTAGCGATTGGACATTAAATAAATATAGCGAATGGATGTGAGATGTAGCGAATGGACATTAAATAAATGTAGTGAACGGAGGTTAAGACACATGGGTGTATGCAGGACTAGTTTTGGTTCAATGGTACACTCAAGCATTTAAAGGGGTATTAAAACTCTGAACCGCTTTGCACACATTCATCTAGTTTGACAGTCATTGAGAATAAACAACTTTGAATGTGCCCACCACCAGTGATGTGATCGGGGACATTGAATCCTCGTGTTGCGTCGATTACAGCTCCATGAAATTGTGTAGATGAAGAGATAGCAACACCTTGTCTTATAGGGACTGCTACCTTATTTCATTGAGATGTAATTAACAACACAAGGCTTCAATGTCCCTGATGACATCAGTGGTGGCCACAGTCCGTCAGTCAGAGGGCATTCCAGGTGTTGGAAGCATCAAAAAAGGAAAAAAGCCGTTTTTCCTATAGTTCAGAGCAAACTGGTGGAACCCTACGAACCAACCAGTCATTTGAACGTGAATTTAAACAGTGTTGATGAATGTGAGCAAAGGTCCTCGACCTGGCATATCACGCAGCGAAGGGAATGTTCTCTCCTACCCCCGGGTCAATGGTCTCTAACTACTACACACCCTCAAGACCACTACATCTTCTGGGTGCCTCAGACCCACTCCTATCCGAGCTCCGAAACCCCAACCAATCTTTCGCCATCAACAAATCAAATCAAATTTATTTGTTAAGGCCCGACAACACACGTTAATGTCCCCATGGGCCGGACACGTCTTCTTTAATTAAACAAGTCAAGAAGAAACATCACAATAAGTCAAGAACAAAACAAGAACACCATAAGGTCCAACAAATTTAAAATAAATGCAAAAGGGGGGGCAGGTGGCGCACGGAGATTACGTTCGTCACCAACACCGGGAGACACTAGGATTCGCCTGTTCGAATCCAGCTCCCGGCGTTGCTATCAGCTTGGCTGGCCTCTCACACTGATACAATTGGCTGTATCAGGGGGTGGGAAAGCTGAAGGGTGGGTCCTGGGCATTGTGGACAGTGACCCCTACAGTTCGGTCGGGGCGCCTGCTCAGCGAGGGTTGGAACTGAGGAGAGATAGTGTGGCCTCCCACACGCTACACTCTCCCCGGTGAGAACCAGGTTGGCCTGCCCCAGGCTGCACATGCGTCGGAGGAAAGCATGTGGCAGTCTCCGGTCTCCCGGACCAACAGTAGGGGAAAGTACGCAACAACCAGGAAGGGTGGGATGGGAGAAAAATCGGGAAAAAGGAGGGGAAGAAAGATATAAAAAAAGAAAAAAAAAAAAAAAAATGCAAAATAAATGAATGCAATGCGAACACTCCCAGACATACCCCACGCAAAGGTAAGGAAAAACTCACTAAAAACCTAGCAATAGGAAAAAAACTTCAACATTCTTCCTACTATACTAATATGTCTCTACTACTACTAGTATGCACTCAACACTGCAGCACCCACGTTTCAACACTGTTTTGATGAACATCGTTACTCAGCTGTAAGAGTCGTACCCTTCCTGCTGACTTGTCGTACAGAACTTGTAAGTCGCTTTGGATAAAAGCGTTCGGCTAAATGACGACGGTTCAGTAAAACGAGACGGTCATCGGCACTTCAAACCGGCGTGTGTATAAGTAACTTTTTTGGAACTGTACATAACCATTTTGTTATTCAATTTCATAGTATAATATCTACATCCTGATCTGCAATGCACACTTTTTTAGAACTGTATATAGTCATCTTTATTTTAGTCATCTTATTTTATTCTATGCTAAGATTATTGTATTTTTAATTATTGGAAGCTGCTATAGTCGAGGGACCACAATAAATAGATTTTCACTAGGGATGCTCGATATTGGCTATTTTACCGATACCGAAATACCAATATTGTCCAACTCTTAATTTCCGATACCGATATCAACCGATACCGATATATGCAATAATTTCAGGTAATTAACATTACATATCTCTTGTTGTGGAATTGCATACTTTTGACAATAAATAAAATCAGAATTTGTTCTTACTTGCTTGCCTGGGTAAATAAAGGTTATAGAAATGTAAAAAAAAAATATATATATATATTATATATATATATATATTTTCTTTTTGAAAACCGATACCGATATTTTCCGATATCACATTTTAATGCCGATATCGGCCGATAATATCGGTAGGCCAATAATATCGGACATCCCTAATTTTCACTCTTCTTGCTGTAAAGTACTGAAATAAGTGAATCTGAATGTGAAGACATTCATCTACCGTGATGTTGGGCCTCAGCAGTCCCTCCGCCTCACTGGGGGAGCTCAGGAAGTGGTGGTTCACGGGGCCCCGCCGGCCGGCGCCGTCCTCCTCCAGGTGAAAGACGAGGAGGCAGGTGAGGCGGGTGCAGCTCCGGCAGCAGCCTGCCAGCAGGTCGGCCACCGCGCGCTTGAAGACGGGCGCCGCGCCGCCCCCCGGCACCGGAGCCGGCTCGGACGTCACGGTGCACACCGGATCCAGACCGCTCCACGCATAGACGGACACCTGAGGACAGGGGTGATAAGAGGAAGAGGTGACGCTGTAAGATGGCAATGAAAAAGACAATACTTTGTGTGTATATATATATATATATATATATATATATATATATATATATATATATATATATATATATATATATATAAAACACATTATTCTTTTTACAATTTGTTTTATATACAATATATATTTAGCTTTTAAATTCACTCCCTATATATATATATATATATATATAAATAAAGGGAGTGCATTTATTTGAGTTTTTTAACTATTGATTGCAATGTCTTTGGATTACGGTGTAATGATGTAACCCTGCAAGCCAGGAACTCCACACGAGATCGTCCAGCTTGCAAGGTTACATCATTGTAGGAAAAAAAACCTAAAGATAATTTCCCACATTAGGTTAGGTTAGCAGTGATGTGTGGTTGAGTGACTGACCACGGCCCTGAGTTTTAGATCAGTACTCAGGTCTGAGACGGCGTAGATGATTAGTGAGCCGTCGTCTTCAAAGCCGACTGGCAGCACGGGGGCAAAGAAATCCTGAGCGAAATGATGAAGCATTTTCCACTTCCCGCCAAACTCTGAGAGAGAGAGAGAGAGAGAGAGAGAGAGAGAGAGAGAGAGAGAGAGAGAGAGAGAGAGAGAGAGAGAGAAAGAGAGACAATCATGCACACATTACTTTTTATTATAGTTACTAAAAGGAACATAGCAACATTATGGGAAATGCACTTACTGTCCAGAATCAGACAAGAAGATAGATTTCCTCTCTGTGCCTTCCAGTAGAAAGCTATCCGGCTGCAAGCTAGCCTAGCTTAGCACAAATGAATCGAATCGGATACAGATCAGCTAGCCTATCTTAGCACAAATGAGTGGAAGAGGATACGGATCAGCTAGCCTAGCTTAGCACAAATGAATCGAAGCGGATACAGATCAGCTAGCCTAGCTTAGCACAAATGAATCGAAGCGGATACAGATCAGCTAGCCTAGCTTAGCACAAATGAGTGGAAGAGGATACGGCTCAGCTAGCTAGCCTAGTTTAAATCTCAGAGAGGTGCTTTTGTCTAACAGCTAGGCTAGCTGATCTGTATCTGCTTCCATTCATTTGTTGCGGTCGTGTGCGGTGCTATTCCCAAACCAGGAGGTCTCGTTACCGAAAAACGGTGCACCAGGTGTAGAGACACATACCGATGGAGGACCAGGAGGGAGCCTGCCAAATATCGTTGAGTTGCCAGTAAAGAGCTCCCATGGTTTGACCTTTGCCCTCGATGATCTCGCTCCGACTCCGCCGGTAGAACTCCGTCTGGGTCTTCACACACTGCGCCTGCATCACCTGCGCATTCGGTCCCGAGCGTTAGCGCGTTTTAAAGTAGCATTTCCACGTCGGTGCGACATTTTCAGTGCTTCTGCTCTAGCCTCACACAGGTTCTTATGTACATGTTGTCTGCTACACTGGTATCCACTACAAATGGTATCTACAACACTGGTTTACAACTTGTGCCTCACATTCACCCATTCACTCACACATTCACACCGACGGCAGTGCCAATCTGCCAATCTGCTCATCGGGAGCAGGTCGGGGGGTTAAGTGTCTCGCTCAAGGACACATCGACACGTTGCCGGGAGGAGCCGGAACCGAACCGGGAACTTTCAGATTACCAGACAACCACTCTATACCTCCTGAGCCACTGTGACAGTCGCAGTAATCAGTGGTGATGATAATTATTTGTATGTCTTTTAATCTACATTTATATTGATTTAATTACTGGACTGTCATTATTGTTATTATTATTTCTGTCATTGTCCTGTGATTTATCATTGATTTTTACTGTTACTGTATTGTTTGTTTAGTTTTATGTTAAAAAAGGGAAAATAAAAAACATTTGTTTAAAAAAAAAGTAATCAGTGGTGATGTTAGTCTGACTAATTTTCTTCATATCTCAACACACAGATAATATTAAAATGGGAAGTCCAGAATTAGCCCTGCTCTGTTTTACCAGTGATGTTGTCGCTAGGTAGAGTCAGCAGCACAGTCCATGCCGTTCCTCACACTAGATACAGCTAGTTAGCCGCGAAATGAATGCAGAGTCAGTGGGGCCAGAGCCACTCCAGACCCTGAAATAAGGGTACAGACCCTGAAATAAACAGTGCAACCTATTTAACGGTGCAAAGTAGCATTTATTTCAGGGCTTGTACAGACTGGAGTCGAGTGTGGCCTCATTGACTCTGCATGAAGTCACTGCTGTGGGTATCCAGTACGAAGAACAGCATGGATCACTGTACAGAGTATCTGTATATTACCCCTGTGAGGTACAGCGTATCTGTGTATTACCTGTGTGAGGTGCAGAGTATCTGTGTATTACCTGTGTGAGGTACAGAGTGTCTGTGTACTTCTTCAGGGGTACAGAGGAGTTGGGCAGGTTGAAGTGTAAAGCAGCCTGCAGCATCATCTGCTGGTTCCCGTTCTCGTGGTGCTGACGATGGGAAGTGAAGTTACTGCTATAGTTCCAGTCTTCTTCTAAGGAAACCTGAATCAACACAATGCACCAGTTGACAAAGACAATCAATCTTCAAACTAGGGACTCTACTTGGTGCTTGACACAATAAGATTGGTCACAAGAAATGTGCCAAAATTTGGACTGATTTAAGAAGATTTTAGTTAAAAATTCCATATCATCATCCATTTGTCTTTTCTGAGAAATTGCAGCCAGTCCATGGCAGCCTTTAATGCTGCATTCAATTGTAACTCGGAGGTTGGAAATTCTGACTTCCTACAAAAGAAAATCAAATAAAACGGTGAGTGAACTCAGAGTTCCTAGTTGCAAACTCTGGTATGACTTCTCAACCCCCAGTTCAAGCCTCAGCGCCATTTAACGGCATTTCAACATGGCCACTCACATCGTATATTAAACTTTAATGTTGTTATTAGCTGTACATTTGTAAGTATATCAGCTACAGTATATGTCATTGTAAACTGTAGTTTGTGAGTTGTAGTTCATTCATATTCGATTATTTTTTTTTAAGTATCCATGTTTTTCTGGGTTTGTAACTCGAACACACGTAGGTCGGAGATGACGTTCACTTCCAACTTCCCACCTCGGACTATAAACACACGCAGCATTATTACCCAAACATTGACAAATGGACCTATCTCAAACCTCTCTTTTCTTGTCATATCTTCAACGTTACACTCTCACATAGTCTAGGAGTACAGGGCGCATTCACTATCAGACTGCAGTCTGTAGTCCTTTGCCTTTTCATGATCCAGGTGAGCCAGGTCTTTACACAAGCCATCATGTAGCATGACACCAGTATGCTAGGTAGGTACGCGCAGACTGAAAGATTGATTGAATTGGTGCACGGACGACATGCCTTTACGGATGTATGCCAGGGTCCGCTATTGACATATCTCAGGATCCTTGATCTTTTCTTGATCCTTGATCCTCTTTTGATCACGAAAAGAGGGCAGGGTTTGAGAGACGTCAATCGCATCATTCTATGCCCTGTCTCCACTAGCCAGGGTTTAGCCGTGCTGTGGCTCGTCTGGCACACAGTGAGCGTCTCCATTGTCTTTACAAACTGGCTGAGACAGCTTCCCACTTCAGACTAGAAACGGATGCAGCATTAATAGAGGTGGGGGGAAATATCGATACGTAGTAGTATCGCGATACTTTGCGTGGCGATACTGTATCGATACAGGAACGCCAAGTATCGATATTTAATTATATATTTATTTATTTAAAAAAAAGAAAAAAAAAGATTTTTTTGTATAAGGAAGTTGCATTGTTTATTTCAATACCTGTAATAGTACAATAGTCCAGTTAAGTTGGAATATGACTGTAATACAAACAGTTCAGTTTGTCAGGTACATGCAACACAGATTACAGTGTTTACATCGGTCTGCTTGAGAAAATACCATGTTCTGCAATAAAAATGATTGAAGTGAGACGAACAGACTGAACTTTATTTTATTAGATAAAACATGTTGACAAAGTTTTACTTTGCAGTTGAAAAAAGGTAATAAATCGCAATATATCGCAACATTAATATCGCAATACTCAGCATATTGCAATATATTTAGTATCGCAATACTATCGTATCGTGACTCAAGTATCGTGATAGTATCGTATCGTGAGGCCTCTGGTGACCCCTAAGCATTAATGTTCCTCTACGCTTAAACTGACACGGTTGAGTGACAAGGAGGGGGCGGGACATCTGAAAAGAAATGACCTCCTGCAGAGTGGAGAAGGAGGGCCAGGACTGGAAGCCGTATTCCGAGGCGAAGCGGGTCCGAGGGAAGGTCCTCCAGTCCCAGCAGTCCAGGGTGTAGCTGTAGAAGTGGGTGTCTCCGTAGTGGGGGTCGTATGGGTCGGCCGCCACCCAGCCCTCCCGCTCCGACTGCGCCCCGTTGGTTGGACTGGAAACGAGGAACGGTCGACTCTGATCCTCCTGAAGGACGTTTGTGTCTCACACACACACACACACACACACACACACACACACACACACACACACACACACACACACGCACACGCACACGCACACGCACACGCACACAAGTTGCTATCAAAGAAAGTACCAAATGTCAGACATAAAAGGGAGCCATGGAATATTCCCAGAAGGGAGCAGGGGATCCAAATTCAAAGCCTTTCGTACAGCGTTCCCTTAGTGACTGTGTACTGCAGTCCTGTGTAGCCCAGTGGGCAGAGCACGGCCCCCCCCAACACTGCCAGGGTTAAAGGGGGAATGACACTCTTAGGAATTCACATTATTCCCGTGTATCACGAGGAAGGTTCAGTCAATATTTGTGAACGTTTACCACTTCCTCTTAAAGCTATGAATCAGCTAGAGAACCCACACATTTGTGATCTGTGGCTCTGTGTTACATGTGAATTCATAAAATGGGTGGCAATTAACCCTTTAATCGCCAATGACGTGTTACGACGTCATTCTCCGCCATGCGTAATCTGCCAATGACGTCGTACAGCGTCTTTGAGATCAATATTTCAAATTTCTGTCATGGCAATCATATTTCACCCACGGAGACTTGACGGGTGCTGTAGATCTCCTCTCAACTCTCCAACGGTTCAAGACCGCCATCTGGTGGCCGATCAGCGAGTTGCCAAAACCGGAAGTGAGCGGCCGGAAGTGGTGCTCACCCATATTTCGTCCGGCCACATCCGTTGCCATAACTCGATAAACAACATGATTGGACGTATATTAGTATTATACAACCTGGAACTGGACCAACTAGATCGACATCCCATAATAACGATCTTTTTGCTCCAGTAGCATCCCCCATCGCTACGAGGAAGCTGCGGTGAGTTTCAGCGCGTTTGATTATTATTATCCATACAAACTGCTCTGATCTATATATCACCCATACTACATAAATGATTTAACGTCGGCCACGGACTTATAAACCCCCCCCCCCCCCCCCCCCTCCGGTCACCAGCAGATGATGAGGCATGACGTTTAGGACCTTGTACAATTGACATTTTTAATCTGACGTCAATCGGTATCAAACTACATTTGATGATCTAATATATGTATTTATGGCTATAACTCACGTTCTATGGAATGCTGCAGAAAACGATAAAAACATATTTATACTTTAGACCGTATTTTAATATGAATGTGTGAATGAAAAAGTAGAACGTTGCTACATCCTAAACGATAGATACTTGATGTTGAATGGGCCATAGTAATGTCAATTTAGCAATACAATTTAAAAAGTTATAGCCCTGCAAAGAAGGGGAACATCTCCATAGACTTACAGTACTGGCAGAGAAGGGATTAAGATGAGAATAATCTCCGGCAGATAAAGGGTTAAGGCCTCAATTCCCACTGAAAGCTAGCCTAGTTTAGCACAAATGAATGGAAGCGGATACGGATCAGCTAGCCTAGCTGTTGGCCAAAAACAACTCTCTCCTGGAGATTTAAGCTAGGCTTATTGTAACATCTGCTCCGTTGATTACACGGTTTACTTTTCTCATATTCTTATAATCAGAGTGAATTATATTGTTGACAGTTTTTTCTCTCTCGTGTTCTTTTTTTTTATCCACTTTTTCTCCCATTTTCTATATTTTCTCCCATCCCAATTTCGTATCATCCAATTCAACCCTCCCCTGTCACGGACGCTGTTTCTTGCCTCCCACAAGCCGGCTGCAATGTGGACTAAGTCATACATAGCACAAGTCCCCTCCGGTACTTGAGGTAACAGCAGTCGCATCTTTTCACCTGCGCAGCTCGATCTCTCAGTGGCGAGGAGTAACGTGTGGGAGGCTCACGCTGCCCCCGACACTTCCTGATTCTACTGCGCAGGCGCACCAACCGACCTGTAGGAGTCGCTGTCCACAACGCCCGATCCCCACCCTTCAGTTTCCCTCCCCGTAATACGGCCAATGTGTATTAGTACGGACGACCAGCTAAACTGAAAGCAAATGTGGAGCGCTGGGCTCGAACTGACGAGCCCAGCGTCTCCAGCATTTCGTGGCGAGTGCCTTGCCCACTACGCCACGTAGCCGCCCTCTCTCTCATGTTCTTTTATATTCAGATCCGATTGTATTGCCTATATTATTGTCTTTCTACCATTATCCTGCCCATACCTGTACCTCCCCTCCCCCCCATGCTGCTATGACACCCAAATTCCCCCAAGGGGATCAATAAAGGATCATCTTATCTTATCTTGTGCTAAGCTAGGCTAGCTTGTAGCCCGATAGCTTTCTACTGAACGCACAGAGAGGAAATTGTTATCCATCTTCTTGTCCGACTCCGGAGCAGATGGTGAAGTGCATTTCCCATGATGTGTCCGTGTTCCTTTAAACAGGTCTTTCTTTCACTCACCTGCTGAACGATGGCTCTTATGTTGTCCACATACAGCGTGACGTAGTCTTTCAGGTATACAGGTCGCTGGGAGACAGGGATATCAAACCAGTCCGTCGCCAGGGCAGCCTCGTTCTCATTGTTCCCACTCCACACGATTATGGAGGGGTGCGACTTCAAACGTCTCACCTGGCCAATGAAACAGTACGGCAATTCAGCAGTGCAATACGGTCCACGACAACTTCTTAGTCATGTTTTATATTTTTTTTAACAGCTTACCTGCTGGAGAACCTCCTCCTTCACGGTCTGTATAAAGTCCTGATCCGTAGGATACATAGCGCAGGCGAACATGAAGTCCTGCCAAATCTAGGGAGTCCAGGTTACAAATATGACCATAGTTCATATTAGTATGTAATAGAAATCCTATGCAAATACAATTATTGTTCAAAAGTAATAGTAGGGGTGACCATTATGATTATGAATAGTAGGATAAATGATCAATTCATGTAATAATCCTGATACTATCTTGAGTTTTTGGTAATTTTTCTCGGTCATTGCTCGCCAACATAAACCCTTTATCAGTATCCAAGCAAACTTGAGTAAGTCAATTCCATAGCAAGATTTTTAACCATTAAGTGTAACAAGAATACTTAAGAGGTATGCTGCAGTGAACTGGTGTAAAATTAATTATAATTTCAAATCACAATGTATAGAAAGGGGGTCAAATCGAACACTGTGATGCATCCAGACTTGATGGAATCATAGCTCTAGTATTCAAATCAAAGCATGAGGTCCCGGGCGATTCGCACCCCTGAGGAAGAGTAGGCTTTTATTCCTGTACATAAACAGTAGGCTTTTATTCCTATACATAAACAGTAGGCTTTTATTCCTGTACATAAACAGTAGGCTTTTATTCCTGTACATAAACAGTAGGCTTTTATTCCTATACATAAACAGTAGGCTTTTATTCCTATACATAAACAGTAGGCTTTTATTCCTGTACATAAACAGTAGACTTTTAGTCTTATACATAAACAGTAGGCTTTTATTCCTATACATACATAAACAGCAGGCTTTTATTCCTATACATAAACAGTAGACTTTTATTCCTATACGTACTGTACATAAACAGTAGGCTTTCATTCCTATACGTACATAAACAGTAGGCTTTTATTCCTATACGTACATAAACAGTACTTTTATTCCTATACGTACATAAACAGTAGGCTTTTATTCCTATATGTACATAAACAGTAGGCTTTTATTCCTGTACATAAACACAAAAGGATTAGTCTAGACTCTAGAGCAGCGGTTCTCAAACTACGGGTCGGTGACCCAAAGTGGAATCGCGGCCCCGCGGGTAGGTGACAGTGGGGTCGCGCATTGGCAACTTTTGTGTGTACCACTCAGAAGTGGTAATGGTTGGCCGCGATGAAATGGACTCTGCGCATAACCAGCTGCTATACCACACTGACTGAAGTGAGGTGACTATCTCAGGCAGAGTATTAAATCACCTTTTTTAACTCAGAGAAGAAGCGCGGATTTTCCTTGCAGACAAAAACAACCCATTGGCAGAGAAATTTGCTGATAATGAGCTGGATTAAGACTCCGTTAGTGGCACTCCAGGATAATTTAATAATTTAATTTAATTTAAATTAAGCTGAGATTTTGGGGTATTTCCTACTTGATGGCTTTGTGTAATGCTGCGCTGAGAAAGCTTGTCCCCTTCGCATCAACCTACCTCTGCGAGGAAGGATTTTCAGAGTAGAAGCGGATCTCCGCCAAAGCGCACGTGAACACATTTTCTGGCAACATATTTTGGCTAAATATGCCTTGTTTTATAAATGTGTATACACAGAAACAATTCCATTGCATTTGTTGATAATATTCATTCATTTCATTGATAACATAGTGCTGTAATTTCATTTTCTAATAAATATGCATGATCAAGTTCAACAATGTGTGCTTTTATTTTGATATTCCTTATTTCCACGTTGAAATTACACAATGGGGTTACCAAAAGAAATCCTAAATAAAATGGGGTCGTGGTATAAAAAAGTTTGAGAACCCCTGCTCTAGACTAGAGGATTAGTCATTACCATGATGCCCAACTCGTCACAGATGCTGTAGAACAGGTCCTGTTCGTACACTCCTCCCCCCCAGACTCTCAGAGCGTTCATGTTGGCGTCCACAGCCGACTGCAACAGGTTCCTTAAGCTTCAGCACAACAAAAAGTATTTTGTCGTTATACGTTTGTTACGGAAACGTGACACACATAGGGTTTTGTACTTGGACACTCCGTTTGAGTTAACTCCAGTGTTAACTAAGTCTTTTTTTTTTTTTAATTTTTTTTATTATTGCAAAACAAAACTTATTAAAAGTCAGTACTCAACACACAATGTATAATGAAACTTTCAGTAAAGGTGGTTAAAATATATGCAAGTACAGAAACAGGATAAAACAAAAATAGTCAATAATAACATTTTAACCGTATACAGTGTATATCCAGCGAAGTTACAATTATATAAATGTTAGTATATAATATACCCCTAATACCTATTTTCTAAAACCCTACACACATATGCTCCAGCTCAAACCCCCCCCTCCCGGACCCCCTCTTGGATAGTACCACCATTATCCCTCACTCCTAACCAGACATCACCATTATAGGCTAGCTTTTATTCTCTCCACCACTTCTAACCACATTGACATTTTGGATTCATTGAGCCCCAGAATTCTTGCTGTAGATATTTCTTGATATATCACATCGAGATATGTAAGAAACCACACTTTCCGGCACATTTTTTCCGGTTGAAACCAACGTGATGCGATCAGTTTTTTAGCTACTGTGATACCCGATAAAACCAATCTTTTTAGTTGTGGATTCACTGCAAACTCAAAAACATCATTCAATAGCAATACCGCGGGGTGTACAGGTATATTCCAAAATACGAGTATTGATAATTGTTGGGACACATCTTTCCAGAATGCCTTAACTGGTGGGCAGTCCCAATACATGTGCATAAATGTTCCTTCGTCCCCATTTGTACATTGGGAGCATTTGGAGTCTTGTATAAGCCCCATTTTGCACAGCCTTATAGGAGTCAAGTATGTCCTGTGAATATAGTTCAGATTGATTTGTTGATGATCCGGGTTCCTTGATGTAAGTCGGACATTTGCCCAGGCTCCTTGCCAATCAAAGTCATTTTCCAGGTCTGGTATATCCCTCCTCCAGACAGTGTTAACTAAGTCTATATTTGAGTACATTAATTGATCCGGTTAAATTCCTCCACAGTACCGAACTCTGTACTTTTAAGGGTACCGACCAAATTACATCGGTACAACAGAGTACTGATTCACGTTAGATCAATCGGTACCAAATTGTGGTACCTTTACATGTTTAGTATAAAGTACAAGAGTGTAATATACTAGACATTAGACAAGACAGAGCCTTTTCCACAAATATATACAGTATATTACGGTCTCTTGGGTCTTTGGAAAGACCAGACGAGGTCAGAGGAGTTTGATCATATTTACTGAGGATGGCCAAATTATGTCCATAGTTAAACATTTTAAAAACATGGGCGGCTACGTGGCGTAGTGGGCAAGGCGCTCGCAACGAAATCTGGAGACGCTGGGCTCGCCTGTTCGAGCCCAGCGCTCCACATTTGCTTTCAGTTTAGCTGGTCGTCCGTACTAATACACATTGGCCGTATTAGGGGGTGGGAAACTGATGGGTGGGGATCGGGCGTTGTGGACAGCGACTCCTACAGGTCGGTTGGTGCGCCTGCGCAGTGGAATCAGGAAGTGTCGGGGGCAGCGTGAGCCTCCCATGCGTTACTCCTCGCCACTGAGAGATCGAGCTGCGCAGGTGAAAAGATGCGACTGCTGTTACCTCAAGTACCGGAGGGGACTTGTGCTATGTATGACTTAGTCCACATTGCAGCCGGCTTGTGGGAGGCAAGAAACAGCGTTCGTGACAGGGGAGGGTTGAATTGGATGATACGAAATTGGGATGGAAGAAAATATAGAAAAATGGGAGAAAAAGTGGATAAAAAAAAAAAAACATTTTAAAAACATAATACGTGATGATGCGATTTAGTTTGTGTGGTGTTACAACAATAAATAACAAAATGTTCTAAATAAATAACAATGTTGAGATTAAGAAGTTTGTTTTTTTTACAACTGAATTTACAATTCTTTTGTTATTACAGAGAGAGTTAAGTACCAAAAAAAGGTACCGTTGGGTACCGATACCGAATTACAGGAACTGGTACGGGTACCGGTATTGGTTCAAATGTGAACGGTACCCAACCCTAGACACACTGTGACACAAAATATATATATATATTAAAAACAGAAAAACAAGTGTGGGAAAACGTGGGAGTGTATTTGATTCCGAGATTTGTCTCACGTGGCGGGGGTGACTAGGTCCTGGAAGGAGTGGGCTGGGATCCAGTTGGACCCCTTGAGGAAGATGGGTTTCCCATTGACAAGGAAATAGAAGCTCAGACCAGGGGACCCGACGATAGGCTCCTGAATAAGCTCCACCGTGCGAAAATACACCTGGGGGTTCAGATCAAAGAAACACATTTTGACAGATATGAAAATACCTCGATCGTACACTAAGCCTTAGTGCGAAAATACACCTAGGGGTTAGGGGTTAAGATCAAAGGAATACACTTTACAGATGTGAAAATACCCCGATCGTAAAACACTAAGCCTTAGTGTGAAAATACACCTAGGGGTTAAGATCAAAGAAATACATTTTGAGCTAAGCCTTAGTGAATAAGGCTTTACGAATAATAATATACCGGTATATATATTTTTTAATTATCTTTATTAGCATTTCACAGCTTTTCCTGACCACGCAGGACCGATAGAGGAGAGAGGGAGAACGGGAGGAGAGGTAGGGAAGACATGCGGCAAATGGCCACCGGGACTGGGAAACTAACCCGGGGCGACCGCTTCGCGACTCAGCGCGCTATATGGTGTGCTACTGGAGCGCCCACGAATAATAATATTAATAATAATACATTCGACAGAGAGATAGATAGAAAGATAGTATCCAAGTAAAGCTTGGTGCTCCCATGGCGATTAAATCATTGTCTCTCTCCTCATCTGAACTCGACCAGTAACTCCAACATTCCTCTGTACTGTGACACAGCAATGTAATTTCCCCTCGGGGACAATGAGGTTCTTCTTATCTTATCTTATTTTAGGAACTTATAACAAAGTGTTTATTCTCTCCTGCTCTGCAGTGAGTGCGAGTCATTTAACGGCCTCGCACCACTTTGTCCATTGTATATCCATCACGGGCACGTCATTCATGTTCTCATACACAAGTTAACGAATCATTGTATATCCATCACGGGCACGTCATTCATGTTCTCATACACAAGTTAACGGATCATTGTATATCCATCACGGGGCACGTCATTCATGTTCTCATACACAAGTTAACGAATCATTGTATATCCATCACGGGCACGTCATTCATGTTCTCATACACAAGTTAACGAATCATTGTATATCCATCACGGGCACGTCATTCATGTTCCCATACACAAGTTAACGAATCATTGTATATCCATCACGGGCACGTCATTCATGTTCTCAGTAACACAAGTTAACGAATCATTGTATATCCATCACGGGGCACGTCATTCATGTTCTCATACACAAGTTAACGAATCATTGTATATCCATCACAGGCACGTCATTCATGTTCTCAGTAACACAAGTTAACGAATCATTGTATATCCATCACGGGCACGTCATTCATGTTCTCATACACAAGTTGACGAATCATTGTATATCCATCACGGGCACGTCATTCATGTTCTCAGTAACACAAGTTAACGAATCATTGTATATCCATCACGGGGCACGTCATTCATGTTCTCATACACAAGTTAACGAATCATTGTATATCCATCACGGGGCACGTCATTCATGTTCTCATACACAAGTTAACGAATCATTGTATATCCATCACGGGCACGTCATTCATGTTCTCAGTAACACAAGTTAACGAATCATTGTATATCCATCACGGGGCACGTCATTCATGTTCTCATACACAAGTTAACGAATCATTGTATATCCATCACGGGCACGTCATTCATGTTCTCAGTAACACAAGTTAACGAATCATTGTATATCCATCACGGGGCACGTCATTCATGTTCTCATACACAAGTTGACGAATCATTGTATATCCAAGTTCAAGTTCAAGTTCAAGTTCTTTAATAGTTGTCATACAGAAGTACAGAATACTTTCATACAAAATGCTTCTTACTGTTACGCTCCAGAGACTGTGCTAGACAAGATAGTATCAAATAACATAATAACATAATATAGCATGAATTTAGAAGAAGAAAATGAGGTCACAGTGTTCGGTATAGACATATGTACAATGTTCTGAGTTACCATATAATATACAATACACAATACTATGCAGTGTACTAATGTACAGTACTATCTAGTGCAAAGCAGAAATGGGATGAGGTACAATTTTAGGTACAATTTACAGTAAGGTGTACGAGTTGTAGTGCAATCCTTCATCCATAAATATAAAGTGTGGGGAGTGGGTGCTACAGTGTGTTTGTTTAAAGTGGGTGTGTGCTATAAGTGTGTGGAGTGGGTGCTACAGTGTGTTTGTTTAAAGTGAGTGTGTGCGTGTGGATGTGTGTGCTATGTGCGTTTGGTGGTTGTTGTTGTGTAGTGTTCATTCATTGTTCGTTTAGCAGCCTGATGGCCTGGGGATAGAAGCTTCTTCTGAGTCTTTCTGTGCTCGCCTTGAGACTCCTGTATCGCTTGCCTGACGGCAGCAGTTCAAAGAGGCAGTTGTTCGGGTGACTGGAGTCTTTAATGATTCTCTTAGCCTTGCCCTTGCAACGCTTGTAGTAAATGTTCTGGAGGGTGGGGAGCCCCCCTCCAATTGTGCGTTCGGCTGAACGTGTCACTCTTTGTAGTCTGCTTTGGTCTTGTGCAGTGCTATTCCCAAACCAGGAGGTGATGTTGCCGGTCAAGATGCTCTCTATTGTACATGAGTAGAAGTTCTTAAGGATCTTCTGGCTGACTTGGAACTTCCTTAGGCGCCTGAGGAAGTAGAGGCGTTGTCGTGCCTTCTTCACAACACTGTTAATGTGTGTGGTCCATGTCAAGTCCTCGGATATGTAGGCTCCGAGGTACTTAAAGCTGTTGACTCTCTCAACCGGTGCCCCGTCGATGCTGAGGGGGCTGTAGTCCTTGACCCCCGACCTCCTGAAGTCCACAATCATCTCCTTTGTTTTGCTGACGTTCAGGGAGAGGCTGTTTTCCTGGCACCATCCCGCCAGGACCTTGACCTCTTCCAGGTAGGCCCTCTCGTCATTGGCAGAGATCAGGCCCACCACCACTGTGTCGTCAGCAAATTTGACGATTGTATTGCTACTCCGCTGAGCCACACAGTCGTGTGTGTACAGGGAGTAGAGGAGGGGACTCAGAACACAGCCCTGGGGGGGCCCTATGTTGAGGGTGATGGATGAGGAGGTGCAGTTGCCTGCTCTCACCACCTGGGGTCTGCCAGTCAGGAAGTCCAAGACCCACTGGCAGAGGTCATAGCCCAAGCCCAGGTCCCTGAGCTTGGCTATGAGTATGGAGGGGACTATGGTATTGAATGCCGAGCTGTAGTCGATGAATAGCATTCTCACATAGTTCCCCTGCCTCTTGTCCAGGTGTGATGCTGCTGTGTGCAGCACATGGGATATGGCGTCCTCCGTGGACCTGTTGGGGCGGTATGCAAATTGCAGGGGGTCCATGTTGATGGGGAGGGAGGAGCAGATGTAGCCCTTTACTAGCTTCTCGAAGCACTTCATGGCTATGGAGGTGAGAGCTACAGGGCGGTAGTCGTTGAGGCAAGCAGGCTTGGATTTTTTGGGTACAGGGATAATAGTGGACTTCTTCAGGCAGGTGGGGATGACAGCCTGTTCTAAGGACAGGTTAAATATGTCAGTGAATACTGGGGCCAGTTGGTCGGCACAGACTTTTAGGACGCGGCCGGGGATGCCGTCTGGACCTGCTGCCTTCCTGATATTCACTTTTCACGGGCACGTCATTCATGTCCTCATACACAAGTTAACGAATCATTGTATATCCATCACGGGCACGTCATTCATGTTCCCATACACAAGTTAACGAATCATTGTATATCCATCACGGGCACGTCATTCATGTTCTCATACACAAGTTAACGAATCATTGTATATCCATCACGGGCACGTCATTCATGTTCTCATACACAAGTTAACGAATCATTGTATATCCATCACAGGCACGTCATTCATGTTCTCAGTAACACAAGTTAACGAATCATTGTATATCCATCACGGGCACGTCATTCATGTTCTCATACACAAGTTGACGAATCATTGTATATCCATCACGGGCACGTCATTCATGGTCTCATACACAAGTTAACAAATCATTGTATATCCATCACGGGCACGTCATTCATGTTCTCAGTAACACAAGTTAACGAATCATTGTATATCCATCACGGGCACGTCATTCATGTTCTCATACACAAGTTAACGAATCATTGTATATCCATCACGGGGCACGTCATTCATGTTCTCAGTAACACAAGTTAACGAATCATTGTATATCCATCACGGGCACGTCATTCATGTCCTCATACACAAGTTAACGAATCATTGTATATCCATCACGGGCACGTCATTCATGTCCTCATACACAAGTTAACGAATCATTGTATATCCATCACGGGCACGTCATTCATGTTCTCATACACAAGTTAACGAATCATTGTATATCCATCACGGGCACGTCATTCATGTTCTCATACACAAGTTAACGAATCATTGTATATCCATCACGGGCACGTCATTCATGTTCTCATACACAAGTTAACGAATCATTGTATATCCATCACGGGGCACGTCATTCATGTTCCCATACACAAGTTAACGAACCATGTGTCAAAAAGCATTGTGATCATGTTACTATAAAATGATACCAAGTCTCCTGAAATCTTCAGAGCAACTTGGTGGGAACACACACTGTGTATCTGTTCTCTGTGTTCACTGTGTGCCTAACTGATCCAAACTGAGTGAAGACAAGAGTTCTTCTTCGATAGAGTGACGGTTATGAGAGAGGATGTGGCGGACAGGAGAGGCAGTAAGCTAGGAGTCTGACCAGGGAGCCAGGGCTAAAGGGTCAGTAAGCTAGGAGTCTGACCAGGGAGCCAGGGCTAAAGGTCAGTTAGCTAGGAGTCTGACCAGGGAGCCAGGGCTAAAGGTCAGTAAGCTAGGAGTCTGACCAGGGAGCCAGGGCTAAAGGGTCAGTAAGCTAGGAGTCTCACCAGGGAGCCAGGGCTAAAGGTCAGTAAGCTAGGAGTCTGACCAGGGAGCCAGGGCTAAAGGTCAGTTAGCTAGGAGTCTGACCAGGGAGCCAGGGCTAAAGGTCAGTAAGCTAGGAGTCTGACCAGGGAGCCAGGGCTAAAGGGTCAGTAAGCTAGGAGTCTCACCAGGGAGCCAGGGCTAAAGGTCAGTAAGCTAGGAGTCTGACCAGGGAGCCAGGGCTAAAGGTCAGTTAGCTAGGAGTCTGACCAGGGAGCCAGGGCTAAAGGTCAGTTAGCTAGGAGTCTGACCAGGGAGCCAGGGCTAAAGGGTCAGTAAGGTAGGAGTCTGACCAGGGAGCCAGGGCTAAAGGTCAGTTAGCTAGGAGTCTGACCAGGGAGCCAGGGGTCAGGGGTCAGTAAGCTAGGAGTCTGACCAGGGAGCCAGGGTTAAAGGTCAGTTAGCTAGGAGTCTGACCAGGGAGCCAGGGCTAAAGGTCAGTAAGCTAGGAGTCTGACCAGGGAGCCAGGGTTAAAGGTCAGTAAGCTAGGAGTCTGACCAGGGAGCCAGGGCTAAAGGGTCAGTAAGCTAGGAGTCTGACCAGGGAGCCAGGGCTAAAGGTCAGTAAGCTAGGAGTCTGACCAGGGAGCCAGGGCTAAAGGGTCAGTAAGCTAGGAGTCTGACCAGGGAGCCAGGGCTAAAGGTCAGTAAGCTAGGAGTCTGACCAGGGAGCCAGGGCTAAAGGGTCAGTAAGCTAGGAGTCTGACCAGGGAGCCAGGGCTAAAGGTCAGTAAGCTAGGAGTCTGACCAGGGAGCCAGGGCTAAAGGTCAGTAAGCTAGGAGTCTGACCAGGGGGTCAGGGGTCAGGGGTACCTGTGAGGAAGCGCCGAGAGTCAGGGGTCCATCCAAAAGGCCTTTCACTCTGAGATGGTAGGAGGGTTGGTCTCCATGTCCATTGGGCCACCACAGCTTCACCTGCCTACTCTGGAAAACCACAGAATTGTTTTAATAAGATTAACTGGTCCAAATTTCTAAAATAATTTTCTCACTCGAGTGTTGAGAGCTCAGTGTTTAGTACCGTGTTTATGTGCAGGTTGTAGGTACTCTTGGTCTGCCCAGGGAGGAAGCATGCTTGGAACGTCTGTTCTGTGGTCAGCTCCGGCATGGAGAGGGTGACTTGGCCGTTTGTTGCCTCAACGGCATCAACAAGCAGCTCCACCTGCACGCTCCACTGAGAAAGGGTGGAGTCTAGGGTGGGGAATCGGAGGGGGGAGGGGGGGGGGGGTTAAAGTGGTAAATGGACTGCATTTATATAGCGCTTTTATCCAAAGCGCTTTACAACTTATGCCTCACATTCACACACACACATTCCATGCAAGGTGCCAATCTGCTCATCGGGAGCAGTTAGGTGTTCAGTGTCTTGCTCAAGGACACTTTCGACACGCTGCCGGGAGGAGCCGGAATCTAACCCGGGAACCTTCCGATTACCAGACGACCACTGCCCCCACTGTCAATAAGGAGCTGGTCAAAGAGAATCAAGAGAGTGGTTCCCGTCTCCCCAGCCGACCTGATGTGGTCTTTCGGAAAACTCCACCTCTTTTCTACCCAGAATACAACACTGCTTCTTCTTCATTTGAGATTTAATAGCGGTTGGAAAGCAGAACTTTACATATTACTGCCAAAAGAGTGATGGGGGATCAGGCATGGTTGCCTCACAGCAAGAAGGTCCTGGGTTCAATTCCCACTTGGGGACCAGGTTGCCAGGTACACAGGTCTTTCTGTGTGGAGTTTGCATGTTCTCCCCCTGTGCTCGCAAGGGTTACCTCCAGAAAAAGAGCCCAATGGGGAAAAACACTATGGAAAAACAACAGATCTAACGCTGTCGCGTCCCTGGAGCATTTGGATTGGTCCCCGGGGGCGCGGCCCCACACCACAACCAATGTCTGCTCCTGGCTGCCCTGGGGGGGGGGGGGGACGGACGGAATGGGTCAAGTGCAGAGAGGAAATGTAAACTGCAAAAAATATGCATGTGTGTTCCTATGCGTCGCCCATCTCGCATGTGTGTGTTCGCTGCATGACAATGTAGCAGCAATGTGTGCTACAAAATAAAGACTCCAAGTCCAGTTTCATCATGTCAGGATAAATCGGGAGCCTTTGGGTGGTGGTATAGTTTGTATATTGTACATTGTGTATAGTGTTTGGTCTTTATTCTTTTAACCTCTTACTGTATGAAGCACATTCTCAGAACCAAGCATTTCACTGTAATGTACATGTACCTTATATGTGACAAATAAAACAAAACTTGAAAACGAATGCCATAATGTAATCGAATTTAAACCACGACACCGATGGTAATATCATGATATCACTCGTTGGTCACCGTGATGGTAGTGATCAAAACAATAGAAACGGTGGAAACACCACAACACTTTTCTCCTGAAGAGAAAAGATGAACGTCGTCCCTGAGAATCCCATTCTGTAGGGAAACGCTCGAGAGTGGAGGTCAATACAGTCGAAGGACTAAATATAGTAGTAACCGACGTGCGACGTACTGTAGAGCGGAACAGAGGAGAGATGGATCAGCTGTAGCACATCAAAGGCTTCCAGACGCACTCCCCTCCACAGCCCAGAGGTGGGTAAGGAGGGGCCCCAGTCCCAACTGAAGGAGCTTTGTTCCTGAAAACACCAAACAACGTTGAGTGGAGTCCAAGCACCGAGTGTTCTAACGTCAAAACCGTCCACAAGGAGGCTGTGAAGTCATAACCCAGTGGTTAAAATTGTGAGAAATCCCGACTTCATATTTTCATTATTATTGTGTATCACGATTCAAGAAAAACAATAGATGATACCATCACACGGATAAATTAAATTAAAGGTTAAAAAAAAAAAAAAAAAAAAAATCTTCGTACTACCATCACGCACTTTGCTACTAAGGAATCTACCTTGCCTATATTACTACGTACTATGTTAATATGGATAGTTTGGATACTACTATGCACTGAAGACTGTGTAGCACTCGAGGTCAACACTGTTTGGCGAACAACGTCACTGACCCTTAGCTGCCAGAGGTGTGCCCTTCCTGCTGACTTGTTGCACAGAACTTGTAAGTCGCTTTGGATAAAAGCGTTCAGCTAAATTACTCAAAAATGTAAACGTAACGTAAACAGGGGGAAGATGATAAAACAATCGACACGTCGCCCGGGGCCGCAGTCGCCGCTGCTGCTCCCTCGCTCACCTTTCTGATGAAGTTGACGTGACACTCCCCTTTCTGGACGTCAGGGGGGCAGTCGGGAGGGACCCTGTAGGCGGAGCGCCCCCTCCGCTCGGACGCGTACAGCACCGGGGACAGCAGGTCCACTCTCACCACGTTCTCTCCATCCTTCAGGAGCTCCTCCACCCGGAAGTTCTGCGCAACCAGAGGTGAAGTATTTGAAATAACCGGAAATGAAGCTTGTGAGTTATGCAGTCGTGTAATTATCATAAAAGTACACTGACTATCTTTTATGCGTAAGGAAACCTTTATGGCTGCGTTCATCATCGTTTCCATGGACACAGTGAATAAACAAAGCTACACAGATATATAAATATCATCATTAGAATGTTCATTTCTCAAACTTCTAATCTCACATGTGAGACTGCACACCTGAAAAGGTTAAAGGTGTACTATGCAGTTTGGTGATAAAGATCTGTTTACATTAGCAAAGGCTGCAATTAGCTTACAAAAACATATGTACTATATATGATAAATAAATCAAGATTTTCACACTTCTTGTGAAAAAAAAACCCGTGAAAGGTAAACAGTGACTTCTTAAAACAGTGTTCCCAATTTGCCTCTAATTCTCCCTTACCTACTCTTACTAGTTACACTGCTGGCCAGTATGACTACTACCATACTAGTATCTTTATACCTGCATCACTGTACATATAATACTACAACTTTGTACATACATCCGATTAGCATCATACTAATACTAATTTATATATGTCATACCCAGTTTATCTAGTTTCAGTTCATCACCTGTACATTGTATATTACTATTGCACTTTACTGTTACATTTGACCTCTGGTTGGTCTGTACTTTTTCGTTGTACTGTACTTGTGCTGGATAATAATTGATTCAGTTGTGAAAATATATCATAGAATTTCTTTCCACTTCTTTTGAGATTAAAATCTCCCAAAATGTAATAGTGCACCTTTAAAAGAACACGCTTATTCACAAACAAATGACAACCTCAGTGACTTAACGTGCATTGAACATAGCTTACGTATTGGCGAAACATGTTGTCCGTGTTTCCCACAATGACCCCGTTCAGCGAGATGGACGACACAGTGTCCACTCCTTCAAAGACAAGACTGACGCTCCGTTTGTCCCTGTTGACACAGCAAAAGGCACCAATGAGTCTTAATATTATATATATAATTAATAATAAGTAAAGAATATAGCTAGTGATGGAGAGTTGACTCCAAATTACTCGATTCCTTGATTCCAACAAGAATCGGGAGTGGACTCCCGGTTGGCGACTCTGAAAGGTGAAGTCCAGTAGAATCAACTCTTGGAACCCATAAATCTTTTAATTCCACTGCAAATCCATGTCTAACAGGGTGACAATAATTGTTTCCAGAAACTATATATCTCAATAACTAGGCTTGTGATGAGTAGTATAGAGGCCCTTTCCAAATGCATCAATGCTTACGTCAGCAGTAGCTCAGTTGGCAAAATTACCATAATGCGCCCAGTTCGAATGCTGGAGTCGAAGATACGTCTCCACTTGACATTAAATTGTCAGAGTTAGGGCCGACTAAACCTGGAGTCATGCACCACTAAATGTAACTAGATATAGAAAATTGTATTTAATTTAAAAAAGGTCTTAAGACGTCAACAACGTGGATATATTCATCGCTCACAGGAAAGCGCTTGGACCAGGATTCTATTCATGTGAATGAGACTCAAAAGGAGCTTCTATCCCCAGCCCCATCAGGATGCTCAATGACTCGATGCAATACTAACTCATCCATTCTACATTGATTGCACACACATCCACACTCACATATTCACTTTAAACATTCACCTTTAACACTTACAGCGCCAGAGGTCGCTGTGGGCCGTGTGGCATGAATGCCAGCGATTTAATGAACGGGGATACATGCCGGTGTTTGCAGGGCTAAAACTATATTAAATATCATAGCTATGGATATAAAACTATTGCCCATTTGACATCGAGTATCTTTTTTTAAAGATTTATTTTTTATCGTTTATCGCTTTATTCTACTGGGCAGTCCAGTAGAGAGAGAGAGAGAGGAGGAATGGGAGACAGAGTGGGGGGAAGACATTCGGCAAATAACGCCGGGTTCGGGAATCGAACCCGGGTCGGCCGAGCGCGCTATGTGGTTCGCCACTGGGGCGCCCGACATCGAGTATCTATCGTTCAATTTGTGAAAAATAAAATTCCCCATACATTCCCGTTTTATACCGTGGTGAATATGAGTATAGGTTTAGAGTAATTCTGTGTAATCCCAGGAAACGCCGCTATGCAGCATTTAGTGCATTTCACTAGAAACCGCGCCGTTCCTCTCCTGGATCAACAATCAATCTGAAATCAACGCTATATTATCTGTATTATGTTTCATCATGCATGCATGAAAGGGTGGGAGGGGGGGGGGTTTCTATGCTTCGATCGTCACCAACAGAATATGTTACGCAGTACATTACACACATATGCTCCGATCGCGGGGAAGGAATTCTTGGATCAACGCAAGATTGATACCATATAGCCCTTACCTTGACTAGGATGTACTGCAAAAAGAATATTCCAATTATCTGATCGCCTTTCCAAGTATTGATGTCGATCGTGTTGCCAACATAATCCACCAAAGAACATGAACCGGCGGTGCTTGATTATCCTCAATCCATGTGTTATAAACGTTACTCCTGCCCGACTAGGAAAACCCGGACCGGACTTTTTAGATCGACGGACAGACCAAGCTAGAGTTTCCAAGGATGTGCAATACCGGCCGCAAGGCGTTAGGTGGCGTATTGGACGTTTGCGATCTCAGACCCATTCAGGACAGCCTGCACAGGCTCCCTCGATGGATTATGAATGGAAATAGCGAATAAAAGAAATAACGACCCGTTGGGCCACAGAAACGAGAATTCTCGTGAACGGCACTGGATGTGTTAACCTTCACTTTAGACACTTTTTAACACTACACCATATTTTATCTATTTATTACTAAAGATTTGCACTACATCTCTACCTCATTCTTGCATTTTGTACTTTAGTTTTGTATATTGTATATTTTGTATAGTGTTTGGTCTTTATTCTTTTCCTTTTTTGTACTGTATCAAGTAGAATCTCAGGAGGCTCATACAGAACCAAGCATTTCACTGTAATGTACGTGTACCTTATATGTGATAAATAAAACAAAACTTGAAACTTGAGTGAATGAGACATTTAGAATAGGCCCTTTTCACAGCGCCCATTTTTGTAAGACTGATGAAGGCATGTTGCCAAAACGCGTTGGTTTTAATTATACTGTATGAATAAAAAGCATTATTTTTTTTAAACATCCATCAGCCTCCAAATAGTTGATGAATTCTCCTCCCTTCACAGCCTCAACTTTGACATGTCATCGCAGGATACACATAGGTGTAGTTAATAACATTAGTTAGGGTTCCATTCCATCCAGGTGTGCCAGAATAATTTCTGTTAGACAGCATGCACAATACCAGGGCCCTGAGGACATTCCACATTTTGACACCTCTCATATTTTTTTTTTTTATATGGATAATTTAAATGAATAATATTCTGACATGATTAATATGATCATTCTAGCACATACAGTTTATTGTATATAAATACCTGCTTTTTTATTATGTTAATTGTTGCTTTTTATTCCTTTATGCTGTGGAGCAAACGGAGAGTAAGAATCCCATTGTACTTGTTGCATTATGGCAAATAGAATCTGAAAATATCATATCCATTGTAGCAAGTGGAAAAATAATAAGCCCTCCTTTGTTTGTTTTATGAATTACTTCTAATTATATTTCTCAAAATGTATTCTAGTAAAATAGCTAGAAAAATATGTGTAGATCTAGTAAAATGGCTAGAAAGATATGTGTAGATCTAGTAAAATGGCTAGAAAGATGTGTAGATCTAGTAAAATGGCTAGAAAGATGTGTAGATCTAGTAAAATGGCTAGAAAGATATGTGTAGATCTATATGTTGTTTTGAATTATTTAAGCCTTGCCTCCTTTCTTTGTTTTTGTTGTTGAAGTGGTTGAAGAGTTTTTGTTTGTAATGTATATTTCTATAAGAAATCCCCCATGAATTTTGTTTTCTTTCTGTTCTTTTGACTTTTCATAATGTATTTTGAAAGATGTTTGTATATTATTTGTAAAAAATTAAAATACTAAATGGAACAGAGCCATAATTAAGTGTTTACCCTGCGACGACGAGTCAAAATGTCTGCTGTGAAAGGGTCTATGCTGTCAGTCAGCGCTCCAGTGGTTGTTTCCTTCCACATCAGTGACCAAACCTTCGCAATAAATAACAACCTTGGATATAGACCTTTTCACAGCAGACATTTTGACTCGTCAACGCAGGGTAAACACAGGTGTAACCATAGATTAGAATAATTATAGGACTTCCGGTTTAGCTGCAATATGTAGCGCACGCAATTGGTTACAGCTCCGCTCCCGTTATCGTTAATTTCGTTTAAAAACCTTATTTGGACAGTACCAAAAGAGACTAGACCACATCGTATGTATTGATAAGACCTTCTACTAACTATATCAAAAGACAACATGGTTAGGGATAAGGAAAAGACGGGAAAGAAACAAGAAACGGCAAAGCTAACGGCGCAGATTGAAACTCGGTCAAAGACAATGACAGGCGACGCTGTGGCAGATCCGTTGGTGAGCCCCGGCGCGGGGAATATAGAGGAGAATACACAGGGACCAAAGACAATTGTCCCAGAGAGGGAGACAACAGATGACAACATAACAGGAACATCAGAAAAAAATACCGTGAAGGAAAAAGCAGGCGATTTTGAGAAGATAATAGCAAAATCATCCATCGGATCCCTCACTGCTCCAACAACATCAACTGACACAAGCAGTTCAATTACACAACCCGACTTCAACTCTCTGACTATCCTGATAAAAGAACAGATGGTCGCTTTCAAAGCACACGTTGAACACATCGATACTAAATTCGAAGAGGTTATGAGAGCGGTCGCTTTACAGTCCATGCGAATCACGACAGTGGAGAATACGGTGACAGAAATCACAAAAGCAGTCAAGGCGAACGAAGGTGGCATGACAGAGATGGGACAAGAGATGGAAAGAGTGAAAGAAGAATATCGGAGGGAAATACAAGGGCTTAAAAACGAAGCGGCGGAGAGGCTACTAGAAACCCAACGCTACCACAGGCGGAATAACATCCGCATTGTAGGGCTTGAAGAAGCAGTAAACTGCGAAGATCCCAACTTTCCAACAGTGTTATCAACGATTTTGAATAACATCGACCCAAACAAAGTGCCAGAAGTGGATCAAGTTTACAGAATCGGTTCTCGGGGGCAAAGAATCAACGGGCCAAGAGTCATCATTGTCACCCTGCGGAAGACTACAACAAGGGATGACATCATCAAATATGCTCGCAACCAACGTGGGAATCTGAAGTATGATGGTAAACCAATATTTATCTACGAAGATTTGAGCAAAGATGCCATCAACCGACGTCTACCATACAAAGATGTGATGTCTAGCCAGTCATTTCTACACGTTGGTTCTTGGGGTTCCTCCAGTTTGCTCTGAACTAGGAAAAACTGCTTTTCCCTTTGACGCTTCCAACACCTGAGCCCTATGTACCTGGTTCAACGTCGATCAAAAGTCCCATTAGCCAGATTCAATTAACCCAATGAATAAATCCAGGCTTTCCATGTGCCTCGAAGGCGGATTCACTCTCGTTAATTCGAACCAGACTTGATACTCAGGATAATTGCACGCGGCCGCCTCACCTGAAAAGACAGCAGGTGTCGATCGCATTAATCCTGATTTTCTGGCATTGATTGATTGATTGAAAACTTTATTAACAGATTGCAGAATGGGTACAATACAGTACGGCTCAATAGCCTCGCCGACAAGTTAAATGCATATCTATAGGCACATTTTTAAGTCCCTCATTACCCCAATCAATCATATTATATTTCTTTAAATGTGCCTGCTGGCAGTAGGCTTAATGGAATGAATAATGGAATGAGATCTTGCTAGCTAGTTAGTTCAACTCTTTCAGAATAAGTAGATAAAAACAAGCCCAAAGAGTATCTAATTGATACAAATGAATAGATACTTATGAGGATATCTGTACTGTATGCGCTTAGGTATCATGTACTATATAAATACATGGTTCCCAAAGTTTTCAAGGCGCGACCCCCGAAATAACGTGTCAGAGAGGCTATACAGTTTCACTATTAATCAGGTTTTAATCTGTTTCTGACATCATCCATACATGCATTGAATTGATTAACCTTTGGTTTATACCAGTGACACCTCATGTTCATCACCCTCTTGTTCATCATCAGATAACAGTGCTTGAACAGATAAATGCATTTTCTCAAATTCATTCATCAAAACGTCAAAGGCTCATTCACTTTTCTCAAGTCACGTCCACATCATCAAATCTGTCAAACAGCGCATCTCCTCAGACATTTTAATCCCAGTTACAATATCACAATAACGTGTGAGTGACAGTGATACAATTCAACAATCCACAGATTCAGATTCCTCATAATTCATATCCACAATCCACTCATAAAGACGCTTCAATTTATGCTTGAATGAAACACAATTCGGGCGCTCCGTTAAGCAAATACATCCACAGCGGAGAACGAATCAGAGCCAAACGCCGAATAGGTTTCATTCATTAAAAATATCCCTGCGGGATTCACATTTGCAATGCTCCGTTATTAAAATAACCACATAGTGTGTGTCGCGACTCACGAGCGTCGTATCCATATAGCTATGACGTGCATTATTTAGGACAAAGTAAATCCATAGGCTGAATATGATTTATTATCAGCATTTTAGGTCTATTATTTAATTTTACATTTCAAAAGCCACCTCTAGAAAAACGAAGCACAAAAACATAAGGGCGTGGCCAGTTTATCCAGCTAACTGAACTAAACCCTGCGCGGAAGCAAGTTCAAAGTTTCTGATCTGTTGCCATAGCGATTTAGGCAATCGCGCTTTGGGGAACCGAAAGGTCTGGCTTATGTCAAGTTATCCTGAAAATTATCCGGCTAACTCAGTTAGCCAGGTACGGGGAACAGGGCCCTGGAATGCCCTGGATTCGGAGGTTCTTCCTTCTTTTGCTGCATTTAAAAGTATGATCTCCGACCACCGTGTGTCGACTTGTAACTGTCTCAGCTGATATTTTATTGTTTATTCTGATTTATTCTGCCTATATGTATGGAATTCCTGATAAAATAATATGTCTTGTTTTGTAAGCTTGTCGTTGCTGTAAATTAGGGTAACCTCAGTGTCTCACGAGTTGAAATAAAAGTTTGAAAATAAATTAAAAGGGCCTATTGTGCTTGACAAAGAAAATGGCTGTATTGACCTCATATGAGAAGACACAGTAAAGGTAGTTGTGTATGTCCAGTTGTCCAGAGCGATCCACCTATAGGACACATCGTTGAATCTGAAGTATGGGTCCTGGGGGAGAGGAGAAAGAAGTTTCAAGTTTCTTTATTAGTTGTCATACAGAAGTACAGAATACTTTTATACAAAATGCTTCCTTCTGTTTCGCTCCAGAGACTGTGCTAGGCAAAAATAGATAATAAAATAAGTATAGCAAGTATAAAATAGAAGTCAAGTACGTAGACAAAAATGTTCAGTATATACATATATACAATACTCTATGTAGAGTAGAAGCAACTGAGTTACCATACAATATACTATACAGTGCAAAGCAGAAGTGGGATGAGGTACAATTTAGGTACAATATAATTTACAGTAAGGTGTAATGAGGTATGGGTTGTAGTGCAAATTCTTTACAGATAAATATAAAGTGTGCTTAGGTGTACTAAAGTGGTTAAAGTGGGTGCTGCAGTGAGTTGTATGTTTAAAGTGAGTGTGTGCGTGTGGATGTGTGTGCTGTGAGTGCATTTGATGGTTGTTACATAGTGTATTGTTCGTTGAGCATCCTGATGGCCTGGGGATAGAAGCTTCTTCTGAGTCTTTCTGTGCTTGCCATGAGACTCCTGTATCGCTTGCCTGACCGCAGCAGTTCAAAGAGGCAGTTGTTTGGGTGGCTCGAGTCTTTGATAATTCTCTTAGCCTTGCCCATGCACCGCTTGTTGTAAATGCCCTGGAGAGTGGGAAGCCCCCCTCCAATTGTGCGTTCGGCTGAGCGGGCCACTCTATGTAGTCTGCTACGGTCTTGTGCGGTGCTATTCCCAAACCAGGAGGTGATATTGCCAGTCAGTATGCTCTCTATTGTGCATGAGTAGAAGTTCTTAAGGATCTTCTGACTGACTTGGAACTTCCTTAGGCGTCTGAGGAAGTAGAGGCGTTGCCGTGCCTTCTTCACAACACTGTCAATGTGTGAGGTCAGTGTCAAGTCCTCGGATATGTGGACTCCGAGGTACTTAAAACTGAACACTCTCTCAACCGGTGCCCTGTCGATGCTGAGGGGGCTGTAGTCCCTGACCCCCGACCTCCTAAAGTCCACAATCATCTCCTTTGTTTTGCTGACGTTCAGGGAGAGGCTGTTCTCTTGACACCATCCCGCTAGAACCTTGACCTCCTCCAGGTAGGCTTTTGATTGATTGATTGAAAACTTTATTAACAGATTGCAGAATGGGTACAATACAGTACAGCTCAATACACACAATTGTTAAGGGGATGCAGACCAGAGAAAGACTTTCATCTTGTTTACATCAGGGTCCCCCATTTTCAATTCATCAGTACATATATGACATACATGACATACAGATACAGTACTGCTACATCTATACAGGCCCTCTCGTCGTTTGCAGAGATCAGGCCCACCAATACTGTGTCGTCAGCAAATTTGATGATTGTGTTGTTGTTCCGCTGTGCCACACAGTCATGTGTGTACAGGGAGTAGAGGAGGGGACTCAGAACACAGCCCTGGGGGGCCCCTATGTTGAGAGTGATGGATGAGGAGGTGCAGTTGCCTGCTCTCACCACCTGGGGTCTGCCCGTCAGGAAGTCCAAGGTTGGGCGGATAGGACAGAATTAGTGGTGATGTATGGTGCGTTCAGCCGGTCCTTGTCAAGTCGGAGACGTATCATGTGAACAAATCATATACGAGGTGATAGCGTTTGGGTGGACCAATCAGATGCAAGGCAGCAGATTCAGACAAATTATTCAGATTCGGGCGTCATAGCAGCATGGGGGAGGAGAGGTACAGGTACGGGCAGGGTAATAGTAGAACGACGTAAATATAGGCAAAGAAAATGTATCGGAATATTAAAAAGAACCAGCATGTCAACATCATATTTCTGATGATGTCTCATGATTCTCCATGTTCATAATAAAGTATGTTTGCACCACAAAAGGTGAAAGGTCAGTAAAACGTCTGATTGATTGATGATTGAAAATTGTATTAAGATTGCAGAATGGGTACAATACAGTACGGCTCAATACACACAATTGTTAAGGGGATGCAGACCAGAGAAAGACTTTTGTCTTGTTTACATCAGGGTCCCCCATTTTCACAACTCGTAAGCCAGGGCATCATGGAACCTTCCCAAGTTTACCACTGGTATTTACCACTTGGTCGGCTGGTCGAGGGCAATCGCAGTACCCACCTGGCTACTTTGCATATCAATAAAACATTTATGCGAACATTTAGCACGCGTGGACGTGGCGTCATTAGCGTGCGTGCAACCAGTGTTGATATGAGCATCGCAACACTGGGGCAGACGTTCCACTCTACTGGTTAAAGTTGCTTACTCGCGAGTAAGTACGTTCGTTGATAAAGAAAAATAATGTCCACAGCCGCTCCAGTGTAAAACAAAGATATCCAAATGGTTTATTTCTCTTCCACAGCGAAGTCTTTCTTTACAGAAGTGGTCCTAAAGCTATTTTCCTAAATATTCACATTACTACTACAAGGTAAGAAAACTGTATTTTTCCCCAGATACACAAATGTTCTAGAATGTTTGGTTATGACATCATACGGTGACATCACAAATGTTCTAGAATGTTTGGTTATGACATCATACTGTGATCACAAATGTTCTATTATGACAAATAAAAGACGGTTCAATGACTATCAAATCCAATCAATATTCCTAATGCCGTTTCAATGTAATGACGGACATCTTCCTCATAGACCTTTTTTTTGTTGTAATTTCATACTTTTTATTATTTTTTCACACATTCAGTGAATGAGACATGAAAATAAAATATTCAGTCAAATCTCCCTGTGTTTTTATAATAGAAAAAAAGAATCGAATCATTAGGTAGTTATTAGCTTATGAGGTTAGAGCAAGCGGCAAAATGTTCAGCAGTTGTTTCTTTCTGATCATCTGTGGATAGGAACAATGTTGCATCCCAGTAGCCCTCTCCCTGACCATCGCTGTGGAGTCAGGCTCATGTGACTTTTTTGGCCGCTTCGAATCACTCCGACACGCAATGGTTTCCCTTCACTATGTTGGACCACAGAAGCAATATTCTGGAGGTTCTGGAAGTTCCCTGTGTTCACAGAACCAAAGTCTATGATTTCATCACCCACTCGAAGACCAGCTTGACAGGCGGGGAAGCCTTGTGTGACAGCTTCCACTCGTACGAAGGGTGAGGGCAGAGTAACTTCATATTCCATAGACTCAGACTCAGCTTCTGCCTCATGCTCAGGCTTGGCTTTCTCTCGAGCGTGCAGTTCGTGCAGGGCTTCTTCTATCTCCACCATGACGGCCTTGTGGTCGTTCTGCAGGCATGAAATGTTGTGCCTTGCCGATCTGATCTGGTACAGGTCAACATCTGCGAGTGGAAAACCTTCTGCGTCAACCAGGGCACTTTTAAGCCCAACACCTTGATCTTCCAAGACGTCGTAATAAGCTTGGATCTGCTCTTCAAATTCGTCTTTCTTTTTGACTAGATTCTTAACATCATCCATTGTTATTTCCGACTTTCCAACATTGTTTTCCTCTGTCATCTTCATGGTTGCTCAGTTGTTGTCCTTCTTTCAGCGCTCCAGTAGTTTGTGTTGATTCCCTTTTCCTCTTGGAACAGAGTTTTCTTACTAATATGAGGGCCGAAGTTCCACTCTACTGGTTAAAGTTGCTTACTTGTGAGTAGTACGTTCGTTGATAAAGAAAAATAATGTCCACAGCCGCTCCAGTGTAAAACAAAGATATCCAAATGGTTTATTTCTCTTCCACAGCGAAGTCTTTCTTTACAGAAGTGGTCCTAAAGCTATTTTCCTAAATATTCACTACTACTACAAGGTAAGAAAACTGTATTTTCCCAGTCTCCAAAATCACTGCCGACTCGACACATGAAAGTTCCTCCACACTGGAAAGCCGTAAATCAACTTGCCGGCTCTTTCCACAGCAAAACGGTAGGCTTGGCACCTTGGTTGAGAAATGCAGGCTTCAGTCTATGTTGTTTAGTCTATCTGTTCAGTCCTGTTTCAAGATGCACACTGACTGTTCTGAGAGAATTGTGGACTATAGATACACAAATGTTCTAGAATGTTTGGTTATGACATCATACAGTGCCATCACAAATGTTCTAGAATGTTTGGTTATGACATCATACTGTGACATCACAAATGTTCTAGAATGTTCTATTATGACAAATAAGCCTGTTCAATGACTCTAAATCCAATCAATATTCCTAATGCCGTTTCAATGCAAGGTTATAAAAATAAACCTATAAACATTCATATAATACAATAACCTAAATATCGCTGCTGGCGGGACAAAACCTCATAACTCCAAAAACCCAACTTTTCAGCAGATGAAAAAAACGAACACAGATTTGAGGGTGAATAGTTAGGAGGTTTAGACAGATGATCGGTTTAATGCTTTCCCATTGTTTAAACTTTGTAAAACCCACACACACATATGGAGGATGATCTACGGAGTTGATTTATATAAAAAAAGAAAAAATGTAAAAATGGAGTTGAGGTTTTGTCCCGCCAGCAGCGATATATAGCTTTGGCTCCTACAATTTGTGTTACATGAAAGGACATCTTCCTCATAGACCTTTTTTTTGTTGTAATTTCATACTTTATTATTTTTTCACACATTCAGTGAATGAGACATGAAAATAAAATATTCAGTCAAATCTCCCTGTTTTTATAATAGAAAAAAGGTATCGAATCATTAGGTAGTTATTAGCTTATGAGGTTAGAGCAAGCGGCAAAATGTTCAGCAGTTGTTTCTTTCTGATCATCTGTGGATAGGAACAATGTTGCATCCCAGTAGCCCTCTCCCTGACCATCGCTGTGGAGTCAGGCTCATGTGACTTTTTTGGCCGCTTCGAATCACTCCGACACGCAATGGTTTCCCTTCACTATGTTGGACCACAGAAGCAATATTCTGGAGGTTCTGGAAGTTCCCTGTGTTCACAGAACCAAAGTCTATGATTTCATCACCCACTCGAAGACCAGCTTGACAGGCGGGGGAGCCTTGTGCGACAGCTTCCACTCGTACGAAGGGTGAGGGCAGAGTAACTTCATATTCCATAGACTCAGACTCAGCTTCTGCCTCATGCTCAGGCTTGGCTTTCTCTCGAGCATGCAGTTCGTGCAGGGCTTCTTCTATCTCCACCATGACGGCCTTGTGGTCGTTCTGCAGGCATGAAATGTTGTGCCTTGCCGATCTGATCTGGTACAGGTCAACATCTGCGAGTGGAAAACCTTCTGCGTCAACCAGGGCACTTTTAAGCCCAACACCTTGATCTTCCAAGACGTCGTAATAAGCTTGGATCTGCTCTTCAAATTCGTCTTTCTTTTTGACTAGATTCTTAACATCATCCATTGTTATTTCCGACTTTCCAACATTGTTTTCCTCTGTCATCTTCATGGTTGCTCAGTTGTTGTCCTTCTTTCAGCGCTCCAGTAGTTTGTGTTGATTCCTTTTTCCTCTTGGAACAGAGTTTTCTTACTAATATGAGGGCCGAAGTTCCACTCTACTGGTTAAAGTTGCTTACTTGTGAGTAGTACGTTCGTTGATAAAGAAAAATAATGTCCACAGCAGCTCCAGTGTAAAACAAAGATATCCAAATGGTTTATTTCTCTTCCACAGCGAAGTCTTTCTTTACAGAAGTGGTCCTAAAGCTATTTTCCTAAATATTCACTACTACTACTACAAGGTAAGAAAACTGTATTTTCCCAGTCTCCAAAATCACCGCCGACTCGACACATGAAAGTTCCTCCACACTGGAAAGCCGTAAATCAACTTGCCGGCTCTTTCCACAGCAAAACGGTAGGCTTGGCACCTTGGTTGAGAAATGCAGGCTTCAGTCTATGTTGTTTAGTCTATCTGTTCAGTCCTGTTTCAAGATGCACACTGACTGTGCTGAGAGAATTGTGGACTATATAGATACACAAGTGTTCTAGAATGTTTGGTTATGACATCATACAGTGACATCACAAATGTTCTAGAATGTTTGGTTATGACCATACTGTGCCGGTTCAATGACTATCTAAATCCAATCAATATTCCTAATGCCGTTTCAATGTAAGGTTATAAAAATAAACCTATAAACATTCATATAATACAATAACCTAAATATATAGCTTTGGCTCCTACAATTTGTGTTACATGAAAGGACATCTTCCTCATACCTTTTTTTTTGTTGTAATTTCATACTTTATTATTTTTTCACACATTCAGTGAATGAGACATGAAAATAAAATATTCAGTCAAATCTCCCTGTGTTTTTATAATAGAAAAAAAGAATCGAATCATTAGGTATTAGCTTATGAGGTTAGAGCAAGCGGCAAAATGTTCAGCAGTTGTTTCTTTCTGATCATCTGTGGATAGGAACAATGTTGCATCCCAGTAGCCCTCTCCCTGACCATCGCTGTGGAGTCAGGCTCATGTGACTTTTCTGGCCGCTTCGAATCACTCCGACACGCAATGGTTTCCCTTCACTATGTTGGACCACAGAAGCAATATTCTGGAGGTTCTGGAAGTTCCCTGTGTTCACAGAACCAAAGTCTATGATTTCATCACCCACTCGAAGACCAGCTTGACAGGCGGGGGAGCCTTGTGTGACAGCTTCCACTCGTACGAAGGGTGAGGGCAGAGTAACTTCATATTCCATAGACTCAGACTCAGCTTCTGCCTCATGCTCAGGCTTGGCTTTCTCTCGAGCGTGCAGTTCGTGCAGGGCTTCTTCTATCTCCACCATGACGGCCTTGTGGTCGTTCTGCAGGCATGAAATGTTGTGCCTTGCCGATCTGATCTGGTACAGGTCAACATCTGCGAGTGGAAAACCTTCTGCGTCAACCAGGGCACTTTTAAGCCCAACACCTTGATCTTCCAAGACGTCGTAATAAGCTTGGATCTGCTCTTCAAATTCGTCTTTCTTTTTGACTAGATTCTTAACATCATCCATTGTTATTTCCGACTTTCCAACATTGTTTTCCTCTGTCATCTTCATGGTTGCTCAGTTGTTGTCCTTCTTTCAGCGCTCCAGTAGTTTGTGTTGATTCCTTTTTCCTCTTGGAACAGAGTTTTCTTACTAATATGAGGGCCGAAGTTCCACTCTACTGGTTAAAGTTGCTTACTTGTGAGTAGTACGTTCGTTGATAAAGAAAAATAATGTCCACAGCCGCTCGTGTAAAACAAAGATATCCAAATGGTTTATTCCTCTTCCACAGCGAAGTCTTTCTTTACAGAAGTGGTCCTAAAGCTATTTTCCTAAATATTCACTACTACTACTACAAGGTAAGAAAACTGTATTTTCCCAGTCTCCAAAATCACCGCCGACTCGACACATGAAAGTTCCTCCACACCTGAAAGCCGTAAATCAACTTGCCGGCTCTTTCCACAGCAAAATGGTAGGCTTGGCACCTTGGTTGAGAAATGCAGGCTTCAGTCTATGTTGTTTAGTCTATCTGTTCAGTCCTGTTTCAAGATGCACACTGACTGTTCTGAGAGAATTGTGGACTATAAGATACACAAGTGTTCTAGAATGTTTGGTTATGACATCATACAGTGACATCACAAATGTTCTAGAATGTTTGGTTATGACCATACTGTGCCATCACAAATGTTCTAGAATGTTCTATTATGACAAATAAGACGGTTCAATGACTATCTAAATCCAATCAATATTCCTAATGCCGTTTCAATGTAAGGTTATAAAAATAAACCTATAAACATTCATATAATACAATAACCTAAATATATAGCTTTGGCTCCTACAATTTGTGTTACATGAAAGGACATCTTCCTCATACCTTTTTTTGTTGTAATTTCATACTTTATTATTTTTTCACACATTCAGTGAATGAGACATGAAAATAAAATATTCAGTCAAATCTCCCTGTGTTTTTATAATAGAAAAAAAGAATCGAATCATTAGGTATTAGCTTATGAGGTTAGAGCAAGCGGCAAAATGTTCAGCAGTTGTTTCTTTCTGATCATCTGTGGATAGGAACAATGTTGCATCCCAGTAGCCCTCTCCCTGACCATCGCTGTGGAGTCAGGCTCATGTGACTTTTTTGGCCGCTTCGAATCACTCCGACACGCAATGGTTTCCCTTCACTATGTTGGACCACAGAAGCAATATTCTGGAGGTTCTGGAAGTTCCCTGTGTTCACAGAACCAAAGTCTATGATTTCGTCACCCACTCGAAGACCAGCTTGACAGGCGGGGGAGCCTTGTGTGACAGCTTCCACTCGTACGAAGGGTGAGGGCAGAGTAACTTCATATTCCATAGACTCAGACTCAGCTTCTGCCTCATGCTCAGGCTTGGCTTTCTCTCGAGCGTGCAGTTCGTGCAGGGCTTCTTCTATCTCCACCATGACGGCCTTGTGGTCGTTCTGCAGGCATGAAATGTTGTGCCTTGCCGATCTGATCTGGTACAGGTCAACATCTGCGAGTGGAAAACCTTCTGCGTCAACCAGGGCACTTTTAAGCCCAACACCTTGATCTTCCAAGACGTCGTAATAAGCTTGGATCTGCTCTTCAAATTCGTCTTTCTTTTTGACTAGATTCTTAACATCATCCATTGTTATTTCCGACTTTCCAACATTGTTTTCCTCTGTCATCTTCATGGTTGCTCAGTTGTTGTCCTTCTTTCAGCGCTCCAGTAGTTTGTGTTGATTCCTTTTTCCTCTTGGAACAGAGTTTTCTTACTAATATGAGGGCCGAAGTTCCACTCTACTGGTTAAAGTTGCTTACTTGTGAGTAGTACGTTCGTTGATAAAGAAAAATAATGTCCACAGCCGCTCGTGTAAAACAAAGATATCCAAATGGTTTATTCCTCTTCCACAGCGAAGTCTTTCTTTACAGAAGTGGTCCTAAAGCTATTTTCCTAAATATTCACTACTACTACTACAAGGTAAGAAAACTGTATTTTCCCAGTCTCCAAAATCACCGCCGACTCGACACATGAAAGTTCCTCCACACCTGAAAGCCGTAAATCAACTTGCCGGCTCTTTCCACAGCAAAATGGTAGGCTTGGCACCTTGGTTGAGAAATGCAGGCTTCAGTCTATGTTGTTTAGTCTATCTGTTCAGTCCTGTTTCAAGATGCACACTGACTGTTCTGAGAGAATTGTGGACTATAAGATACACAAGTGTTCTAGAATGTTTGGTTATGACATCATACAGTGACATCACAAATGTTCTAGAATGTTTGGTTATGACCATACTGTGCCATCACAAATGTTCTAGAATGTTCTATTATGACAAATAAGACGGTTCAATGACTATCTAAATCCAATCAATATTCCTAATGCCGTTTCAATGTAAGGTTATAAAAATAAACCTATAAACATTCATATAATACAATAACCTAAATATATAGCTTTGGCTCCTACAATTTGTGTTACATGAAAGGACATCTTCCTCATACCTTTTTTTGTTGTAATTTCATACTTTATTATTTTTTCACACATTCAGTGAATGAGACATGAAAATAAAATATTCAGTCAAATCTCCCTGTGTTTTTATAATAGAAAAAAAGAATCGAATCATTAGGTATTAGCTTATGAGGTTAGAGCAAGCGGCAAAATGTTCAGCAGTTGTTTCTTTCTGATCATCTGTGGATAGGAACAATGTTGCATCCCAGTAGCCCTCTCCCTGACCATCGCTGTGGAGTCAGGCTCATGTGACTTTTTTGGCCGCTTCGAATCACTCCGACACGCAATGGTTTCCCTTCACTATGTTGGACCACAGAAGCAATATTCTGGAGGTTCTGGAAGTTCCCTGTGTTCACAGAACCAAAGTCTATGATTTCGTCACCCACTCGAAGACCAGCTTGACAGGCGGGGGAGCCTTGTGTGACAGCTTCCACTCGTACGAAGGGTGAGGGCAGAGTAACTTCATATTCCATAGACTCAGACTCAGCTTCTGCCTCATGCTCAGGCTTGGCTTTCTCTCGAGCGTGCAGTTCGTGCAGGGCTTCTTCTATCTCCACCATGACGGCCTTGTGGTCGTTCTGCAGGCATGAAATGTTGTGCCTTGCCGATCTGATCTGGTACAGGTCAACATCTGCGAGTGGAAAACCTTCTGCGTCAACCAGGGCACTTTTAAGCCCAACACCTTGATCTTCCAAGACGTCGTAATAAGCTTGGATCTGCTCTTCAAATTCGTCTTTCTTTTTGACTAGATTCTTAACATCATCCATTGTTATTTCCGACTTTCCAACATTGTTTTCCTCTGTCATCTTCATGGTTGCTCAGTTGTTGTCCTTCTTTCAGCGCTCCAGTAGTTTGTGTTGATTCCTTTTTCCTCTTGGAACAGAGTTTTCTTACTAATATGAGGGCCGAAGTTCCACTCTACTGGTTAAAGTTGCTTACTTGTGAGTAGTACGTTCGTTGATAAAGAAAAATAATGTCCACAGCCGCTCGTGTAAAACAAAGATATCCAAATGGTTTATTCCTCTTCCACAGCGAAGTCTTTCTTTACAGAAGTGGTCCTAAAGCTATTTTCCTAAATATTCACTACTACTACTACAAGGTAAGAAAACTGTATTTTCCCAGTCTCCAAAATCACCGCCGACTCGACACATGAAAGTTCCTCCACACCTGAAAGCCGTAAATCAACTTGCCGGCTCTTTCCACAGCAAAATGGTAGGCTTGGCACCTTGGTTGAGAAATGCAGGCTTCAGTCTATGTTGTTTAGTCTATCTGTTCAGTCCTGTTTCAAGATGCACACTGACTGTTCTGAGAGAATTGTGGACTATAAGATACACAAGTGTTCTAGAATGTTTGGTTATGACATCATACAGTGACATCACAAATGTTCTAGAATGTTTGGTTATGACCATACTGTGCCATCACAAATGTTCTAGAATGTTCTATTATGACAAATAAGACGGTTCAATGACTATCTAAATCCAATCAATATTCCTAATGCCGTTTCAATGTAAGGTTATAAAAATAAACCTATAAACATTCATATAATACAATAACCTAAATATATAGCTTTGGCTCCTACAATTTGTGTTACATGAAAGGACATCTTCCTCATACCTTTTTTTGTTGTAATTTCATACTTTATTATTTTTTCACACATTCAGTGAATGAGACATGAAAATAAAATATTCAGTCAAATCTCCCTGTGTTTTTATAATAGAAAAAAAGAATCGAATCATTAGGTATTAGCTTATGAGGTTAGAGCAAGCGGCAAAATGTTCAGCAGTTGTTTCTTTCTGATCATCTGTGGATAGGAACAATGTTGCATCCCAGTAGCCCTCTCCCTGACCATCGCTGTGGAGTCAGGCTCATGTGACTTTTTTGGCCGCTTCGAATCACTCCGACACGCAATGGTTTCCCTTCACTATGTTGGACCACAGAAGCAATATTCTGGAGGTTCTGGAAGTTCCCTGTGTTCACAGAACCAAAGTCTATGATTTCGTCACCCACTCGAAGACCAGCTTGACAGGCGGGGGAGCCTTGTGTGACAGCTTCCACTCGTACGAAGGGTGAGGGCAGAGTAACTTCATATTCCATAGACTCAGACTCAGCTTCTGCCTCATGCTCAGGCTTGGCTTTCTCTCGAGCGTGCAGTTCGTGCAGGGCTTCTTCTATCTCCACCATGACGGCCTTGTGGTCGCTCTGCAGGCATGAAATGTTGTGCCTTGCCGATCTGACCTGGTACAGGTCAACATCTGCGCGTGGAAAACCTTCTGCGTCAACCAGGGCACTTTCAAGCCCAACACCTTGATCTTCCAAGACGTCGTAATAAGCTTGGATCCGCTCTTCAAATTCGTCTTTCTTTTTGACGAGATTCTTAACATCATCCATTGTTATTTCCGACTTTCCAACATTGTTTTCCTCTGTCATCTTCATGGTTGCTCAGTTGTTGTCCTTCTTTCAGCGCTCCAGTAGTTCGTGTTGATTCCTTTTTCCTCTTGGAACAGAGTTTTCTTACTAATATGAGGGCCGACGTTCCACTCTACTGATTAAAGTTGCTTACTTGTGAGTAGTACGTTCGTTGATAAAGAAAAATAATGTCCACAGCCGCTCCAGTGTAAAACAAAGATATCCAAATGGTTTATGTCTCTTCCACAGCGAAGTCCTTCTTTACAGAAGTGGTCCTAAAGCTATTTTCCTAAATATTCACTACTACTACAAGGTAAGAAAACTGTATTTTCCCAGTCTCCAAAATCACCGCCGACTCGACACATGGAAATTCCTCCACACTGGAAAGCCGTAAATCAACTTGCCGGCTCTTTCCACAGCAAAACGGTAGGCTTGGCACCTTGGTTGAGAAATGCAGGCTTCAGTCTATGTTGTTTAGTGTATCTGTTCAGTCCTGTTTCAAGATGCACACTGACTGTTCTTCTTCTTATTTTAATTTCCGGCAGAGTAGACGCATCGTGGCGTATTACTGCCCTCCACAATTCTTTTTATGGGCTCTTCTTCTTCTCCTTCTTCTCCTTCTTCACCTACTTTTTCTTCTTCTACTGGACCCCGTCATCAACTACATTGTCCATTGGAGTGCAGCTACTGCTGCTACTTCCTGCCTGAGCCCCCCTCCGCGGGACCCTCCTTGCCCCCTGCTATCTTATCCTGGGCTGCTTTGTCCCTCGCAGCCTTGTCTTCTTCTTCTTCTTCTTATTTGAATTTCCGGCAGTGTAGACGCATCGTGGCGTATTACTGCCCTCCACAATTCTTGCTTCGCCCACACTTGAGAAAGTTTACACTCCTCTTCTTCTTCTTCTTCTTCTCATCTTCAAAACACATTTCTATCATCTCTGTCTCCTTCTTCTCTGCTCCTTTTGTCATACAATCACAATACAAACATCATCTCCTCTCTTGGAGGGCCCCCCCAAGAGGGGGAACCCTCCATCTCATCGCCTCACACTGACTGTTCTTCTTCTTCTTCTTCTTCTTTTGAATTTCCGGCAGAGTAGACGCATCGTGGCGTATTACTGCCCTCCACACTTCTTTTGATGATCTCTTCTTCTTCTTCTTCTTCTTCTTCTTCTTCTTCTTCTTCTTCTTCTTCTTCTTCTTTCTTGGCGTATTTCTTCCCTCCTCATTTCTTATACTACACTAGTGGTGTTCCATCTTTAGGCCTCTTCAACTCACACTTTCTCCTTCTTCTCTGCTCCTCTTGCCTGTCCAATACTAATACATACCCTAACGCTATATCCTCTGGTACAACTCTGAAGCATGCAGAAATGTCAGCACTGCCTCTGTGATCAACTGGTGGTTCTCATTATCCATGCCAAAGAATGATTTAAGAGAGAAGGAAGAGACTCCCAGCTCTTCCAGACTTTTATAAAAGATTTCCCTCTCTTTCCTATACCTTTCACATTTTAGGAAGACATGCCCGACAGTTTCAGTCTCTCCACATTCACACACCCCATCTGGATGTTTGCCCACAATGCACAAGCTACTGTTCAACCCACAGTGCCCCAGCCTCAGTCTACACATCTTCACCCTATCACTCCTTGACCCATATCCCTCCACCTTGATCTTGACCCGAGGCTGCAGAGAGAAATAGTGCCTTCCCTTGGTCCCCCTTTCCCACTCATCCTGCCACTCAGCCTCAACTCCTTTCTTTATCTTATCTCTGAGTTCTACTCTTCCCATTGAAATGCCTATCTCTTCCTCCCTTCCCAGGCTCTGTTTGGCAAGGGAGTCAGCCATCTCATTCCCCGCAATCCCAGCGTGCCCCGGGACCCAACAAAACTCCACTGACGAGCCTGCCTTCGCAATCCTATATAAAACCAACATTATTTCCTGAATGAGATCAGGGCGAGCTTTAGACCCACCTGCACTCAGAGCCATCAGTGCAGCAGCCGAGTCAGAGCATATAATCACCTGGCTTGGTCCCACTTCCTCCACCCACCACAATGCCCAGAGGATGGCAAGCAACTCTGTCACAAATACTGAGCTGCCATCGGATATTCTTTGTCCCTTACCGATCCCTAACCGAGGCACCCACCACCCAAATCCTGCCCTCCCACTTTCAGGATCCACAGAGCCATCAGTGTACACCTCCAGAGCCCCTGATTCCAGAAGGAACCTCTCTATTTCCTCCACAATCTCGCCCTTATCCTCCTCCTTCAAGAACCTAAGTTCAATGACTCGATCAGGCACTAGCCAAAATGGCACTGATAGCCACCGAGTGTGCTCCGCCACTCGCCCCTGATGCAATCTCAACTTCCTGGCCCACTGATCAATACTGGCCAAAAAAGGTTTATACTTATCCCCATCTCCTGAAAGTAAACACCTAGCTGGGAAGGACAGACTTGTCCCACTCAATTTTGCCCAGTACTGTAGCCCTAACTTTACTCTCCTCAGGTTTAAGGGCAACTCCCCCATTTCCACCAATAGTGCTGAAGCAGGGGTGGTCTTAAAAGCTCCACAGCAGATTCTCAGAGCCTTGCACTGAAGCACATCCAGCTTTCGCAAATTAGACTTGGCCGCAGAGCCGTACACATAACAACCATAATCAATTGTTGACCTGATCATCGCCTGGTATATCATGCACGTGGTCTCTCTATCCGCTCCCCACCCACTCCCAGCCAAACTTCTCAGCACATTCACTATTCTTTCACACTTTGCCAGGATGAACAGCCCAATTCAATCTTTCGTCAAACCAAACTCCCAAAAATTTAAACACCTTTACTCTCTCTAAGGGAGATCCATACATAACCAGCCTTCCCCTAGGCACCCTCTTTCTAAAACCAAAAATCATATAATTAGACTTAGAGGCGGATATTTTATAACCCCACTTGTCTCCCCATTCCTCTACATCCCCCAGAGCTCTTTGTACCTGCTTTAAACAATACTCAACATTCTTCCCTCTTTTCCATATGGCCCCATCGTCCGCAAATAAAGACAACCCATATCCTTTTCCAATTTGCCCAAAAATGTCATTAATCATCACATCGAAGAGGACCGGACTAATCACGCTTCCTTGCGGGGTGCCATTTTCTATTTTTACAGTTTTTGAGGTTTGCCCCCCCACACATACTTGGATCGTCCTGTCTAATAGAAAATCCTTTATCCAATTAAACAATCTCCCTCTAACTCCTAGGTCATACAATTTCAAAAGCAGCCCCTCTTTCCACAAAGAGTCATACGCCTTCTCAATATCCAAAAATACACTTATCACTACTTCCTTATTGTCAAAAGCCTGTCTAATGTCCTGGTCTAGAACAGCTACTGATTCCATTGTAGACCTGCCATTTCTAAACCCATTCTGATACCCAACATAAAGATCCTTACTTTCTAAAAAGTAAACTAATCTATTAGTAATCATCCTTTCCATAATTTTACACAATACAGACGTCAAGGCTATGGGTCGGTAAGATCCTGGATCAGCCGCTACTTTACCTGGCTTCAAAATAGGAATGATGACGGCATGCTTCCACTCCTTTGGCAAGCAGCCTTCTAGCCACACATTATTAAACAAACCCAGTATTTCAATCATTACAAATTCGTCCAAATTCTTAAATAATTCATAGGATAATCCATCTCTGCCAGGCGTCGTATTTGCACCAGCCTGGATAGCATCCTGAGAGAATTGTGGACTATATAGATACACAAATATTCTAGAATGTTTGGTTATGACATCATACGGTGACATCACAAATGTTCTAGAATGTTTGGTTATGACATCATACTGTGACATCACAAATGTTCTAGAATGTTCTAGAATCCAATCCATCATACTGTGACATCACAGATGTTCTAGAATGTTCTAGAATCCAATCAATATTCCTAATGCTGTTTCAATGTAAGGTTATAAAAATAAACCTATAAACATTCATATAATACAAAAATTCGGCCAATTTTTTTATGCATTTGGACTTCATAACTTGGGATAAAAAAAAGTTTATTTACCTATATTTTAACACTTTGGTTGCCTAAGGTTAAATTAATGATATACCATAGATTGCCAGCGCTATTTGTCTATGGAGAAAGTCCCCTTCTTTGCAGGGCTATAACTTTTTAAATTCTATTGCTACATTGCCATTATTAGGGCCCATTCAAAGTCCTATATGTATTGTTCATTGTGTAGCAACGTTAAACTTTTTCATTCACATATTCATAGTAAAGTATGGTCTAATGTATAAGTATGTTTTCATCTCTTTCTGCAGCTTTCTCCAGAACGTGATATATAGCCCCAAATGCATTATATTGATGATGAAATACAGTTTGATGGCAATCAGCGCGATATAAAAAATTCCAACTAGACGTACTTCTAGAAGTTACTACACGTCATCTGATGTTGACCGGATGGGCGAGGGGGCGTTTATAATTCCGTGGGCAGCGTTATACCAATCATCTAATGTGGGTCAAATGTTGATAATATCAGTTATTATCGAAGACGGTAACGTTACACGCTGAAACTCACCCCAGTCTCCGCGCGCCGTTGGGCGATCATCGTCGAGTAGAAATTTTATCATTATGGGATATATTATTACCCGGTCCATCTCCAGCTTGTATAATGGTATATACGTCCAAATCATGTTGTTTATCGAGTTATTGGCAATCGATCGCTATGTAGTGTGACGAGCTAGAGTCACGGAACATGTACCGAGTGGCCGGAAGCAATACGGACGTCTAGCAAAACCTCTAGTGCGCTTCCTGTTAAGCGCTTACGCCGATCGGCCACCAGATGGCGCTCCTGAACCGCCAGAGAGCTCAGTGGGTCCTGCTGGTGGATCTCAGGCCAGCGGAGGGACATTATGAATCCGATCGCAGATTTTTGAAATATTGATATAAAGACGACGTACAGCGTCCCCCGGCAACTTTAGCATGGCCAGCAAAGACGTCTAAAGACGGCTCCCGGCAGTCAAAGTGTTAATGTTCTATTATATAAAGCACATATCTAATTAGCTGAAAAACACATTGGTCGAGCTCAGGCACCTAAATTATATTATATTTAGATATATTAACAACATGTGTCACAAGGGATATGTCCACCCTGTTAAGGACATAGACATAACTGTTTAATTGTGATTTCAGTGCATGATTGCTATTGAAATTATTAGTGTATAGGAATTGTATGTCCCTCAATTTAGTCAGATATTTATTTTACAATACAATTATTTTAAACAGCATATATTGAGAAAAACAACTGCACATTATGAGAACGGGACATATTCTTCCACTTTATTTCTTAAGAAAAGTGAATTATGATAATAATTACTCAAAGTTTCTAGCATGTATAATCAATCCCTTCCATATCTTTATGTAACTACAAATATCCACTTGATATTTGGTAATCTCATTAAACTATGATAGAAAAATACCAACATAACAGGGTGGACAGAGGTCTAACAGGGTGGACACAGTAGAATAACAGGGTGGACAAAACACCAACAAATGACAAAACCTTAATGTTATTTAATGAATTTTATTAATTATAACGTGAATTAACTTGGTTTATGATGGACTAAGGAAGAACTGGAACACAAAAAGGAAAATTACTTAAATAACTTGTCCACGCACTTGTTTATGTTTGTGTGTATGACTCAGTTTGTACTGAATGTGTATGTATGTGTGTTTATATGTATGAGAGTTGCGTGCATACAAATCATGTGTGCATGAAATCAAACTAACTCCCTGGGAATGTGAAATTAGACTAACTCCTTGGGAATCTTAAACTTGGACCAAGGAAGAACTGGAAGAACACAAAAAGGAAATAAAACTGTATGTGCATATGTTTGTGTTTATGTGTATGACAGAGAATTTATACTGTATGTGTGTGTGTGTTTGTGTGAATGAGTGTGTGTATTTGTGCTTGTGTGTGTGCATGTACAGTATGTGATAAGACTCCTCTGTAGCTCTGACGTGGGGGTAACCGGTGTAAAAGTAGCAGCTCAAAGTCCAGCCCCAGCTCCAGACCCTGCCCTTAGCGCATGTCTAGTTGTAGTTCCCCAAGTGATCTTCTAGATATTTCCACGTGGACTTATCCAGTTGAACCGAGCGTTTGTTGAGTGCCTGTGGCTCGGGTATAAGACACAGAAGTTGGTCATCTGCATACCAGCTGATATCTTCACGTGGTGTTGGCCAGAAGTATTTGTTTACCCCATTGCGATGCATGCACTTCACGTGAATGCTATTCTCCTCCACGGCCATGATGATGCCGGGGTACACGTCATCGTCATACTTGACAACACACCACTTTCCAATGTAAGTGCTGTCGACTGCCTCTGGTCGCCATGGGGTCTCTCTGTTCTGCGTTGGAAAGTGCACTGGAACTCCATTTAGAGTAGAAACTTTTAGTTCAAAGCAGGCACAATCCAGTCGACCATCCTGCCTCTGACAGAAACAGCTGATGTCCCTGTACTTGATTTGCCCAGGTAAGAGGCTGATTACCTGGTGCATCCTCATTGTGCCCTTAACAGGAGTCAGAGCAGGGATCTGAAGCGAGAAGAGATGATATACAGTACAAGTATGAGATATAATATTCAAAATAGAGATATTATTATTATTATTATTATTATTATTATTAATATTATTATTATAATATTCATTAGAGCAAGAGACAGACAGACAGAGGTACTTTATTACTTGTGAATGTTTTTGCAGGGGTTGGGGGCATCTTTACCTCTGTCTTTGCTTCAATTTCATCTTCACTGACAAAGAAGAGCTCCACTGTGGATTCCAGTCCCCTCAGTTTTTGAAATAGAGTGAGGGCATCTGGAACATCTTCCCCCAAGCGCACAATCCGGTCAGCTGACCGCTTCAGTGTCCCTCCGATTCCATCTGGAGCTCCTTTGCCATGGCTGGCCTCAAAGAAATTCCACGACAGGTCTTTGAAACCATGCCTGAATGGCTCAGTTGACAGGAGGTAGAAGTTGCCCTTCTGTTTTTACTGGGTTGCTGGGCCATCACTGAAGAAGTGAAGCCTCTCCACCTTTGGGTAATTGGCCTTCACCATCTCCAGGACATTCCTTCATTCTCATCTCTCTATCCAGTTGGGCCTTTAAGAGAGCTATCTCCTGTTGGAGCCTTCTCCTTCCATTTTTTGCCCTCTTTTCACCTTGAAGGCTTTGCCTAAAACAGAATAAACAAATGATAATACATCCTGACTTATATTAACTCTGCATTTTTTAAAAGCTCACAAAAGTCTTAAAAACAACAATGTATTTTATTCTCAATGTACAGTACATGTCCTTATATATTACAAACTTGCTCAAACCTTGAAGGCTGAATCTCTGGAGTTGCAGGGGGAGTGTTCTGTGATTCTCTGGCCCTGGCTGCTTTCTTTACCTCCCTCCATTTCTTCCTCCTTGCCCTTTTCTCTCTCTCACCAACTTCATTGATACCAGTCTTTATGCCTTTCTCTCTGTCCCTTCTCCATTTTTCTCTCTCTTTCTGAAGGTATTGCTGTCTTCTCTCTGGGTCAGCATCACGGCGTGCTCTGTAACGCCGCTGTGATTCAGCTGCACTTAATGGGGATGCCATTCCTAAACAAATGCATGCATTTCCTTTAGATAATATACCTATATCATACAGTATACATAATAATATACAATATAATATACATATCAGTGTTTCCCCCAGTATGTTATTTTGCAGCAGCACCTGGATCCAATGCTTTGCACCTATATGTTAACTTATCAGTGTAAGGCAACCAGGGGCAAATAAATATTAGTTATAAACTAGTTATAAATAATAAATATAAAAGAATGCTGCTGTTGCATATAGGGAAAACACTGCATACATGGCAACAAAACTTGTTATAAGTCAACATTACTAGATATATGTCCACCCTGTTAGGTTGGTGTCCACCCTGTTAGTTGAATAAGGCTAACAGGGTGGACAATAACAGGGTGGACATTTTGAGCTAAAGTTAGCCTTTAGTCTGCCTGTGTTAGCATAATGGCTAGCATGACTTTCAATTCTTGATGAGGAATCTATAATTCCTCACAAACACTTTTTTCAATTATTACATTTGATTGATCTCCTCAATACTTAAGCCTAACAGGATGGACAGTTATTTTCAAACATATCAAACTCACTTAATAGAAACATCAAAATAGGATAGTAAGAGGTAGAAAAGCAGACATCTTACCACATTTGATTTTCCCTCCACTGTTGTGATGTCACCTCATGAGACTGATGTCATTGAGAAATGTGTTTTCTTCTTAAAGGGACAGTAAACACAGCTCCACAGAGTGGACAGTGACGCCGGGGACGCGTGGACATAAATCAATTTTCTTTTTATAATATTTTTTTTTTATTTTTTTATAAAAACAGCATTTGATAAAATGGAGTTTGACCAAGACAATTTTATAATCATGATATATTTAGAAATGTATATGTTTTTATTAGTTATTCTTTAGATTGAAGTTGAATGAACAGCACTGGGGACATGGCATAATACCACAATTTGCCATAATACCTCTTTTAATCAAAGCTTTTACAATTTATAAAACAGCAACTTAAGCCCATATCATTATTCATGATAAATAACAATTGACTATACATGAAAAACCAAATGGAATTAGTTTTTGTCCAAATCTAGACAAATTACAAAACATTTTGTACTGGGGACGCAATAGGCACTGCATAAAAAAATCCTAATAGATTTGGCTCCTACAATTTGTGTTACATGAAAGGAGAATAAAAATAATAAAAACAATCAAAATTAATAAAACAACACTATAGTGCTTTTAAGTTTTGATGTCACTGTAAATATACTACATGTCCCCTTCAGAAAAAAGCCATAAAAACGGAACCATAGGAAAAGGCTAATCTGTTTCCAACGTGATGTGGCTTTTAGATAGCAGAAAGGTGTGCTTAGTAATTTGTGTATTATGATTCAAACACTGACGGAGTACCAGTGCCAAGGGTTGGGCAAGTGTGCATGAGAAGGGCATAGAGAGGGTTGTTATTATAGTGACTGTCTGGATTCGGAATATAGAAGATTGATTGATTGATTGAAAAGTTTATTAACAGATTGCAGAATGGGTACAGACAGTACAGTACAGCTCAATACATACAATTGTTAAGAGGATGCAGACCTGAGAAAGACTTTCGTCTTGTTTCCATCAGGGTCCTCCATTTTCAATTCATCATAGAACAAGTTTTACAACCAGTCGAGGGAGCCTGCTGAATTACTGTAGTGAGCCTACCTTAATATATCCCTGTTTCAGCAAAGCTGAATGCACACAACCTGGCACTTCTGCAGGAAATGCGAGAGAATCGTTTGAGTTCGTCAGTTTCCATTTGCCATTCAAGTTTAATCGGTGTTGTTGCTTCTCTGTGTTTATAAAGTATCCCGATGACACGCGAACGCACCACACACAGAGAAAGAAAAGGACAACGTGTCCTCTGCAGAACACAAGCATTATATTGTTCTCTGATGAAAGCATGGGACGTGTAAACAAGTTTCTCCAATTATAAATGTGTTTAGGTCGTCCCCAGCTATGGTCCCCCAGAGCCTCTTCCTTGTCACGTGACGAGCCGACTGCTGTCAGCTGATCAAAATGATAGACTACTGCACTTCCGCGTTACATGGAGCTCGTGGGGGGGGGGTAGACCATAGATATAGAACTAGATATCTATGGGGTATTACTGCACTTCCGTGTTACATGGCGCTCGTGAGGGGGAGGTATAGACCACTGCACTTCCGCGTTACATGGAGCTCGTGGGGTATGGGGAAAGGGGGCGCGTGAATGAATGTTGATAACCACTGCAAGGCTCTAATCAACATTCATTAATTGTATCCCTCCGCTGTCTCTCCCATCCCATGAGTTTAAAATGCCGCAAGTGTTGAACGTGGCAAAGAGAAACGGGGGGGGGGGGGCTAGGGATGCCTTGGCGCACAAGTTCGAAAAGGATTTACATAATTGCTCTGGATGGGCACCGCAAAATGTTGCAATACAACAAGTGCGTCATGTCCAACAGAGCTAATGCAGTGCCGTGGTGATGACGAGCAATCGACTAAAATGACATAGGGGAAAGTTGGTTCATGTGATATTCTGTTGTGATGACTCATAGAAGTAACCAAAACATGTTTCACCACCATAGGCTGGGCTGGAGCCCACCACGATACTGCATTCCAGTGGTGAACAGATTCGGTTGCGTCGGTTTTTGATGCATTTCCGAGTGCTTTTGAGACGGCTCGCTTATTCTAAGACCTAATATTCTATGGCATAAGGTCTAATAAGCTAACGCATATATTTCGAAAAATTATCCACATTGAATCACATTTTTGCTCCAGTGGACACACCCCACCTCATCTCCCATATATTACGTTTTTGACCTTTGGCCTCCCAAGACAAAAAGTTTAGCTGCTAAAGGCCTAAACAGGCCAATATCCTCAAAAAGCCTCCCAGGGTAGGAGCGCTGATGTGGGATCAGTAAACGGGAATACTTGTCATCATGACCTAACCTTCGTAGGCCTACTGTCTTTTACTATCACAGACTTTGCTACTAAATAATCTACCATGCCTATATTACTACCTACTATGCTAATATGTCACTATGAACAATGTTACTTCCCCTTAGCTGCCAGAGTTGTACCCTTCCGGGCCTTCCTGCTGACTTGTTGTACAGAATGTGTAAGTCACTCTGGATAAAAGCAGCAGCTAAATGACTAAATGTACACATAAGTGTTACGTCAGCAGTAGCTCAGTTAGCAAAATGGCCACAACTCTCGGTTTAAATGCTGGAGTCGAGACGACGTGTCCATTTGACATTAAATGGAGTTAGGGTCAACCTGGAGTCACGCACCACTAAATATAACTAGATATAGACAAGGTCTTTAGGAATAAAATAAGGTCTAGAATGTTGACCTTTCCCTGAGAGCATGGATATATTCCGCACTCACAGGACAGCACTGGGACCAGGATTTTATTTAAGTGAATGAGACGTTTTGAATAGGCCCTTTTCACAGAAGCCCTCTTTAGAAGACTCATGAAGGCATGTTGCAGAAAGGCGTCGTTTTTAATTGTACGCGTCAGCTAAATGACTAAATGTAAACGACATCAAACTAACAAGACACTGAATTTAGATTAGTACAAGCTTTAATTTTAACATTCAAAATGTCAGACACACCAACTTTTCTGCCCTTATTAATATGGAGTTACCCCCCCAAAGTAAAATTTGTTTATGAACCTTCAATATATCCTAGAGATGACAGCCGAGGCTTCGACTGTTACAAGAGTTTTTCATACTTTATGCTCTCATATTGAGCAACAGAATGAGACAAAGATACACCTATTTTATGATTTAAGCAACTTTATTGAAGGAAAAACTAAAAAAAGAGGCAAATGGTAAACTTGGCCTCCATGTTTTTAGGGCTACAAGAAGACAGTGTTCAAGTGGGTGGAAAACGAATAGCTCTTCTACTAAACTCCTAACATCATGTAGAGAAACTCTAGAAAGCCTTTGAGAGGGGGACCAACTTTCCAGCCGCCAATAGCCTTTTAAACAATCCACTTAAATTTGTAGAAACATAATCAGATATATAATCGCCTAACCTTTATTAACATGCATAAAATAGAACATTGAAATTCTTATACTGTATTTCCTTAACATTGATACATATTGCTGTGCTTCTTTGTACACACGCACGCGCACACGGCTGTGGAATAGAATTATAGAATACTTTTCTTAATTTTTTTCTTTCATCTCCGGTCATGGGGTTTCTAACTAGTCATACCAAATACAACTAGATGACAAAAGTGGCAATTTTAAGTCATCGGTCCCAATTCTGGTGACGTGTATATATGGAAATATGAAATTTTAATACGCCAATTGCTCAGGGATGGAAACATAGCTGGTCTTCAGCCAAATGCTTGTACAAAATTTCTCACTAGACGCTATATGAATGTGGTTTTGGAGATGGTATACACTTTGACGACCAAAATAAACCCTTGCAGGGTAACGGTCAAAATCTGTGAGTTGCCTCCCAGACGGAGATACAATTTAAGCAGAAAACAAAGAATTACATAGCAAATGATCCAAAGGAGAGCCCGCCAGCCACAGTAAGACTACCGCCAACCCCTTGTGATCCGGCAAAGTTACGCAGACTGGCCAGTGGCTACCGGCGCGGGGGCTGCTGACGTCCAAGGGTCGAGTGGGGAGAGCAGTCTGCAACGTGCGTTCCGAATAAACAAGTAATGGCGTCAAGTGTTGGGTTGAATAACCAAGTGTTAGCGCAGGCAAGCCAGCCAGGCCTTCTACCGGTGCATGCTCAAACTGAGAGTTCATCACCGTGGCAACGAACTCCATACAAAAAGAAAAAAATAATGTTTTACTTTATTTTATATATATGTATATATTTTTTTAAATGTATTTAACTTCACTGAAACTGGCACGTGTCCGAGCTAGAAACACTATCTTCTTATGAGCACATGGATGAAAATGAGACAGGAGGAGGGGGTCAAATAGTCTAATTAACAAAAAAAAAAAAAATGTAAGCGAGGAATTTAAGTTGGATCCAGCGACGACATGTTTCCTCCAGCTTTGCACGGGGATGATGTCATCACATGGCGTATTTCTGCGTCCATTCTTTTGCTATTCTGCCGTATCTGTGAGCGAAAGGGAGAAAAGAGAAATCATTACCGGGTGGAAGATAAGAGTTCCATTAAGAAATATAATTAATTATCCAGTCACACGTCAACTTCTGTGTCCATTGTTATGGTTAAGTTCCTTTTTTCCCCTTAATGTAAAGCAATTAATTTTTTTTTTAATTTTAATTCTACGCAGAAATAATTTGATGCCAGTATGCTGCCCTGCTAAATGTATCCACAGTAACTACAATATTTTTCTAAATCGTGAAAAGTAAAAAGTGAACTTCTCTGAATATCCGTTTTATCTTGTGACAACGTTTCAGAGTTCCATCCAGCACTATTTTAGAGAAAATGGTATAAAGAATTGCAGTAACCATGAAATCACTGGATAACCGCGTAGTTACTGCATTTAGCTGCTGCAGGGAAGCATAGATTGATGATAATAACCGATAGCTAGAACTACTATATGCACACAAACCCCTCACCGTTCTTAGTGATGATCATTACATTACACTCAATTCCAATTAGTCTGACAATATTCTGCAATTATTATTTGGAAATGACTGTCATTTTATTTACGCATCTATGGCAATGGTTGCATTTCTAACTGGACCATTTGTTGAACGTTTCGAATGAAATCTTTTTTAAATCAATATTTCGTATCAAATTATTAGTCTTAGGCAACCATGAATGAGGCGGCATGTACGCAATCCCTTACAACAAAATCTAGAGTGCGGACTGAAGGAACACGCCAACATGATGGGAAACACGCTTACCGTCTTCTCAAGTGTCAGACAAGATGGTAGATACCAATTTCCTCTGTGCGTTCAGTAGAAAGCCATCCTAGCTTAGCACATATGAAAAGAAGCAGATACAGACCAGCTTTTGGTCTAGGCTGGTAGTACGCCTCAATTAATTTGTGCTAAGCTAGGCTAGCTTAGAGCTGGATAGCTTTCTACTGAACGCAAAGTGGAAATTGGTATCCATTTTCTTGTCTGACTCTGGAGAAGACAGTATGTGCATTTCCCATAATGATGGCGTGTTCCTTTTGAGTCTGTCACAATCATGGAGTCATTTGACTAAAACATCAATCTAATCACAATTAAAAAAAAAAAAAGTGCAGAGGCGACATGTTTGAGAACATTCCATCTGGGGTTTGATTCCCTGCAATAGAAAAAGGAGAGGACAGCGGTGTGCATGTTACTCCTCTTCCCATATCCTCGAGTTCAAACCCACCAACACAAGACATCCGGACAGGTTAAAAACAACAGACGTGAACTCCAACAGTCGCACACAATGTTCATGCTACTGACAAGAAAAAACAAACCAAAGACCATTCCGTTAAAAAAAAAAAGGGAAAAAAAAGTCAATCAACAAGTTAGTATTCGCACCCAAGGTCAACCAACTATAGAATAAAACCTTTGATTTCAGTCCACACTGCAGCCATACATATCTGGTGAAGCGGAACCGAAAACCCAAGACTTACGTCAAGACTGCGGGGCGACACAGGAGAGGCAGCGACAAGCGCCTCTGATTACGCCAAAGTGCCCAGAGAGACATCACAAACACATGGACCAAAAAAATCCATAGCATTAAAGCCAAGATGCAGAGCTGGCTCTCGGCCTTACCCTAAAGCATGGCATACTTCTCGGTCCACTCCCGAGCTAGTTTATTATACCTGACAGAGTAAATCTGGGTTACACACTGGATTCAGGTAAAAAAAAAAAAAAACTTGTATGAATTGCCGGGGGCTTAGATGTGCTAGAACCCGACGGCCAAATCGCATTTAACGTACATACTACATGGTGTTCAAGATGCACTGCGTTAAGATTTCCACGATCGTTTGGAATGAGGACTGTGCAGACTCAACTATGTACCATTGATGCAAATAGTGGTTGAGCCTACAAGGACCTCGTTGCCAGCCAGATGACTCAGAAACTGGGTAGACTCAAGGGACGCACGCACCAATAAAGACTTTTTCAGTCCGGTTCCCGGGCTCTGGGAAATGGCCGATAGAATGCCGATCCGATCAATTACTTTTAATGAACAGTATAGATATCGACTGTCATTTTGGAGTCATTAGACAAAATAAATGTTTCTCCATTAGAGAGATTACGTGTCAAATGCAGCAAATCAAGTCACTTTGCTTTGATTTCTGGAACGTTGGGACATATTCTTCTGTATCAGATTATATGATGGAGGGAAATTCTACGATACAGATATTCTATTTGAGCCTAGTATCAGACAGATATCAGTATCAGTGCATCCCTAGACTCAACAATTACATTATGCACGTATTCCATGTTGACCCATCAAGCTCTGCCCTCTTCTCCTGATCCTCCGATCACAACTGTTGCTTTCCTCGCAAAAGTTGCGATTGGAGGATCAAGAAAAGAGGGCAGGGTTTGAGATGCGCCAACTGTACATGGTTGACCTGTGCCGTCTTTATTCCAAACGATCGGAACATCTCAGTGCATCTTTAAGACAATGTACCAAAAGGGCCATCATCACTTGGAAAGACTTATAAATAATATCTAGGAAAATAAATCACACATTTTATAGTAATAATACTCACTTCTGAGTATCTGTTTTGTAGATTCGTGCAATCTCTGGCACCAGTGGGTCGTCTGGGTTGGGGTCGCATAAGAGTGAGCAAATGGACAGAAGTACTGAAAAGAAAAGGTGAAATGGTTAAGAACTTTTTTCAAATAGATCATTAAATGGGACATATTATGCATTTGCAGTGGGCCTCATCAACAAGGCTCGGGACCCCCACTGACATCCCCCCCCCCCCCCACTGTGTTACATTAACACACCCTTCCTGGACTATATATTTGTATATACACTCAAAACTGTTCATACTTTTTGCATAATACTGCTCAATTGCCCTATTCCATCCCACTGTATTTTTATTCAAATTAGTGTATCCTCGACTACATTGTGCACAATAGTACAGCCCTGGCCCATTTTATATTATGCAAACTACTTGGCAATAAGACCTCTGATTCTGATCATATATTTTTTCTAGTTTTATATGACTTCCTTGAATCTATGGAATATGTTTGTTAGGTCTTTTTTGCAAACAAACAGACCAAATTTTAATGAACAATTTCCTTCCCTGCCTAGTTATCTCACACCCAAATGTAAAAAAAAAAAAAAAAAAGTTTACAACATTAGGTAGAATATAAAATATAAGGTGGAATCCGTAATGCCTTCAAACAGCGACCTCTATGCAAAAGAGCACGGCTTGATGTTGCACTTTCGTTTGTTAGTTTGTAGAGTTTACGGCGTCGGCAGTAACCGATTATACTGTGAATTTCTCCAGACCTCTTGGCAGAGGCTGAGGCGTGGCAGGCGACAGCAACCCCTCCGCTAACCCCACCGACTCAACGCCAACCCACACTTCAGATCAACCAAAAAAATTAACAAAGTGCAATACCAAGCACCTTGGTCGGTAGCCTAGAAGAGGTCTATATTAAAAATTCTACCTTTAAAGCCAATTTATCGATTGTGTCCCCCTTGTGACATCACAATGAGCAATAATTCTGAAAAGCTTAATGTGCAAGTCTTTGAACCCTGGCCAAACAGCAAGGAGCACCCATGTCATTTTCCCGAGTCATATTTGATCTTAAACACCTAGTTGACAGTTTGATCATAATTTCGTTTGATCATTCACGCACAGGACTGAAAGAGGGGGGGTATGAGGCTGCTAGAATGAGAACAGGACTGAAAAGGGGGGTATGACTCGAGGCTCCTAGAATGAGAACAGGACTGAAACAGAGGGGTATAGAGGCTGCTATAATGAGAACAGGACTGAAACAGGGGTATAGAGGCTGCTAGAATGAGAACAGGACTGAAACAGGGGTACAGAGGCTGCTAGAATGAGAACAGGACTGAAACAGAGGGGTATAGAGGTGGCTAGAATGAAAACAGGACTGAAACAGGGGTATAGAGGCTGCTAGAATGAGAACAGGACTGAAACAGAGGGGTATAGAGGCTGCTAGAATGCATAATCCGAGCGTTTTCCCCCCACCAAAGACATGTTTATGGGACCTCAAAGACCCATATTAACTTTGGGGAAAAAAAGGCTACAATACGAGACCTATAAATAAAAAAATGCTTTACCATGTTCTGGCATATTTTATTACATGCGAGACATAAATGATAAATTACGGACTATAAATTGGTGTGCCCTTCATGGCAACTTTGATGTTAATAAGTTATTCATGTCACTCACAATGTAAAATACAGTACATGCTGTTCAGTCTTACTTGACCCGACTATACATACCTTTAGATATGGTAAGTGCAGGAGACCATTGCGATCTGAGAATATCCAGGCAGATACTGCCGTTACTGTTAATATTTGGGTGGTAGATTCTTGTCGTAAATGCAACCTGAAAAAGGAGACAACAGAGAGGTCATTGTGGTTATTTTTCAAATGCAACAATGTAAAAGATAATTCAATTCACAAACGGATAAGACAGATAAAGGCATAATGGCAACCTTGACTACAGCAACACACTGCTTGCTGGCCTTCCGACCACTGCCACCAAGCCTCTTCAACTCATTCAGAACGCAGCGGCCCGCCTGATCTCAAACCTACCGAAGGCAGCCCATGTTACCCCACTTCTCAGGGACCTGCACTGGCTCCCCATTGCTGCACGAATCCGCTTCAAGGCCTTCAACCTGGCATATCGTGCGGCGAAGGGAACAGCTCCCGCCTACCTCTGGTCAATGGTCTCTAAATAACTACACACCCTCAAGACCCCTACGCTCTGCATCTTCTGGCCGCCTCAGACCTAATCCTATCAGAGCTCCGGGAGGGTCATCAAAGAGAGGTCGCCTATTCTGTCCTTGCCCCACAATGGTGGAACGAACTTCCGTTCCGACCAGTTAGGACAGCCGAAACCCGTCCAATCTTTCGCAGTCCACTAAAGATGCACTTCTTCAATCATTATCTGAACAAATAAATAAAAAAATACTCCAACCCTAACTAACCTTACTGTCATGCACGTCCTAATATACTAACCTACACTGTAGCACTCAACACTTTGATGAACATTGTTACCCTTCCTTCCTGCTGTCTTGTTGTACAAAAGTCGCTTTGGATAAAAGAGTAAGCTAAATGACTAAATGTAAACTTATTTTGGCTTACCTTGGGTGGTTTGAAGGGGTAGTCTGTTGGAAAATGAATAGTCAGGAAGAAAACCCCCCCCTGGTATGGACTGTCATTCTGTACACGAGAAAGAGGTAAACATAAATTTAGAAAAGTGTAATAATCACTTTTTGCCAATAATGAGCACACACGTCTACCTTCATCTCATGAATATATTTGACGCAGCCAGCAAAACGCCACTGTGTTTTTTTATATGCCTTTTTTGGGGCCCATTTCTGTACGTACATTCCCATTGCCTTTCGAGTTTAAATAAAGGTTTGAAATGACAAAACTAAACAGCCTTTTAAAAAATATGAAAATTTGTATTAATGAATTAAAAACACCACAATTCACATTGTCACAGATCATCTATACTTACAGGTCCCATGATGGTGGCCTGCCAGTGGAACACTGAAAAGAACAGAGGAAGCCAGGGTTAGCCATCGGAAAGCTTCAACGGTAGCCACATGAAAGGGACCGGCACTCTGCCTGCGCCGCGGAACAAGTCACTAACGAGGGAACACAGAACTCTGCCTGCGCCGCGGAACAAGTCGCTAACGAGGGAACACAGAACTCTGCCTGCGCCGCGGAACAAGTCGCTAATAAGGGAACACAGAACTATGCCTGCACCGCGGAACAAGTCGCTAACGAGGGAACACAGAACTCTGCCTGCGCCGCGGAACAAGTCGCTAACGAGGGAACACAGAACTATGCCTGCACCGCGGAACAAGTCGCTAACGAGGGAACACAGAACTCTGTCTGCACCGCGGAACAAGTCGCTAACGAGGGAACACAGAACTCTGTCTGCACCGCGGAACAAGTCACTAACGAGGGAACACAGAACTCTGCCTGCACCGCGGAACAAGTCGCTAACGAGGGAACACAGAACTCTGTCTGCACCGCGGAACAAGTCGCTAACGAGGGAACACAGAACTCTGCCTGCGCCGCGGAACAAGTCGCTAACGAGGGAACACAGAACTCTGCCTGCGCCGCGGAACAAGTCGCTAACAAGGGAACACAGAACTCTGCCTGCACCGCAGAACAAGTCGCTAACGAGGGAACACAGAACTCTGCCTGCACCGCGGAACAAGTCGCTAACGAGGGAACACAGAACGCAGCCTGCGCCGCGGAACAAGTCGCTAACAAGGGAACACAGGAACTCTGCCTGCGCCGCGGAACAAGTCGCTAACGAGGGAACACAGAACTATGCCTGCACCGCAGAACAAGTCGCTAACGAGGGAACACAGAACTCTGCCTGCACCGCGGAACAAGTCGCTAACGAGGGAACACAGAACTCTGCCTGCGCCGCGGAACAAGTCGCTAACAAGGGAACACAGGAACTCTGCCTGCACCGCGGAACAAGTCGCTAACGAGGGAACACAGAACTCAAGACTTAACAAACAGTGCTTCCTTGCAACATCTAAAACCGGCCGTCAGGCTCCACAACCGCGGACTGCTGCCAGCAGCTGGGGAACTAACGGCTGCAGAACTCGAGAACTATTAGGAATGTCTGACCACTAAGTGCGTCTTGACTCTTTAACCACCAAAACATGCACGGACTACAACGTATATCTTGTTAGGGTAACTTGTGTATACTGCACCTATTTATTGTAATGTATAATATAACCGATAGGGCACCCATCACCTGCACGTTTGTTTATTTTTCTCTTATTTCTATATTCAGATCACATTTTATTGCCTATATTTATCATGTACTTCTATTACCCAGCCCATACCTGTTCCTCCCCTCCCCCCACCTGCTATAACACACGAAGTTCCAAGGGGATCAATGAAGGAATATCTCATTAAATATGAAATACCTCTGTATCGTATTTGTTTCTTACAGTACATGTTCACAGATGTTTCATCGCTGTACTATTGTTATTCAAAGCCAGTGTTTCCCCTACACTGGTGGACAGGGTCATGTTGACATCACTGCACTGACAACACTGCATTGATGGGTGTTTTTGTGGCTGCACTTTGCATATTGTGGCTATTCCTCATATAGTGCCAGTGGTGACATTTACAACAAAGAATCCATCCAATATTTCCATTCGCCTGTTTCGAATAGGATTTGCATGGTTTTAAAAACAAGTTTTGGTGTCACATATCATTCATCTCCACGCCTCAGAGGTCCAAGGGCCCGGCGACATCCATCCATCAGTCTACATCTCTTTTTTTTTTTTATATATATATATAAAAAGTGTCGATAAGGAGTGTCCCGTTTATTGGGACAGGGCTGATGATGCGTCCCATCTCCGCCAGACTTGTGACTGTTGTATCCGCCAACGCACGATTACTTGAGGTTCTAATTTTTTTAAAGACAAACCAACAGACAGTGATGGATAGGGGTGTAACGATGAATCGATTAATCGGAAATGCATCGATTCTAATGTGACGATTCAACTGCATCGATTTGAAAATGTTAGAAACGATTATAGTCAAAATTTATCTAAATAAAATGTTTATTGACCTATAGTCCATTCATGCATTGCTGAGTGAATCAGTTCCCCTAGCCACATTTGTGTATTAAAATTTTGGGGGAATTAACTGAAAATGTATCTAATCGTGGTCAAATAGAGATTTCATGATGCATTGAATTGTTGCCTGAATAATCGTAATCGAAATGTATCGTTGTGAGGTCACATCGTTACACCCCTAGTGATGGATCAATGTAGCCCTAACCCCTCCACCTCAAGACATTCTGGGAGAAAACACTGAAATCGATGCAATTATAATTGCCACGTTGAGTAGTCGGTAAACTCTTAACACATTGAGTGCCAACGATGAGAAATCTCGTTGTTGGCCGCCATGCGTTCAGTGCCAATGACGAGAAATCTCGTTATTTAAATAGTTATTTCTTTTATTAGCGATATCCATTAATTTATCAATCCAGCCTCACGTTATCATTGGGACTGTCTACGAGCTCGAAAAAGGCAAATACCGCCCCCTATCGTCTCCCGGATGGTATTGCACCCATTGGAATGGACTCAATGAAAATGCATGTGAAAAGAAAACTCTGGATTCCACATTTTACTTCTCAGGCATGTAACCGGAGACAATTTCATTCATTGGGGCAACCGAAAGCAGCATGGATTATCTGTTTCGAGGTCTAATGTTGGATCAATAAACGCGATCGATATTTGGAATGGCAATCAGGAATTGGAATAATCTTTTTGCAGAACATCTGATCTGAGGTAAGGAATCTATTTGACCAATTTTGGGGTAATCAGATGTTTTTTTTCACATATTTCACAATGTGTCCGTGTCGGTGTGCGTGTATGACGTTAGCGCTGACCAGGTCATCGATTTTTCAGCCCGCTTCTCTAGCGTGCATAAGTACACATATACTATCGATCAGTTTCGTACATGTTGACTGCAAGCAAGTCATTGATAAGCGACGGGCGTATTAGACAGCCATAATTTAAGATATAGTTTAAGCGTTCACAAATATCCCTGTCCTCCCCGACTCCAGCGCTGCCACTCAAGTGAAAAATAGCCCACCCCATGCTGGCAATAAAAGTGCTAATGCAGAGATATGCTTCAATGTCTCTGAAACGTGTGGGTTGCAGTACACCGCGGAACCACTAGACTGTGCTGCGTCGTGTTCTACAAACGGCTATATTTTCAGACCCTCTTCGGCCAGTCTTTATTCGATTTGGTCCATGCTTGTAATGTAGTTAATAACGATCGATAATGGAACGCTGCTGCCGAGATGATAAATACAGAAGTACGTCAGAGGAACGCGTAGACGAATCGCCTCAACCTTTGCAACCACTGCGGCGGCAGAATATAAATTGGGCATTAAGAGACACCTACTGTCGTCCCCCACTGGTCCTGCGGAGCACTGTGCAGGAGGGTCCCGAGCCAGGTCGTTCAGCTCCTATTGTGAAAACAAACACACACACCAAGACAGAGTCCATTTACAAGAAAACACAAATTGGGCCTAACAAAAATAATGGTTGGTTTCAGGTTGCCGACCGACCCTGCCGATTTAGGTGCGACCCAATATATTTTATGAGTTTAAAAAAAAAATTATATATTAAAAAAAAAAAAATCATTTTTTTTTTAGAATAAAGTTTCATAGAAATCTTAGTCAAACATTTAGTATTATGGATATTAAACATGCTGGCAGAGTACATGCATCCATGTTGTTGTGAACATTTTAACCCTTTCACTGCCACACGACAGCCGGTTAACCCTTTCACTGTGACAATACAGAAGGTTAGCCCTTTACTATCACACAACCGACGGCGATGCTCCATCAAGGAGCATCGCCGTCGGTTGTGTGATAGTAAAGGGCTAACCTTCTGTCGTGTGGCAGTGAAAGGGTTAATTAAATAAAGAAATTCCCTATCCATAGTCGCCGTGGGAAAGAATAAAATAAAAAAATAAAATAAAATAAATTCCCTACCTACCCATGGCCAAACTGACAACCAACCTGAAACCAACTATTATTTTTGTTAGGCCCTATGAAACTCAAGAGATGTTGACTGACCACTACACAGACATCACCCTGGCTAACGACAGAAGACCCTGATATAGAGCCTTGTAGCACAGAGGTAAAAGGGGAAAACGTTAGATGAACTATACAAAGCTTCCTTTAGTTCTCGAGACCCTCCCTCCTGCCCGTTTTATCATCTTCACCCTCATGTTCAATCATGCATCTGTCAAGGGGGTGGGGTGGGGTGGGGGGGCCTTGTTATTGTCACAGGGGTCGGGGGCGGCAAGAGGAGACCCGAGTGGCTACTACTGCCACACACAGCTGTTATTTTTAGGTCTTCAGCTATTTTAGAGAGGTGGGGGCTACGCCCAATCCCAGGCCTCCCATGTCCTCCCCGGCTCTTCACTTTTCCTCAAGACGCACAGCACAGGAGACCGCCAGGGTACAAACACGAGCCATGAGTGTACTGTAGACGCAGGCACTTTGTAGCTTGAAGAGAATCATTATCCATTCCCTCTTGTTTGAAGGATCACCTTTGTATATTATCCTGTGGTGAGAACTGGGTCAGAGCAATTTTCATAACAAGGAAATGCATCATGAGTGACTACAGGATAAAATTGGTCAGGGACTGGTACGAGTCATAAATTAGATAAACCATAGTGTGCTGTGGTGAAGCTAAAAGAGCGTATATAGCTGAATACTGTATTGGGTATGTAACTCTTGTTAAGGTCCTGGGATGGGTGGGGGGGGGCGAGGGTGTCAAGTGTCGACGTATATAATTTTAAAAATAAATTGTTATTGTCCTGTGATGTCTTGTTTATTAGTATTGTTACCGTTTTGTGTTGTATTGTTTGGTGTAAAAAAAACATAAAAAAGATTTGATCAAAAAAAATAAACCGTAGTGTATATAAAAAAAAATAAACAATGACAGATTACTAATTGCGGCCAGATGACACCATAATGCATGTTGCTCAACTGAACTACTACCATAACTGTAGCACGGCCGGTCAATGCGAGAAAAGGTATCATCAAGCGTTGCGCAATAACGTGGTTTCCTTTGGTTGAAGAGCCATCATTCCAGTAATAATGTCATCAGCAAAATATGCAAATATACAAGTTTGACGACCAGCTAGTAGCAAGTTATAGAGCTGGTATGGAAACTATGTCGCCCCCCCACACGTGTCACCCAAAGCCAACCCCTGAAGAAGCTCGCACTGAAAAAACAGAAACATTCAAGACTCAAATCGAATGTTTACACACGTCATCATGATTACCAGTTCCACGAACATGGCTCAACACGACACTGCTGCTGTTAGCTAACAACGTTTCACATGAAAGTAGATATGGGAGGCTAGTAGCGGCAGGGCTAGCTAACCAGCGAGCTAACCAACCCGTACCTTGTGAATCCTTTTCAGCGCCATCCTCCTCGTCGATGTCCTTTGGTGTGAATGTTCTTCTTAGATCCGAGGAATGAAGGGGCAACAACCGTAGTGTGCCAGGGTGCTAAGCTAGAGCTATGAACACTAAACACCGAGACAGCTAGCTCGACGGCCCTTCTTTTCAAGCTAGCTAGCGAGCTAAACTACTAATGCTAATGACGCTAGCTATCTTATCTCGCTAACACTCGCCACTCCTAGGCGTTACGTTACGTTACCCGGCGCTTCGGTGGCCTTTTCTTTTCGCCGTCGGCGCTTCTTCTTTTTTGATAATGTATTATTTATTCCCTCGCTGTATTTAAACAAGCGGATATCTTTTTAAAGGAATAACACAGACAACAACACGACGCTTCTTTCTCTCCTTAGGTCCGACACTGTGTTAGCTATAGCTCACTGCTGTCTACACGTATTTCAAGGCGGTCCGCTCGGAGTCGGCAGTGACAGGCCGGATGTGACGTCAGCAGTGACACGGGATGTGATGTCGGCAGTGACAGGCAGGATGTGACGGCAGAGGGTTCTTAAAGAGAGAGAGACAGAGACAAAACAAACTGGTCAGACTTCTACTTAACCTTACTCCTAGAACCCACCTCACCCCTGCCCACTTTGACAACCTAGGATGGCTTAGAGTAGACGACAGAGTACAGCAACTTGCAATGGGCCTGGGCCCCGTACCTGGATAACTGAGTTAGCCAGATAACTTTCGGTCAAGCCTGACTTAAGCCGGACCTTCCCATTCCCCGACGCGCGATTGTCTAAATCACCATGACAACGACAACAGATCAAAAAGTTTGAGCCTGGTCGAGAGCAGGGTTAAGTTCAAGTTAGCCGGATGAACCATGGCCACGCCCCCGCAAAGAAGTGACAGCTCGTTTCCTGAAATGATTCTCACAGTCTAGGATCTGCATTATACCATTCTGAATTACGTTTTTGTGCTCCATTCTTCCAGAGGGGGCTTTTGAAATGTAAAATAGACCCAAAATGCTGATACTAAATTCACTTTGTCCTAAATAATGCACGTTATATATACCGTGGCGCTCGCTAGGTGCGATGTACACATTATGTGGTTATTTTAACAACGCGCAGCATTGCAAATGTGAATCCCGCTGGGATATCCTTAATGATTGAAACCTATCGCTCGTTTGGCTCTGATTCCTTTCATATTCTCCGCTGTGGATGAGGAGCGAGGAAGGAGAGGAGCGCCTGGATTTTGTTTCATTCAAGCATAAAATTTAAGTGTCTATGCGTGGATTGTGGATTTTGTGTGATATTGTAACTGGGATTAAAATGTCTGATGAGATGCGCTGTTTGACGGATTTGAGAAATTGAATGAGCCGTTGACGTCACATTAATGCATTTGAGAATAAAGAGATAAAACTTCATTCAAAATAAAAAGTATTCTAAACACGGGTCTCTCGTTCATTAATGTATAAACAATGAATTTATCACGTCAGGCACAGTGGCGCAGCGGTAGTGCTCAATCCTGGCAACCGGGCGACCGGTGTTCGAAACCCCGCGTTTCCAATATAATTTTTTGGAATATAATATTAATGATTATACGCAAAGGTAGCCTAGTTTTAAGTTAAAATATTATAAATCTACATGCATTGAGGATGTCATTCTTTATATAGCTCTCAACGTGCACCAAATTGAATTATTCCTACATTGCAAAAAGAAGGAAAAGACTAGGATTCGAACCCCGGTCGTCTGTGTGAAAGTCAAAAGAAGAAACCGTTACACCACAGTGCAGATAAGTAAAAGATCCACCATACATCAATCAATGGGTAAGAGAGCCGTATCCTTATTCTGTATAAGAGTTTAACTAATTATTTTCGCTAGCAAGATCTCATTTGATTATTCAATCCATAAACCTACTGCCAGCAGGCAAGTTTAAAGAAATATAATCTGATTGATTGAGGTAATGAGGGACTTAAAATTAGCCTATAGATAACGCATTTAACTTGTCGGCGAGGCGATTGAGCCGTACTGCAATCTGATAATAAAGTTTTAAATCAATTAATCAATCAATGCCGTTAGAAAATCAGGATCTCTGCTATCGATAAGTGCTGGCTTTTCAACTGAAGCGGCCGCGCGCACTTATCCTGGGTCTCAAGTCTGGTTTGAGTTAACGAGACTGAATCCACCTTCGAGGAACAGGAAAATCCCGGCTTCAAACATCGGGTTAACTGAATCTGGATAATGGGACTCTTGATCGACTTAGTTGAACCAGGTACGGGGAATAGGGCCCAGGTCTACAAGATACACTATACGACTAAGGTACCCATGTACATGTCAAAATACTTCCCAAAGGTCAGTGAATACCACGACCACAACACCAGAGGAAGCTCAACAAATCATGTTAAACCCAGATTCGGCTCAAACAAGGGACTAAACACGTTTCACAATTATGCCACATCAATGTGGAACGCCCTACCCAAAGCTGTAAAGGAATGTGAATCCCTACCCACATTCAAAACCGCTCTTAAAGAGCACCTACGGGAGGCTGCGATTCAAAACTGGCCACCGTAAATGTCCAACCCTCCCACCCCCTCCTAATAGACAGTCTCCTCCCCACCGCATGTATATATTCTCTGCCCACCGTATGTATATTTCTCTCCCACCCACCCACCCCCTCCTAATGTAGTCTCCTCCCCACCATATGTATATTTCTCTCCCACCCACCCACCCCCTCCTAATGTAGTTCCCTCCCCATCATATGTATACTCTGTCAGGATCTATGGGTAACAGTACTGTATACTTGCATATCGTATATGTCACAAATGTAACAGTACTAAATACCCTGATGTAAACAAGACGAAAGTCTTTCTCTGGTCTGCATCCCCTTAACAATTGTATGTATTGAGCTGTACTGTACTGTACTGTACCCATTCTGCAATCTGTTAATAAAGTTTTCATTCATTCATTCATTCATTCATTCATTCATTGTATGTCATGTATGTCCCTATGCCATAAATGTCATGTATGTTGTGTATGTCATAAATGTCACTGAATTGAAAATGGGGGACCCTGATGTAAACAAGACAAACGTCTTTCTCTGGTCTGCATCCCCTTAACAATTGTGTGTATTGAGCCGTACTGTATTGTACCCATTCTGCAATCTGTTAAATAAAGTTTTCATTCATTCATTAATTCATTCATTGATTCAACTAATAAAGGGCTAGTTAAGTTGAATCAGGTGTGCGGGTGGTTGAATTTAACAAATACATGGAACGGCTGGGGTGCTCCAAGGAGAGGATTAGGAAGCACTGATTTAGAGTGCCGATGTTGCTTTGTTTGGGCACAGGGGTGATTGTGGCTGATTTGAGACAGGTCGGCACAATAGCCTGGGACAGAGACATATTAAAAATATCTGTGAAGACATCTGCACGCTAGGGATGGGTACCTTTCACATTTGAACCGATACCGGTACCTGTGAATCGATACCGGTACCCAACGGTACCTTTTTTCGATACTTTAGTCATTCATTCATTCATTCATTCATTCATTCAGAGAAAGACGTGACGCCCGTTTGGTTTGGTGACGACTTTTCAAGTTGGACGAGTAGCTAGACAAGTCAATTAATTAACCCTGCAGGAAAACAAATGTTGCACTTTTGCAAATGTGGGTTAAATATTAGAATTGACTAATCTAAATTGAATATGTTGAAAATATTTACAATGATTAGCTAAATATATTCCTGTCAACCATCCCGTTTTTCCCGGGATTGTACTGTATTTCAACCTTCCTTCCCGCCGTCATCCTGTTAAAATATTTTCCCGTATTCTTCCCGTTTTATTTTATTTTTACAAAATGGCTGCAATTCCCCTCCGTGATGACAGGTGGCAGCAGTGTAGATTAGAACGTTAGCACAGGAAGTCAGACCGGAAGACGGTTGCGACCGAAGAAAAAGAAGCACAGCGACTGGATAAAGGAGGGGTTTAGCGTGAAATGTATTACATTTTACAACTACCCAGATCCTCAATGAAAGGCAGAGAAGCCATACCGGCAATGTGGGGTTGTTCCCGGAGAGCTCACTCTCGGCCGTGGTTTCTCAGTGTATAATGTATGGTGCTCTCCGTCAACATGCGAGTAGGGTGAGACAACACTATTCTTTAGTCCAAATAATACCCTACTTTATACTATATTATTGTAATTTGTTTAATGTAAAGTCAGTCTTACATTGGCACTGCTTTAACGTTGCATTTACCCATAATCCATTGCTGTATGTGCCAGTATAAAATCCACGTGTATATAGAAAGGACAATAAACACAAAATGTCCTGTTTTTTCAAATCCCAATGTTGACAGCTATGATTCCTGTTTATATATGTATTCCTGTTTATATACACACTGTGTACTATATATATATATGTATATATCCCATAGTTATACCACTGGCCAGTATGGCTTACGACCATAGTGTATTTATACCTGTATCACTGTACATAATAATACTGAACCATATTAGCAAATTACTCAGTAGCTTCATTATATATTATGCCACTTAATCACTTGTTTACATTTAATCACACTGTATATTGTTAATGCACTGTCACCCTGCACTTCTTTTCGTTGCACTGCACTTGTGCTGTATGATGACAATACATTTGAATCTAATCTAAATATTCTGAGCCATAATGTCAACATATTTCACAGGTCATCACCACACTAAGTGTCATGATTTTATTCATCATAATACAGTAGAAAAGTATAGCTTGGGTCACAAATAGTGAGTTAATATACTGAAAGTCACAGAGCCTATGCGGTACAAAATGTTGATTGACCCACAGAAATGACCACTGCGTAACTTCCTCTGCCATATTATCTCACAAAACTGACATCACAAGGGATTTGATTTCCACTATACACAAAACAAACAGGACAAGGAGGAAATTAAATTTAAATAAATCAAAAGATAAGATTTTCACTTCTCTAAGTAAACATGTTTAATCCTAACGTCAACCTTAGTTTGATTATTTATCGCACGTATTGTTCTTTTTGGGGGGGGGGGGGGGGGGGGGGGGGGGGATTTCTGCACAGTCATACCTATTTCACCCAAGATATTTGTGTCTCTAAATTCAACCCGGAAAAATCTTGTTGACTAAATATGAGCACATTGATTAGACTGTCAGTTCCAAGGACACAGTCCTTTCCTTATAGGTTTACGGAAAGAAGGCAACTGTCAAACTTTTTTGGAGGATCATCCCCTCACCACCTTCTTATTAAAAAGGCACTGAGGCAAGGTGGTCATTCCTCCTCTGCGTTTGTGCAAGAATACATGGCACCGGTGGACGACCAGGCTACTGGTGGTGGGTTAGCAGGTTTGGCCTCTTCTGGTCCATCCGGGTCCAAGTCTGTGTCCGTTAGCTCGCCTTTTTGATAACGAACTTGAAGACGATCCACGGCGTCATCTGAATGTTCCGTGCGCTCGCCGCTTGGTTCGATAGGAATCCTGCCAGCTAAATGTTCGCGGCACGAGTCGGCGTCGGGAACTCTGTCCGTAGCGTTTCCGTCCACCGAGTCGACGGCGCGCCGCGATGTAGACGCCGCGTCGTCGTCGTCTGTCGTCCGTCTGTCGGTATTTGGTGCGCCGCTCTTTTTCATCTGGCTCTCAGGAGCCTCCTCAAGCGGCGGCTCTTCAGTTCCGTTCTCATACGGGGCATCCGCTCGTTCCCTTTTAATCGAGTTATGAGACTCTCTGCTGATGACAGAGTCTAATTTAGTTACTACAAAGGCATTGCTCTCCTCACACACACTGTCACTTTGTCGTAGTGTTGAACCGGAGGAAGTGGCGAGGCCTTCAAGCATCGCGTGACATCCAGCTCTTTCAGAATCACATCTACTCTCCACATTGTCCCCGGTTATAAGATCAGCGGTCGGCGGCGGCGGCGGCGGCGATGAACCTTTCGTTCTGGACTCGACCGCACCGGAGCGCACAGGATCTCCTCCGGCCTGCCCGTCGCTGCTCTCCGCACCCAGGCTGTCCACGTCGGGAGAGGGTTGATCCCAGGACTCACAGAGGCTAGAGCTGTCCCCCGAAGAGCAGCTTGGCTCTGGGCTAACGAAGCCCACGAAGTCCCCGCTGGAGCTGAAACGAAGGCCTTGGACAGACTTCGCCTGTAGGTCACCAGGTGAGTCGTCATGACCTGCGCCATGTGGTCCCTCCCCGGCGCCGTCCTCTGTCCCCTCCTGCTGCTCCGTGGTGCCAGATGCTCCTGGGTTAGCTTGGTTAGCTGGGTCAGCTGGGTTAGCTGGGTTAGCTGGGTTAGCCGGGTCAGCTGGGTCAGCTTGGTTAGCTTGGTTAGCCGGGTCAGCTGGGTTAGCTGGGTTAGCTGGGTTAGCTTGGTTAGCTGGGTCAGCTGGGTCAGCTGGGTTAGCTGGGTTAGCCGGGTCAGCTAGGTTAGCCGGGTCAGCTGGGTTAGCTTGGTTAGCTGGGTTAGCCGTGTCAGCTGGGTTAGCTTGGTTAGCCGGGTCAGCTAGGTTAGCTGGGTTAGCCGGGTCAGCTGGGTTAGCTTGGTTAGCTTGGTTAGCTTGGTTAGCTTGGTTAGCCGGGTCAGCTGGGTTAGCTTGGTTAGCCGGGTCAGCTAGGTCAGCCAGGGCGTGAGCACCCGGGGTCTGGTCTCTTTGCTCCGCGGCCGGATCGCCCCCGGTCTCTCTCTGAGGCGGCTCCGCCGGAGCGTCCCCTGCACCCTCGCTCTGTCCAGGCGGGGCGGGTCCGATCGCTTGGTGGCACATGGGGCAAGTCTCCTGCACGTACAGCCACTTGCGAAGGCAGTTACCGTGGAAGAAATGTCCACAGTGTGTGATCACAGCGGAGCTCATTTCCTGTGAACAAGAGATTAGATTAGATTCAAATATATTGTCATCATACAGCACAAGTACAGTACAACATCCAACTGGAGTGCAAATGTAACAATAAAAAAACATTATATGCAGGTATGTACAGTACAGACAGATGTGTATATATATATATATATATATATATATACGGTAAGAATAAATATATATATATATATATACACAGTATATACAGCATTATTGTACATGCTATCATACAGAGTTATATGGGTTATATGCAGGTGTATAAATGGGTCTATAGAAGGATTATATTGGTATAATCAGGTATAATCTGACATATATGGATATATATATATATGCAGTAAATATATAAATGTATATATATATGTATATACGGTATATACAGCACTATTGTACATGCTATCATACAGTGTTATATAGCTAGCTAGACTATAGTATGAGGTAGGTAGTTATGATTACTACCATGATTACAGTGTAAGGCAGTTGTAGACAGTGAAAGCAGTAGGTAGGTATAAATTGAGTATAGGCAACAGTACAGTAAGGGTAACAGAGCCTAGGAGGGTGTAGGCATTGGAGTCAGAGTTCAGAGTGTAGGTTTTACTTTAAAGAGACCATGTCAAATCCTCTTAATGCCTCTGGCTGTACAAACAGCGAGGCATTACAGATCCCCTAAAGCTGTTTACTGTGTTACTGTCTAGGATCCCCAGTAGCTTCTTTTTCGACCGAAACCACGGGTCAAGGTCAGGTGAGTGGACATGATGACTAGGGATGCACCGATCCGATATTGGTATCGGTATCGGCCGCCGATATCAGTAAAATAGCTGGATCGGGTATCGGTAAAAAAATATATATATCGGATCAAATAAAAAAATTATAAATAAGAAATAAAATAAGAAATAACCATTCAGTACATTTATATCTATGTGTTCATTTGTTACATTTAGTTTCACTAAGTTAGGAAAGTAATGTTTTAAGTCAAGCCTGATGTTGCCTTGCACAAAAGAATGATCCCAGTCTCTTCCACACAGTGACAGTGAGGCATACAGTTTATTAATTGAATGAATGAAGTTTATTTTCTGTCTTTGTTTACAACAAATCAAAAACACACTTGTGATCCTTTACAATTCTTAAACAAAATATATTTTAATATATAGAAGAAGAAAAAAATACGTGGATTAAATTTCTTTATTTTTTCACTTTTTTGGAAAAGAAATTTGGACAATGGGTATCAGATCGGTATCGGTATTGGCCGATACCCAAACCCAGGTATCGGTATCGGGACTGAAAAAGTCGGATCGGTGCATCCCTAATGATGACCCGCCGCAGTCACAGGTCCTCAGGTTATTTGTTGTGGTAGAAAAAAGACAGAGTCGATTAGTGGTGTGGGCAGGGGGGGGGGGAATGAGAAGGGGAAAACATTTTGTGTGTGTGTGCCGCCCATCGCATGTGTGTGTCACTGCATGCCGAATAAAGACTTCTTTCTTCTTCTCTCAATTGTGTATGCGACACAATAACATTGCATTACAGACTACATTCCATTCTGTGAGGAGAGCATCGTACCCACAAAAAAGGTACGCTGCTTTTCAAACAATAAACCCTGGATTAACAAGGACATCAAACACCTGCTAAATAGGAAAAAGAGGGCATTCATGGCAGGGGACACTGAGCAGGCCAGGGCTGTCCAAAGAGAGCTAAAAAAAATAGCTAAGGGCAGCCAAGGACAGCTACAAGGACAGGCTGGAGGGCAGACTACAGGCCAACAACACCAGGGAGGTGTGGGCAGGTGTCAGGAGGATTACTGGGTTCAAACAGCAGGGCACGGCTGTGGAGGGGCCCCCGGAACGTGCAAACCAGTTGAACACGTTTTTCAACCGCTTTGACCAGAGTAGCCTCCCCCCACCCATCAACACCAGCACCCGTCCCAACCCCCAAGCACCCCTCCCCCACACACCAGAGGACCGGACAACACCAATCCCAGGGTGCTCAAAGCATGTGCAGGGCAGCTGGCAGCACCGCTCCAACCTCTCCCTGAGGCTGGAGAGGGTGCCCCAGCTCTGGAAGACCTCCTGCATTGTCCCGGTGCCCAAGAAGGGACGACCCAGCACCCTCAACGACTACAGGCCAGTCGCACGGACGTCCCACATCATGAAGACGTTCGAGAGGCTGGTCCTGCAACACCTCAAGCCCCTGGTGCATGACTCCCTCGACCCCCTGCAGTTTGCATACCAGGCAAACATCGGAACACCTGAACAATAAACTGGACTGGTCGGACAACACAGAGGCCCTCTCTACAGGAAGGGACAGAGCAGGCTGTTCTTCCTGAGGAGACTCAGGTTCAGGTCCTTCAATGTTTGCAATAGACTGCTGCAGTCATTCTACCAGTCTGTAGTGGCCAGCGTCCTCTTCTATGCTGTGGCATGCTGGGGGGGCTACATCAACTCGAGGGACACCAACAAACTGAACAAGCTGGTGAGGAAGGCTAGCTCCGTGGTGGGAGTCGAGCTGGTCAGACTAGAGGTAGTGGCAGAGAGGGGGATGAGAAGGAATCTGGCTGCACCGAGCCCATCTATCCTATCCTGCTATCCTGGAGAATCCCTCCCACCCCCTCTACGATGAGCTAGTCAAGATGAGAAACACGTTCAGTCACAGACTCATACCACCCCCCACCCCCCGACACTCAACTAACCACCTCGACCAGTCCTTCATACCAGCGGCCATTAGGCTCCACAACAGTGGGCAGGGAGGGACTGCTGCCTGACATCCAACTACAACTACTAGGAACCTAGTAGCTGACTCCCACCTAAAAGGACAATATATACTTACCGTACCTTATGCATACCGCACCTTATGTGAATACTGTATACTTCATCAGAGCATATATCTAGCATTTAGCATTTTTTTTTTATTGTATATTAGATTCGATTTAGATTATTAGATTGTAACTATATTTATTGTAGGGCTAATATAACTGAGAGGGCATACATACCCTCATCTCACACCTTGTTGCCCATATGCGCATGTCCAGAGTTTACACTGCCTTTTTATTAAATTTTTATTTTTACTTCTCCACTGTACTATAATTCTGTCACCTGTACCTGTATGTCTTCTACTACCTGTACCTCCCCTCCCCCATGCTGCTATGATGCCTGAATTTCCCCAAGGGGATCAATAGAGGAATATCTTACCTTATCTTATAAGTGTTATGTTTTTACAATAAATTGAGGTTTTAACATGTTCATTTATCAATTTTGGGGATTTGTTTGCGGTGGGAGTTTTCAGAATTCGCTTCTAATGGGAACGCCTTTGGCCGTGCCGTCCATGTAGACGGGAAGTGCAACAGAGCTTTAATCTCTTTGGGAAGAAGAAGTGTTGCCTTCTGGGTAGAACACTGGTGGAGCTGTCTGAATCTGCCTATTAACGGTGCGATAGTTGCGGGAATGTCTTGGCCGTGCCGTGTAGATAGGAAGTGCACAGCTTTAATCACTTTGGGGAAACACTACAGTTCAGGACACGGCGATGACCCCCCCCCCGCTGACCTGGAAGCAGATGGAGCAGACGTCGTTGTGCCGCTGGAGCTGCAGGGGCGTGGCCCTGGGGAGGGAGTTGATCTTCTTCGCCGCTTCCTGTCTGAGCAGGAAGCTCTTCCAGCCGGTCTGCGCTCTGAGCCACACGTTGAAGTAGGAATGGACGATGATGACGGAGGCTCCCATCCAGCTCCACTCGCCGAAGAGCGACTCCCACGTGCCGTACGCCACCACGCAGAGCGCCACCACGAACTCCAGCACCCTGCTGACGGCGTTCACCCAGTAGATGACCTCGTCCAGGCTGTCGATGGGCTCGGTGCGGAACAGCTCCACCATGAAGAGGGAATAGATGAGCATCGTACCTGTGACCTGGGGGGCGGCAAGCGATAGGTGGCAAAAATGGATCGATTCGTTAGGATATTAAAAAATGTGTGTTGGCATGTGTAGAGAACATATTAGGAACGGGGTGGGGGGGGGGGGGGGTCACTTTAGGGAAATAACTGTTGTGGTTCTTGTATAGTATAGTTTAGAAATAGCAAGTATAGCATAAGGATATAGAGCAAAAACTGTATATTGTATAGTAGTGTACATAGGACCCAGTGCCTTAATTCGTAGCTAACAGTGTATTGCATTTATCTCAGGACTTTAACATGTCTATTTTATCATGTCTATTTTTTTATCATGTCTATTTTATTATCTTCTACTTATTTTATTTACTATTGTATTATTGCACAATCTAAGCGGGCATGGCCACCCGCATTTCACTGTATGCCCTGGTTATGTATGTGACAAATAAACTTCTTGAATCTTGAATTTATATAACTCATCAACTCTAAAGGGTAAATGGTGCATTTATATAGCGATTTTATCCAAAGCGCTTTACAATTTTGTTCCTCACATTCACTCACACATTAATTTACATTTAGTCATTTAGCTGACGCTTTTATCCAAAAAAGTAACAATGTTCATCAAACATTCACACACTGACGGCGGAGGCAACCATGCAAGGTGCCAATTAGGGGTTAAGTGTCTTGCTCAAGGATACTTTAACATGCTGCCCGGGAGGAGCGGGAATCGAACCGGGAATCTTCCGATTACCAGACGACCTCTCTACCTCCTGAGCCCCATGATATTGGTAAGATGTTGTCATCGGCATAGTCCTTTCTCAGCGCAATCCATGCTGTGCTTCACGCCGGATACCTGCACCTCCAGCCGAATGTAAAGCCAATCGCGTCGCGCTCCGGTCTGTAGACGCCCTGAAATCAACACTGAAAAGCCGCTCCACAGTGCAACCCAAAGTAGGTTTCAGTGTTTATTATTTCAGGGCTTATACAGACTGGAGTTTGGACCCGTTGACCATGCGTTCATTCTGTGGCTAACTAGTCGGAGCGGGTGGGTATCCAGGTGTGAAGAACAGCTGGATTGTGCTGAGGAGGAAGGACTCTACTGAAAGGACTCTACTGATCGACAACTAGGGATCCAAAATTCTGAACTCACCCTTTAACGTTAACCCTTTCACTGCAACAACACACAGAAGGTTAACCCTTTCACTGCCACACGACAGCCGGTTAACCCTCTCACTGCCACACGACAGCCGGTTAACCCTTTCACTGCCACACGACAGAAGGTTAACCCTTTACTATCACACAACCGACGGCGACCGGTTGTGTAATAGTAAAGGGTTAACCTTCTGTCGTGTGGCAGTGAAAGGGTTAAGAAGCACGTATGCTGGCCGCTGCCAAAAGTGACCTTGAATGAGGCACTGAACCCACAGTCGCTCCAGGGACGCTGCACTGCAGTCGACTCTGAACTCTGACCCCTCTGGATGTGATGCATTACGTTAAGTGTGGGGGTTCTTCTACATCTAGTCTACTGCACCAGATCCACAGTGGTGCTTAGGAAAAGATGGCCGATAAGACTCAGCTCCTGCTCTTTCCATTAACGCAGTGATTCCATCAACTTGGATACTAAGATTGATGGTAAACCTGCTAAATGACGAAGATGTGATTAAATAAAGATGTTGGTTACATAGTGGTGGCTCAGAAGGTGAATCATCTACTGTTTTACATCTATGGGCTTTTCCCATGTTAGTCAATTGACCTCTCAGGCCTGCCCATATAAAGCCACTTACCATAAAAAATAAAATATATTATAATTGCTTTGCAGCATCATGGCAACCAGATAAACGGTAGCCTATGACATCACCACAAACGTTCTAGAATGTTCGATGTTCTAGAATGTTCGGCTATGACATCATCACAAATGCTCTAGAATGCTCGACCATGACATCATACTGTGACATCACAAATGTTCTAGAATGTTCCATTATAATAACTTTATCTGTATAGCACTTTTCATACAGAGGTTGCAGTTCAAAGTGCTTCACAACAGTGACAAATACGACGGTTCAATGACTTTTGTCTAAATCCAATCAATATTAAACATTCATAATACAATAAACCTAAATATATAGCTTTGGCTCCTACACCAGGGCCCTCATGCATCAACGTGTTCTACGCACAGATCTGTGCGTAACCCGTGCGTACGATCATTTCTAAGCAAAGAGTGGGATTCATCAATTTGAACTTGAACTTGACTTCGTGCGTACATCTACGCACAGGTCAGACCTGGCGTACCTCGCGCCCAGTGGTAGAATATATTATTACAACAAGGAAATGAGCTTCTGTGCATAATAACACTGGATGTTCTGTATGAACCGTAGTTCATTATAGTTCATTGTAAGATAGCAACAGTAGTGTAATTATGGTCAAAACCCTATAAATAGCATTTGGAATAATAGATCTTTCTCTCAGAATGAATGCAGCATGGTTTATATAGCGTTATCGGAATATACGGGGTGTAGGCTACTGACTGACTGCGCTCCGCGTAGCTTGATTGATTGATTGATTGAAAAGTTTATTAACAGATTGCAGAATGGGTACAGTACAGTACAGCTCAGTACATACAATTGTTAATTGGGGATGCAGACCAACTTTCGTCCTGTTTACATCAGGGTCCCCCATTTTCAATTCATCATAAATCATAAAGCTCAACTCGTTATTATTTTGCGCACAGACCGCCGAAACACGGGAACGTTTTGATTATATTTAAAAGGCTTTACGTTAAACGAAACAAGTGGAATTTCGAAGCTGTAAGCAGAATAAGTCATATGAATATAGTGTTCTTCCCCCTTTTTACTGTACAAGAAAGAATAGAAAACGCATTGCAATGACACCATGCAGATAGTGGACAGACTATATGATGGGATTCAAGTTCGCGTTTTTGTTGCTCATAGTCATAGGCATGCTGTCAGAGTATGATATCTTAATCAAACATTCTAGAACATTTGTCGTCACAGATCATGTCCTAATGGAACATAGGCTATGGCATGGATCGTGATATTGTGTGGACTGTTATTATTACTGTACGGCGGTACCACCCATTGTGACAGCAGCCTTGAGTCCCGCACACAAACATGATGGAATTCAAGTTCATGTATTGAAAGGCAGGATACATCATACATGCAGTGAGATTCATTGTTCTTGTATATGCTCTCGTATTATATTGTTTATATAGGCTACCCAATACTGACATCAAAATAGATTGTAGTATGCCTCTAGAAATCATATGCAGCAGGTAGAAAATTGACGAGAGATCCATCGCGATTTGGAATAGAATTGAGGAGAACTTTAATCCGTGGGTATTAATCAAACAACACGGGAAAAGGCAGTCATATTCCAGCGCGGTCTTTATTAGCCGACAACAAAATAGATGCCTCTAAAAATCATATAGCCAATCGAACACAACTAATAAAGGCATTCATATAACAGCACGGTTATAATGACACACAACCAACGCCAAACAGTGGTCAACGAACGGTCTTTATTAGTATTTTGAGCTGTCCAGGCAGAATTGCAGCAATGGTCTTAGGGAGCCGTTGATATCTGACATCACCGTTTACAAGTCCGCCTTTTATTTATCCCATAAATCATAATACGCGATAGTGTCTTCTTGGTTCGACAGCAGTGAATTCTCCGTGGAGTTTCTCGGAGTCCCGCTCGGGTCGGTCGGTCCATTATTTCACATCCCATGGGGGGTGTTTCCTCATTTTCATGACCATATATGGATAATCATGCACAAGCATTGACGGTAGAACAAAGTGGTATTCATCAACACGGCAGGGCATAGAGCCTGCTTACGCACGTGTGATGAATGCCGACTTCCCTGTGCGTACGCTAGTTCTACATTCCGTGCTTACGTGTGGAAGTAGGTCAAGTTCTACGTCCACGTTGATGCATGAGGGCCCAGGCTTCTAATTGAGACCTGCCTTTATGTGTCAAAACACGTAAACTACAATTCTTCGTTGACTAGTAGTCATGGAATTTTTCGTCTAATCGAGTAGTCGATTTTATCGACAAATCTGTAGATTTTGAGTTTTCCACATGCAATAATGCAGAGAGACCTCTTTAAATCCAGTGCTCAGCATAGATGTCTGTATCATTTCTTTCAGGGAATAACAAGCTTGCTTAAAGACATAAAATCAACTAATCGACTAACAACGGCTCAGTCGACTGAGACCAAACCCACCGATTAATCAACTATGATCAATATCGCAATATTTTGCGTGCCGATATTAGATCGATACAGTGATGCCAAGTATCAATATTTAAAAATAAATAAAAATAATTTTATTTTGCTTGACAATCCCATTTTACTGCAATAAAAATGATTGGAATGAGGTGAACAGACAATTCTTTTTATCTTATTAGATAAAACAGATGATGTATATATATATATATTTGTATTGCAGATGTTAACAAAGTATTCCATTGCGGACATCGTTTGCAGTTGAAAAAAGGGAATAAAAGCGCAATATATCGTGATATTACAATAGTGTGACTCTGGTATCGTGATCATATCGTATCGTGGGGCCTCTGCCGAGTCCCTACTGGGCACCGGAAGCAGGGGTGCGTTGGTCACGGGACGGGGTTTGCATGCCGAGCAACCGGCTCCATGAGCAGAAGCACGCGCGGGCACACAGGAATGGGCTGCACTCGACTGATGCGCCAACTCGCCAAGTACCCACCTGGCAACTTTGCATAACAATAGCTCAGGTCGTCAGGTGTGTTCAAATACGTCCTCAGATACATTCACAACAAAACTTGCGAATTAAATGTGTCACATTCCATTCCTAGAGGCAATTAGGCACTGTCTTTAGTCTGTGCGCACGCGAGGGAACATGTATGCGCATGCGTGCGCGTGGCGTCATTAAAACACAGTGCAACCAGGTATGAAATCACCAACGCACCGCTGACCGGAAGGTTCTGAGGCCATATTACTCTCCCCTACCTGAAGAGAGGTGAGCATGCAGCTGGAGACCAGGATTAGAAGCCAGAAGTCCATGTGGAAGAACTGGGCGATTCTATAAGCCATGAAGCCTGGGAACAGCAGTAGGAGCAGACACATGCTGAGGCCCCGGAGGTGCTTCCACAGGCTCCTGCAGGGGAGGCAGACAGAGAACAGTGGTCAGAACACAGGGACAGAGAACAGTGGTCAGAACACAGGGACAGAGAACAGTGGTCAGAACACAGGGACAGAGAACAGTGGTCAGAACACAGGGACAGAGAACAGTGGTCAGAACAACATCAGTGTCTTCGGTCATCTAGCTTAAAGCAACATGCCAACATGGAAATTAGCTTACAGTCTTCTCCAGAGAGAGACAAGAAGATAGATACCAGTTTCCTCTCTGTGCGTTCAGTAGAAAGCTATCTGGCTGCACGTTAGCCTAGCTTAGCACAATGAATGGAAGCGGACATGACCGGTTAGCCTAGGCATTGTCCAACTAACACCTCTCCCGAAGGCTAACCGGTCGTGTCCGCTTCCATTCACACAGACCGGCAATACGTCAATCACACAGAATGTTGATGGTCACGCTTCTATTTTGGTCACACCACGCCCCCTTTTGGGCGCGATATCCTGCAATTGACTGGGGAAATAGGCCTGAAAACGTATCAAACCTAACTTTTCACAATGGTGTGAAGTGAACGCTCAATGGTGGCCAGTGTTGGAAAGTCATTGCTTGACTTGCTAGAGATGATGCTCTAACAAAACAAACCTTTCAAACAATGTAAGCGTTCTGCCGACACACACCGATACAGGCCAAATACAATGGAGGTCAATAGTGTTTCCTCCGAAAGTGGGCGTGGCCATGAAAAAAAAAAAAGTACCCGGATGTGTCTGAATCTGATGTACGATATACATGAATGTAGGGCTGGGCAATGTACGAAGTATTAAAGGTAGCAGTATACCGTCCATGGATCCATGCAAAGGTATGGATTTCTTACTATATTGTTGTCAAAGATAATATACAAATTGTACAATTATGCATTCAAGTTCATCTAAAAATGGTTCCTTGCAGCAGTATTATAAATATTAAAATATACCCTTTTTGATTGAAAAAGCACCATAACAACTGGAATGTCATGTCCAGTGTAATTGGCACTGAAATAAAAAAAAACAAATACCGTAAAAGATAATACAAATATTGTGATATCATATTTTGATCACATCGCCCAGCCCTACATGAATACTTGTATGAAAACGTATTCTATTGTTGCACTTATTGTAAGTCACTCTCTATAAAATACAGACCCTCATCTGCACATTTTTGTCTACAGTTTACTTTATTCATATTCAAAATTTGTATGACCTATATTTATTCTCTTTCTTTTACCCTGCCCATACCTGCACCTCCCCTCCCCCATGCTGCTATGACACCTGAATTTCCCCAAGGGGATCAATAAAGGAATATCTCATCTTATCTTATCTTAAATGCCTAAAATGTAAATGTGTTGGGTAGGCACGCAGCTTTTACCTGTTACGGGATGCACCCAGGGCTAGAATGATGGGGTCTGTTATCTCAATCATTGACTGCAAAGTAGAAGTCACCACGATGAAGAGGATGATGGTAAGGAGGAAGGTGCGCTGCAGGGCTTGCATATCTAGGAGACCTGTCTGAAGAGCCAGCAGGAGCAATGTGACGCCCTCGGTTACACCTCTGCAGGCAGGAGGATAGTAAAGGATAGTCTTTACGTTAAAACACACAGCGGTAACACAAGATAAACACATGATTCCCTCTGATGGGAGAGAGCAGTAAGTACTACAGAGAGACCAGCACATACAAAAAAATAAACATCCATGAACCAACACCAAGAAGAGTTTTTGCATAGCGCTGCATAACTTTATTTGCATAGCCGTCTAAAAAAAAATAAAATAAAAAAAGTTATTCAAATATCTATTGGTGGGTGTAATGGTAGAGAAAACGAATATTCAGTTGTATAAGCACAACACTTGAGATTTGGAACACAAGCATTACAGTATGTGGCCACATATGTACATCTAGATAACAACATAAATATTCTAAATGGACCCAAGTCTACTTCCTAGACTTGGGTCCTACCATACACCACGACTTCCTAGACTTGGGTCCTACCATACACCACTACTTCCTAGACTTGGGTCCTACCATACACCACGACTTCCTAGACTTGGGTCCTACCATACACCACTACTTCCTAGACTTGGGTCCTACCATACACCACTACTTCCTAGACTTGGGTCCTACCATACACCACGACTTCCTAGACTTGGGTCCTACCATACACCACGACTTCCTAGACTTGGGTCCTACCATACACCACTACTTCCTAGACTTGGGTCCTACCATACACCACTACTTCCTAGACTTGGGTCCTACCATACACCACTACTTCCTAGACTTGGGTCCTACCATACACCACTACTTCCTAGAACCTTGGAGTAATTTTTTATTCCTCCCTCTCATTTAGTGCACATATAAAAAGTCACCAAAATTGCCTTCTTCCATCACCATAATATCGCAAAGATTCACCCTATTTTAACTTTGGCAGACGCTGAAACCCTAATTCATGCATTTGTCTGATCACGTCTAGATTACTGTAATGTGCTTTTTTCAGGCCTGCCTAACTCAAACGTAAAAAATTCTTCAACTCGTGCAAAAAGCGGCTGCACGGATACTAACTAAAACTAGAAAATGTGATCATATCACACCAATTCTGTCCTCCCTACACTGGCTGCCCATCCAGGCCAGATCTGACTTTAAAGTGCTACTCCTCACTTAAAAAATTCTAAATGGGCTCGCACCGCACTATCTATCCGATCTCATTATATGATACTCGCCCGCTCGTGCTCTTCGTTCACAAAATGCGGGGCTCTTGTCGATTCCTAGGGTAAAAAAGAAATCCGCTGGCCACAGAGCCTTTGCCTACCGCGCTCCCTACCTGTGGAATATAAATTACCTGCCGCCGTCAGGGGCGCCTGCTCTGTCTACGTTTTTAAAATCTTCGCTTAAGACCCATCTTGTCAAGTTGGAGTGATCTTCCCTGCGCTGTCCTTGATGTGGCTAACAGCGTCGACTGCAGCGGCTATTCTTCCTCAAACCGGTTCTGACTACCACAGGTGCAATCCCCCCTTTGAACAGCCCATCTGAGGTTTCTCTCCTCCACACCGCCTGTGGTGCTTTTTTCCCCTATTGCTAGGTTTGAGTCGTTCCTTATCTTCATTGGGGAAAGTCTGGGAGTGTCGCATATTTGTATTTCATGGTGGTTTTCGTTCTTGATCTATTGTAATGTTTCTTCTTGACTTGTACAGCCCATGGGGGCAATTCCATGTGATCTCGGGCTATACAAATACATTTGATTTGATTCCTGTTGCAATGTTTGCTAATATCAATAACTGACCACAGGTCCAAGATGCTCCCTGGGAACACAACTCCAGTGAAACCATCTATAACCTTTATGCAAAATGTTGTACACTGGCCTGCTCATTATGTCAATATTAGGTGGTGGTAGTGGTAGTAGTGGTGGTAGTAGTAGTAGTGGTGGTGGTGGTAGTAGTAGTTCTTTGTTTCTTTTGTCTCAAAATGCGGGCAGCCCTCAATCCAATGTTGGGTCCCTAAATTGGCCCTCAGTCATTAAAACTTTTGAGAACCCCTGCTTTAAATACAAATTCAAAATGAATCCCTGTGACGCGGCGTCTGCCTCTCAAACTCACCGGTGCATGATGTTCTCGTTCTGGACGGCTGCGTAACCCCCCAGGTAGAACTTGCACAGGTTGAGCAGCCCGAGAGCCAGGTAGGACACCACGAAGGTCAGCCCCAGGAGGGAGTAGGGCGTGGAGCAACACTCAGAGACACTGTGGCGGGAAGGAACGGTGTGTTCAGAAAGGTAAAGAAAACAACACAGAGACACATGGTCATAAACATAAACACAAAGTGATGACCGTCACATGACCGCACGAAGAAGCTGGCGCTGTGCACGGTAAGAGTGAGCATGAGCCCCCGCCCCTTTGTCCTGCCATACAGAAGATGCCCTGCTAGAAAGTGTTTTTTCTACGTATTTTTTGCACATAGATTCTAGTTCATCCATCATCTCATCTTAAAGTGAGACAAGATATCCATCAAAAGAACTGCGCAAAACATGAAAGGAGTTTATTAACATGATCAAAGTACTCTACGCTGCTCCGTCAGCAATGATAATGACTGGTAAGGTCTGCTCCACTCTCTTCTCAGTCTCAAGGTCTTCTAGGCAAGGTTGTCCCTTGCGTCCAGGGCTATTTGCCCTATCTCTAGAACCACTAGCACAATTTATAAGACAATCAGAAGAAATTGTCCCCATAAGAATTAAAGGTACCTCTCACAAAATGAATGTATTTTACTATAATTTATCTGATTTAATTTAATTCGTTATGTCTTATTTTAATTGCTATCATTATTGTTATTGTATTGTGTTGTGTCTGTTACATGTTAAATTAAAAAAATGTATGACAAAAAAAAGGAACTGCGCAAAACAGCATGACCAAACTAACAATGCTTCTGGTGGGGGGTGACTGTTCTCACCACTAGACCAAGCCACCCACTCTGATATAAACACAGCAATACTATGATGATGGTTCGTTTTAATGTTAAGATAGAAAGTTATGGTTAGTTTAAACTTTAAGGTAACAGTGTGGTTAGGGTTAGGGTTATGGTTAGTTTAGGTAACAGTGTGGTTAGGGTTAAGATTATGGTTAGTTTAAGGTAACAGTGTGGTTAGGGTTAGGGTGAATGTTATGGTTAATTTAAGGTAACAGTGTGGTTAGGGTGAAGGTTATGGTTATTTTAAGGAAACAGGTGGTTATGGTTAGGGTTATGGTTAGTTTAAGGAAACCGTGTGGTTAGGGTTTGGGCAAGGCTATCAGAAAAGTGTGTCTCGGTAGTCTTGAGTTTGTATCAGGGTGGGTGGCTTGGTCTAATCTGAGCGCACTCACCCCCCACCACAAGCAATGTTAGTTTGACTCCCAATCATGCTGTTTTGTGCTATTTTATTCCCCGTAAACATATAATATATATGTAAATATATTACGTATGGCTATATAACATAACCTACATTATGTAGCTTATTCCTGTGGTTGTACTTTATTTACACACTTTAAGCGAGATCGGGCTAGAAAGAAGATAGCCTAATAAAAGATGCCTTTTTAAGGTCAGGGAGAGCCTTTTTACTGTTGGAGCATCCTGCCCTCCAAGATGCCTGTGTGTAGTCCTGCCAACAAGAATACATCAGGGAAGAGGGTCAACTTTAATTATGAGCCTCTGGAACGTTTGTAGTTCTGCTTTTAGTCCAGGAGAGTACAACTGCCCATATCCAAGTCCAGGATATGTAAACTCTCCAAATCACTTGGGAGTGTGAATGCGATACATCACAATAAAGTACTCAACCTCTACTGTCTTTAACTGTGAATGAACACGTGTATGCATCACGTTCTGCTCTGACGACAGACTGGACAGAAGAATCAAGCATATCACTATGTCAACCTGTGAGCTGAACCCTCTGACCTGAATATTTGTAAGAATACAAAATACAAAGAGAAGGAGAATCTGGTGTTGTAGACCAAGTAGACCAAAAAAAAAAAAAAAACTTTCCCAGTGAGGTGGTGTGGAGAATGGTCCTCATGACCAGTTTCTATTCTTGTCGGGACATTTGTACCCCAAATGAAAAGAACAGAACTCACGTATACAGAGACAGAGAGAAAGACACAGAAAGAGAAACAGATTGACTCAGAGAGAGACACACACAGACAGAGGGACACACAGAGAGAGAGAAAGACACAGAAAGAGAGACAGATGCAAAGAGAGACAACGAGAGAGACAGAAAGATGTGGAGAGAGAGATGGAGACAGAGACACAGAGAGAGAGACAGAGAGAGAAAGACTGAGAGAGAAAGACTGAAAGAGAAACAGATAGAGAAAGACACAGAGAGAGAAAAAGAGACAGAGAGAAAGACACAGAAAGAGACAGCGAGAGAAAGATACAGAGAGAGAGAGAGAAAGACAGAAAAAGAGAGAAAGGGAGACAGAGCGAGAAAGACACAGAAAAAGAGGAAGACACAGAAAGAGAGAGAAAGACACAGAAAGAGACACAGAAAGAGAGAGACACAGAAAGAGAGACAGAGAGAGACACAGAAAGAGAAAGACAGAGAGAGAGAGAAAGACACAGAAAGAGAGACAGAGAGAAACATAGAAAGAGAGAAATACACAGAAAGAGAGATACAGAAAGAGAGAGAAAGACACAGAAAGACAGAAACACAGAGAGAGAGACAGCGAAAGAGAGAGAAAGACACAGAAAGAGACAGAGAGAGAAGGACACAGAAAGAGAGAGAAAGTCATAGAAAGAGAGACAGAGAGAGAAAGACACAGAAAGAGAGAAAGATACAGAAAGAGAGACACAGAAAGATAGACAGAGACACAGAGAGAAACACAGAGAGAGAGAGACAGAGAAAGACACAGAAAGAGAGAGAAACACAGAAAGAGAGACACAGAAAGAGAGAGACAGAGAAACACACACAGAGAGAGACAGAGAAAGAGAGAGAGAGAGAAAGACAGAGAGAGACAGAGAGAGCACACCTGGTGAGCAGAGTGAACATGAATCCCTGAAGACCTCCTGAGGCGTGGCTGCCGGCCATGATGTCGGAGCCCAGCTGAACCACGAAGAGGACCAACCAGAAGACGCTGAAGAGCACTGGGACAGCAAACTGGTTCCACAGGGAGATGGCCACGGCCAGGAGTCTGTACAACTCTATCACCTGAGGCAGAGCACGCGGGTTTAAAGTAGAGGCGTCACCATTCAAATAGACTGAATCTAATACATTTATTACAAAAGATAAATCGCTAAAAACATCATTGCATCAGTATTTTGAGAGAAACATTGAATTGGTGGCGGTTAAATGTTCCAAAGTGTCTCTACAGTCCGACGGAAATACAAAAGAAGAATTGTTTCAACCAGAAATCAAATCAAATCAATACAAATAAATGGTCTGTCTTGTTGTTGTATTCTGCAACCCCAACACCTGAACTTGCCACAGTATTTAATGTTCTGTAGTTGCCACAGAACCTCACTTAACCCTTTTCACTACCAAAGGGTTAACCCTTTCACTGCGACAATACAGAAGGTTAACCCTTTCACTACCACACTACAGAAGGTTAACCCGTTCACTGCGACAATACAGAAGGTTAACCATTTCACCACCACACTACAGAAGGTTAACCCTTTCACTACCACACTACAGAAGGTTAAAAGGTGGGGTGGGCACTTTTTTCCCCAAACAATAATTTTGGTGAAATTCTCTTTACATCCCAACAGCTACCAATAAATCAAACGCTCTGAGAGAAAAAAAAGAACATGGTCTCTGTGTGACTGACGTGGTCTCTGTGTGACTGACATGGTCTCTGTGTGACTGACGTGGTGGTCTCTGTGTGACTGACATGGTCTCTGTGTGACTGACGTGGTCTCTGTGTGACTGACGTGGTCTCTGTGGGACTGACGTGGTCTCTGTGTGACTGATGTGGTCTCTGTGTGACTGACGTGGTCTCTGTGTGACTGACGTGGTCTGTGTGACTGACGTGGTCTCTGTGGGACTGACGTGGTCTCTGTGGGACTGACGTGGTCTCTGTGTGACTGACGTGGTCTGTGTGACTGACGTGGTCTCTGTGGGACTGACGTGGTCTCTGTGTGACTGACGTGGTCTCTGTGTGACTGACGTGGTCTGTGTGACTGACGTGGTCTCTGTGGGACTGACGTGGTCTCTGTGGGACTGACGTGGTCTCTGTGGGACTGACGTGGTCTCTGTGTGATAAGGCTGTCCCCAAAGCCTGTTTTTGGGATTCAAACTTCATCAGGGTGTTTCGAACGAATGTTCGAACCTTCGTTTTTAATTAAAAAAAAAGAAAAAAAGAAATGAAGATTTTAAAATTTATAATTTGTTTTGTTTTTTATAAATATCCTCAAACTAAATCCTCAATTTCAATAAAGTGATTAATCTGATTAAATTAGTATTTTCTTTTTTTTAATCAACTTTCCAGCCCCAGACCCAGCCCAGGGAGAAGCCCCACCCCAACTAAATCAACTTTCTAATGAATATAACTCATCAGTTTCTTTTAATACTATAATATTAGTGTAGCCTAATCTTTATCTGCAACTGTGAAAAAAAAAATTTGTTTTTCTTTTTTTATGAAAAATAAAAAATGTGAATGTTGATTTAGAATTCGAATGCCAACGTAATGAATGAAGGTTCGAACGTTCGAACGTTTGGGCTCAGCCCTACTGTGTGACTGACGTGGTCTCTGTGTGACTGACGTGGTCTCTGTGTGACTGACGTGGTCTCTGTGTGACTGACGTGGTCTCTGTGTGACTGACGTGGTCTCTGTGTGACTGACGTGGTCTCTGTGTGACTGACGTGGTCTCTGTGTGACTGACGTGGTCTCTGTGTGACTGACGTGGTCTCTGTGGGACTGACGTGGTCTCTGTGGGACTGACGTGGTCTCTGTGTGACTGACGTGGTCTCTGTGTGACTGACGTGGTCTCTGTGTGACTGACGTGGTCTCTGTGTGACTGACGTGGTCTCTGTGTGACTGACGTGGTCTCTGTGGGACTGACGTGGTCTCTGTGGGACTGACGTGGTCTCTGTGTGACTGACGTGGTCTCTGTGTGACTGACGTGGTCTCTGTGTGACTGATGTGGTGGTCTCTGTGTGACTGACGTGGTCTCTGTGGGACTGACGTGGTCTCTGTGTGACTGACGTGGTCTCTGTGTGACTGATGTGGTGGTCTCTGTGTGACTGACGTGGTCTCTGTGGGACTGACGTGGTCTCTGTGTGACTGACGTGTTCTCTGTGTGACTGACGTGTTCTCTGTGTGACTGACGTGGTCTCTGTGGGACTGACGTGGTCTCTGTGGGACTGACGTGGTCTCTGTGTGACTGACGTGGTCTCTGTGTGATAAGGCTGTCCCCAAAGCCTGTTTTTGGGATTCAAACTTCGTCAGGGTTTTTCGAACGAATGTTCGAACCTTCGTTTTTAATTAAAAAGAAAAAAAGAAGATTTTAAAATTTATAATTTTTGTTTTGTTTTTTATAAATATCCTCAAACTAAATCCTCAATTTGAATAAAGTGATTAATCTGATTACATTAGTCTTTTTTCTTAATCAACTTTCCAGCCCCAGACCCAGCCCAGGGAGAAGCCCCACCCCAACTAAATCAACTTTCTAATGAATATAACTCATCAGTTTCTTTTAATACTATAATATTAGTGTAGCCTAATCTTTATCTGCAACTGTGGGGAAAAAAAATTGTTTTTCTTTTTTTATGAAAAAAAAAAAATTTAATGTTGATTTAGAATTCGAATGCCAACGTAATGAACGAAGGTTCGAACGTTCGAACGTTTGGGCTCAGCCCTACTGTGTGACTGACGTGGTCTCTGTGGGACTGACGTGGTCTCTGTGTGACTGACGTGGTCTCTGTGGGACTGACGTGGTCTCTGTGTGACTGACGTGGTCTCTGTGTGACTGACGTGGTCTCTGTGTGACTGACGTGGTCTCTGTGGGACTGACGTGGTCTCTGTGGGACTGACGTGGTCTCTGTGGGACTGACGTGGTCTCCGTGTGACTGACGTGGTCTCTGTGGGACTGACGTGGTCTCTGTGTGACTGACGTGGTCTCTGTGTGACTGACGTGGTCTCTGTGGGACTGACGTGGTCTCTGTGGGACTGACGTGGTCTCTGTGGGACTGACGTGGTCTCTGTGTGACTGACGTGGTCTCTGTGTGACTGACGTGGTCTCTGTGTGACTGACGTGGTCTCTGTGTGCCTGACGTGGTCTCTGTGTGACTGACGTGGTCTCTGTGGGACTGACGTGGTCTCTGTGGGACTGACGTGGTCTCTGTGGGACTGACGTGGTCTCTGTGGGACTGACGTGGTCTCTGTGGGACTGACGTGGTCTCTGTGTGACTGACGTGGTCTCTGTGGGACTGACGTGGTCTCTGTGGGACTGACGTGGTCTCTGTGGGACTGACGTGGTCTCTGTGGGACTGACGTGGTGGTCTCTGTGTGACTGACGTGGTCTCTGTGTGACTGACGTGGTCTCTGTGTGACTGATGTGGTCTCTGTGTGACTGACGTGGTCTCTGTGTGACTGACGTGGTCTCTGTGGGACTGACGTGGTCTCTGTGTGACTGACGTGGTCTCTGTGTGACTGACGTGGTGGTCTCTGTGTGACTGACGTGGTCTCTGTGTGACTGACGTGGTCTCTGTGGGACTGACGTGGTCTCTGTGTGACTGACGTGGTCTCTGTGGGACTGACGTGGTCTCTGTGGGACTGACGTGGTCTCTGTGGGACTGACGTGGTCTCTGTGGGACTGATGTGGTCTCTGTGGGACTGATGTGGTCTCTGTGTGACTGACGTGGTCTCTGTGTGACTGACGTGGTCTCTGTGTGACTGACGTGGTGGTCTCTGTGTGACTGACGTGGTCTCTGTGGGACTGACGTGGTCTCTGTGGGACTGACGTGGTCTCTGTGTGACTGACGTGGTCTCTGTGTGACTGACGTGGTCTCTGTGGGACTGACGTGGTCTCTGTGGGACTGACGTGGTCTCTGTGTGACTGACGTGGTCTCTGTGTGACTGACGTGGTCTCTGTGGGACTGACGTGGTCTCTGTGGGACTGACGTGGTGGTCTCTGTGGGACTGACGTGGTCTCTGTGGGACTGACGTGGTCTCTGTGGGACTGACGTGGTCTCTGTGGGACTGACGTGTCTCTGTGTGACTGACGTGGTCTCTGTGGGACTGACGTGGTCTCTGTGGGACTGACGTGGTCTCTGTGGGACTGACGTGGTCTCTGTGGGACTGACGTGGTCTCTGTGGGACTGACGTGGTCTCTGTGTGACTGACGTGGTCTCTGTGGGACTGACGTGGTCTCTGTGGGACTGACGTGGTCTCTGTGGGACTGACGTGGTCTCTGTGGGACTGACGTGGTCTCTGTGGGACTGACGTGGTCTCTGTGTGACTGACGTGGTCTCTGTGGGACTGACTGTCAGGGGGACCTGAATCTTAACAACCAATCAGATTCTCTTGGCCTGCCATGTGATGTTCCCGGGGACACATCTGAAGACGACACCACTGTTGCGGTTCCTCGTCCCAAAAAAAACACACACATGGTGCAAAGCTGCCTGGCGATCAAGGGGCTGGGAAAGATTTGTTATATTCGTAGCACCTGGCTCCAAAAGTGACAAGGAGCTTTGCTCTATGTCTGCGGGACATAAGCTCACTCTCGCTCATCACTCGCCTACCCCACCAATAATAAACCCTTTCACTACCATACTATACAAAGGGTTAACACTTTCACGGCGACAATACAGAAGGTTAACCCTTTCACAGCCACACTACAGAACCCTTTCACTACCACACCGTCTGTAGTGTTGTGGTAGT